>NC_073234.2:65983484-66286515 GCF_029281585.2 Gorilla gorilla gorilla | reverse complement strand
TTCCTTTTCTACCGTTGGCCCCAAAGCGCTTGAAATCTCCACTTGCAAATTCCACAAAAAGAGGGTTTCAAATCTTTTCTTCCTAAAGAAAGGTTCAACTCTGTGAGATGAACACACACAATCCAAAAAGTTACTGAGAATTCTTCTGTCTAGCATTAGATGAAGAAATCCCGTTTCCAATGAAATCCTCAAGGAGGTCCAAATATCCACTTGCAGACTTTAAAACAGAGTGTTCCCAAACTGCTCTATGAGAAGAAAAGTTAAACTCTGTGACTGGAACGCACACATCACAAAGTGGTTTCTGAAAATGATTCTCTATAGTTTTTATACGAAGATATTTCCTTTTCTACCGTTGGCCCCAAATCGGGTAAAATCTCCACTTGCAAATTCCACAAAAAGAGGGTTTCAACTCTGCTCTGTCTAAAGGAAGGTTCAACTCTGTGAGTTGTACACACACAAAACAGAGAAGTTACTGAGAAACCTTCTGTCTAGCATTTGATGAAGAAACCCCGTTTCCAACAAAATCCTCAAAGAGGTCCAAATATCCACTTGCAGACTTTACAAACAGAGTGTTTCCAAACTGTTCTATGAAAAGAAAGGTTAAACTCTGTTAGTGGAACACACACATCACAAAGTGGTTTCTGAAAATGATTCTCTCTAGTTTTCATACGAAGATATTTCCTTTTCTACCGTTGGCCGCAAATCGGGTGTAATCTCCAATTCCAAATTCCACAAAAAGATGGTTTCAAATCTGCGCTTCCTAAAGAAAGTTTCAACTCTGTGTGTTGAACACACGCAACCCAAAGAAGTTACTGAGAATTCTTCTGTCTAGCATTAGATGAAGACATCCCGTTTCCAACGAAACACTCAAAGAGTTCCAAATATCCACTTGCAGACTTTAGAAACAGAGTGTTTTCAAACTGTTCTATGAAAAGAAAGGTTAAACTCTGTGAGTGCAACGCACACATCACAAAGTGGTTTCTGAGAAAGATTCTCTGTAGTTTTTATACGAAGATATTTCCTTTTCCACCGTTGGCCCCAAAGAGCTTGAAATCTCCACTTGCAAATTCCACAAAAAGAGGGTTTCAAATCTGCTCTTCATAAAGAAAGGTTCAACTATGTGAGTTGAACACACGCAACCCAAAGAAGTTACTGAGAATTCTTCTGTCTAGCATTAGATGAAGAAATCCCGTTTCCAACGAAATCTTGAAAGAGGTCCAAATGTCCATTTGCAGACTTTGCAAACAGAGTGTTTACAAACTGCTCTATGAAAAGAAAGGTTAAACTCTGTGAGTGGAATGCACACGTCACAAAGTGGTTTCTGAGAAATATTCTCTGTAGTTTTTATACGAAGATATTTCCTTTTCTACCGTTGGCCCCAAATCGGGTGAAATCTCCACTTGCAGATTCCTCAAAAAGAGGGTTTCAAATCTGCTCTTCCTAAAGAAAGGTTAAACTCTGTGAGTGGAACGCACACATCACAAAGTGGTTTCTGAAAATGATTCTCTCTAGTTTTCATACGAAGATATTTCCTTTTCTACCGTTGGCCCCATATCGGGTGAAATCTCCACTTGCAAATTCCACAACAAGAGGGTTTCCAATCTGCTCTTCCTAAAGAAAGTTTCAACTCTGTGTGTTGAACACATACAACCCAAAGAAGTTACTGAGAATTCTTGTGTCTAGCATTAGATGAAGAAATCCCGTATCCAACGAAATCCTGAAAGAGGTCGAAATGTCCACTTGCAGACTTTACAAACAGAGTGTTTACAAACTGCTCTATGAAAAGAAAGGTTAAACTCTGTGAGTGGAATGCACACGTCACAAAGTGGTTTCTGAGAAAGATTCTCTGTGGTTTTTATACGAAGATATTTCCTTTTCTACCGTTGGCCCCAACTAGCTTGAAATCTCCACTTGCAAATTACACAAAAAGAGGGTTTCAAATCTGCTCTGTCTAAAGGAAGGTTCAACTCTGTGAGTTGTACACACGCAAAACAAAGAAGTTACTGAGAATTCTTCTGTCTAGCATTTGAAGAAGAAATCCCGTTTCCAACGAAATCCTCAAAGAGGTCCAAATATCCACTTGCAGACTTTACAAACAGAGTGTTCCCAAACTGCTCTATGAAAAGAAAGGTTAAGCTCTGTGAGTGGAACGCACACATCACAAAGTGGTTTCTGAAAATGATTCTCTCTAGTTTTTATACGAAGATATTTCCTTTTCTACAGTTGGCCCCAAATCGGGTGAAATCTCCACTTGCAGATTCCTCAAAAAGAGGGTTTCAAATCTGCTCTTCCTAAAGAAAGTTTAAACTCTGTGAGTGGAACGCACACATCACAAAGTGGTTTCTGAAAATGATTCTCTCTAGTTTTTATATGAAGATATTTCCATTTCTACCGTTGGCTCCAAAGCGCTTGAAATCTCCACTTGCAAATTCCACAAAAAGAGGGTTTCAAATCTGCTCTTCCTAAACAAAGGTTAAACTCTGTGAGTTCAACACACGAAACCCAAAGAAGTTACTGAGAATTCTTCTGTCAAGCATTAGATGAAGAAATCCCGTTTCCAAAGAAATCCTCAAAGAGGTCCAAATATCCACTTGCAGACTTTACAAACAGAGTGTTTCCAAACTGCTCTATGAAAAGAAAGGTTAAACACTGTGAGTGGAACGCACACATCACAAAGTGGTTTTTGAGAATGATTCTATGTAGTATATATACGAAGATATTTCCTTTTCTACCGTTGGCCCCAAATCGGGTGAAATCTTCACTTGCAAATTCCACAAAAAGAGGGTATCAAATCTGCTCTGTCTAAAGGAAGGTTCAACTCTGTGAGTTGTACACATGCAACCCAAAGAAGTTACTGAGAATTCTTCTGTCTAGCATTAGATGAAGAAATCCCGTTTCCAACGAAATCCTCATAGCGATCCAAATATCCACTTGCAGACTTTACAAACAGAGTGTTTCCAAACTGCTCTATGAAAAGAAAGGTTAAACTATGTGAGTGGAATGCACACATCACAAAGTGGTTTCTGAGAATGATTCTCTGTAGTATTTTTACGAAGATATTTCCTATTCTACCGTTGGCCCCAAAGCGCTTGAAATCTCCTCTTGCAAATTCCACAAAAAGAGGGTTTCAAATGTGCTCTGTCTAAAGGAAGGTTCAACTCAGTGAGTTTTACACACGCAAAACAAAGAAGTTACTGAGAATTCTTCTGTATAGCATTAGATGAGGAAATCCCGTTTCCAGCGAAATCCTCAAAGAGGTCCAAATATCCACTTGCAGACTTTACAAACACAGTGTTTCCAAAGTGCTCTATGAAAAGAAAGGTTAAACACTGTGAGTGGAACGCACTCATCACAAAGTGGTTTTTGAGAATGATTCTCTGTAGTATTTATACGAAGATATTTCCTTTTCTACCATTGGCCCCAAATCGGGTGAAATCTCCACTTGCAAATTCCACAAAAAGAGGGTTTCAAATCTGCTCTGTCTAAAGGAAGGTTCAATTCTGTGAGTTGTACACACGCAACCCAAAGAAGTTACTGAGAATTCTTCTGTCTACCATTAGATGAAGAAATCCCGTTTCCAACGATATCCTCAAAGAGGTCCAAATATCCACTTGCAGACTTTACAAACAGAGTGTTTCCAAACTGCTCTATGAAAAGAAAGGTTAAACTCTGTGAGTGGAACGCACACATCACAAAGTGGTTTCTGAAAATGATTCTTTCTAGTTTTTAATCGAAGATATCTCCTTTTCTACCATTGGCCCCAAAGCTCTTGAAATCTTCACTTGCAAATTCCACAAAAAGAGGGTTTCAAATCTGCTCTGTCCAAAGGAAGGTTCAACTCTGGAGTTGTACACACGCAAAACAAAGAAGTTACTGAGAATTCTTCTCTCTAGCATTTGAAGAAGAAATCCCGTTTCCAGCGAAATACTCAAGGAGGTCTAAACATCCACTTGCAGACTTTACAAACAGAATGTTTCCAAACTGCTCTATGAAAAGAAAGGTTAAACTCTGGAGTGGAACACACACATCACAAAGTGGTTTCTGAAAATGATTCTCTCTAGTTTTTATACGAAGATATTTCCTTTTTTACCATTAGCCCCAAATCGGGTGAAATCTCCACTTGCAAATTCCACAAAAAGAGGGTTTCAAATCTTTTCTTCCTAAAGAAAGGTTCAACTCTGTGATTTGAACACACGCAATCCAAAAAGTTACTGAGAATTCTTCTGTCTAGCATTAGATGAAAAATCCCGTTTCCAACGAAATCCTCAAAGAGGTCCAAATATCCACTTGCAGACTTTACAAACAGAGTGTTCCCAAACTGCTCTATGAGAAGAAAAGTTAAACTCTGTGAGTGGAACGCACACATCACTAAGTGGTTTCTGAAAATGATTCTCTATAGTTTTTATACGAAGATATTTCCTTTTCTACCGTTGTCCCCAAATCGGGTAAAATCTCCACTTGCAAATTCCACAAAAAGAGGGTTTCAACTCTGCTCTGTCTAAAGGAAGGTTCAACTCTGTGAGTTGTACACACACAAAACAGAGAAGTAACTGAGAATTCTTCCGCCTAGCATTTGATGAAGAAACCCCGTTTCCAACGAAATCCTCAAAGAGGTCCAAATATCCACTTGCAGACTTTACAAACGGAGTGTTTCCAAACTGTTCTATGAAAAGAAAGGTTAAACTCTGTTAGTGGAACACACACATCACAAAGTGGTTTCTGAAAATGATTCTCTCTAGTTTTCATACGAAGACATTTCCTTTTCTACCGTTGGCCGCAAATCGGGTGTAATCTCCACTTGCAAATTCCACAAAATGAGGGTTTCAAATCTGCGCTTCCTAAAGAAAGTTTCAACTCTGTGAGATGTACACACGCAAAACAAAGATGTTACTGAGAATTCTTCTGTCTAGCATTGATGAAGAAATCCCGTTTCCAACGAAACACTCAAAGAGGTCCAAATATCCACTTGCAGACTTTACAAACAGAGTGTTTCCAAACTGCTCTATGAAAAGAAAGGTTAAACTCTGGAGTGGAACGCACACGTCACAAAGTGGTTTCTGAAAATGATTCTCTCTAGCTTTTATACGAAGATATTTCCTTTTCTACCGTTGGCCCCAAAGCGCTTGAAATCTCCACATGCAAATTCCAAAAGAAGAGGGTTTCAAATCTGCTCTGTGTAAAGGAAGGTTCAACTCTGTGGGTTCTACACACGCAAAACAAAGAAGTTACTGAGAATCCTTCTATCTTGCATTAGATGATGAAATCCCGTTTCCAACGACATCCTGAAAGAGGTCCAAATATCCACTTGCAGACTTTACAAACAGAGTGTTTCCAAACTGCTCTATGAAAAGAAAGGTTAAACTCTGTGAGTGGAACGCACACATCACAAAGTGCTTTCTGAAAATGATTCTCTCTAGTTTTTATACGAAGATATTTCCTATTCTACCGTTGGCCACAAATCGGGTGAAATCTCCACTTGCAAATTCCACAAAAAGAGGGTTTCAAATCTGCTCTTCATAAAGAAAGGTTCAACTCTGTGAGTAGAACACACGCAACCCAAAGAAGTTACTGAGAATTCTTCTGTCTAGCATTAGATGAAGAAATCCCGTTTCCAACGAAATCTTGAAAGAGGTCCAAATGTCCATTTGCAGACTTTGCAAACAGAGTGTTTACAAACTGCTCTATGAAAAGAAAGGTTAAACTCTGTGAGTGGAATGCACACGTCACAAAGTGGTTTCTGACAAAGATTCTCTGTAGTTTTTATACGAAGATATTTCCTTTTCTACCGTTGGCCCCAAATCGGGTGAAATCTCCACTTGCAGATTCCTCAAAAAGAGGGTTTCAAATCTGCTCTTCCTAAAGATAGGTTAAACTCTGTGAGTGGAACGCACACATCACAAAGTGGTTTCTGAAAATGATTCTCTCTAGTTTTCATACGAAGATATTTCCTTTTCTACAGTTGGCCCCAAATCGGGTGAAATCTCCACTTGCAAATTCCACAACAAGAGGGTTTCCAATCTGCTCTTCCTAAAGAAAGTTTCAACTCTGTGTGTTGAACACATACAACCCAAAGAAGTTACTGAGAATTCTTCTGTCTAGCATTAGATGAAGAAATCCCGTATCCAACGAAATCCTGAAAGAGGTCGAAATGTCCACTTGCAGACTTTACAAACAGAGTGTTTACAAACTGCTCTATGAAAAGAAAGGTTAAACTCTGTGAGTGGAATGCACACGTCACAAAGTGGTTTCTGAGAAAGATTCTCTGTGGTTTTTATACGAAGATATTTCCTTTTCTACCGTTGGCCCCAACTAGCTTGAAATCTCCACTTGCAAATTACACAAAAAGAGGGTTTTAAATCTGCTCTGTCTAAAGGAAGGTTCAACTCTGTGAGTTGTACACACGCAAAACAAAGAAGTTACTGAGAATTCTTCTGTCTAGCATTTGAAGAAGAAATCCCGTTTCCAACGAAATCCTCAAAGAGGTCCAAATATCCACTTGCAGACTTTACAAACAGAGTGTTCCCAAACTGCTCTATGAAAAGAAAGGTTAAGCTCTGTGAGTGGAACGCACACATCACAAAGTGGTTTCTGAAAATGATTCTCTCTAGTTTTTATACGAAGATATTTCCTTTTCTACAGTTGGCCCCAAATCGGGTGAAATCTCCACTTGCAGATTCCTCAAAAAGAGGGTTTCAGATCTGCTCTTCCTAAAGAAAGTTTAAACTCTGTGAGTGAAACGCACACATCACAAAGTGGTTTCTGAAAATGATTCTCTCTAGTTTTTATATGAAGATATTTCCATTTCTACCGTGGGCCCCAAAGCGCTTGAAATCTCCACTTGCAAATTCCACAAAAAGAGGGTTTCAAATCTGCTCTTCCTAAACAAAGGTTAAACTCTGTGAGTTCAACACACGAAACCCAAAGAAGTTACTGAGAATTCTTCTGTCAAGCATTAGATGTAGAAATCCCGTTTCCAAAGAAATCCTCAAAGAGGTCCAAATATCCACTTGCAGACTTAACAAACAGAGTGTTTCCAAACTGCTCTATGAAAAGAAAGGTTAAACACTGTGAGTGGAACGCACACATCACAAAGTGGTTTTTGAGAATGATTCTCGGTAGTATTTATACGAAGATATTTCCTTTTCTACCGTTGGCCCCAAATCGGGTGAAATCTTCACTTGCAAATTCCACAAAAAGAGGGTATCAAATCTGCTCTGTCTAAAGGAAGGTTCAACTCTGTGAGTTGTACACACGCAACCCAAAGAAGTTACTGAGAATTCTTCTGTCTAGCATTAGATGAAGAAATCCCGTTTCCAACGAAATCCTCATAGCGATCCAAATATCCACTTGCAGACTTTACAAACAGAGTGTTTCCAAACTGCTCTATGAAAAGAAAGGTTAAACTATGTGAGTGGAATGCACACATCACAAAGTGGTTTCTGAGAATGATTCTCTGTAGTATTTTTACGAAGATATTTCCTTTTCTACCGTTGGCCCCAAAGCGCTTGAAATCTCCTCTTGCAAATTCCACAAAAAGAGGGTTTCAAATGTGCTCTGTCTAAAGGAAGGTTCAACTCAGTGAGTTTTACACACGCAAAACAAAGAAGTTACTGAGAATTCTTCTGTATAGCATTAGATGAAGAAATCCCGTTTCCAGCGAAATCCTCAAAGAGGTCCAAATATCCACTTGCAGACTTTACAAACACAGTGTTTCCAAAGTGCTCTATGAAAAGAAAGGTTAAACACTGTGAGTGGAACGCACTCATCACAAAGTGGTTTTTGAGAATGATTCTCTGTAGTATTTATAAGAAGATATTTCCTTTCCTACCATTGTCCCCAAATCGGGAGAAATCTCCACTTGCAAATTCCACAAAAAGAGGGTTTCAAATCTGCTCTGTCTAAAGGAAGGTTCAATTCTGTGAGTTGTACACACGCAACCCAAAGAAGTTACTGAGAATTCTTCTGTCTACCATTAGATGAAGAAATCCCGTTTCCAACGATATCCTCAAAGAGATCCAAATATCCACTTGCAGACTTTACAAACAGAGTGTTTCCAAACTGCTCTATGAAAAGAAAGGTTAAACTCTGTGAGTGGAACGCACACATCACAAAGTGGTTTCTGAAAATGATTCTCTCTAGTTTTTAATCGAAGATATCTCCTTTTCTACCGTTGGCCCCAAATCGGGTGAAATCTCCACTTGCAAATTCCACAAAAAGAGGGTTTCCAATCTGCTCTTCCTAAAGAAAGTTTCAACTCTGTGTGTTGAACACACGCAACCCAAAGAAGTTACTGAGAATTCTTCTGTCTAGCATTAGATGAAGAAATCCCGTTTCCAACGAATTCCTGAAAGAGGTCCAAATGTCCACTTGCAGACTTTGCAAACAGAGTGTTTAGAAACTGCTCTATGAAAAGAAAGCTTAAACACTGTGAGTGGAATGCACACGTCACAAAGTGGTTTCTGAGAAAGATTCTCTGTAGTATTTATACGAAGATATTTCCTTTTCTACCGTTGGCCCCAAGGAGCTTGAAATCTCCACTTGCAAATTCCACAAAAAGAGGGTTTCAAATCTGCTCTGTCTAAAGGAAGGTTCAACTCTGTGAGTTGTACACACGCAAAACAAAGAAGTTACTGAGAATTCTTCTGTCTAGCATTAGATGAAGAAATCCCATTTCCAACGAAATCCTCAAAGAGGTCCAAATATCCACTTGCAGACTTTACAAACAGAGTGTTTCCAAACTGCTCTATGAAAAGAAAGGTTAAACTCCGTGAGTGGAACGCACACATCACAAAGTGGTTTCTGAAAATGATTCTCTCTAGTTTTTATACCAAGATATTTCCTTTTCTACCATTGGTCCCAAATCGGGTGAAATCTCCACTTGCAAATTCCACAAAGGAGGGTTTCAAATCTGCTCTGTCTAAAGAAACGTTCAACTCTGTGAGTTGTACAAACATGAAGCAAAGAACTTACTGAGAATTCTTCTGTCTAGTATTAGATGAAGAAATCCCGTTTCCAACGAAATCCTCAAAGAGGTCAAAATGTCCACTTGCAGACTTTACAAACAGAGTGTTTCCAAACTGCTCTATGAAAAGAAAGGTTAAACCCTGTGAGTGGAACGCACACATCACAAAGTGATTTCTGAAAATGATTCTCTCTAGTTTTTATACGAAGATATTTCCTTTTCTACCGTTGGCCCCAAATCGGGTGAAATCTCCACTTGCAGATTCCTCAAAAAGAGGGTTTCAAATCTGCTCTTCCTAAAGAAAGGTTAAACTCTGTGAGTGGAACGCACACATCACAAAGTGGTTTCTGAAAATGATTCTCTCTAGTTTTTATATGAAGATATTTCCATTTCTACCGTTGGATCCGAAGCGCTTGAAATCTCCACTTGCAAATTCCGCAAAAAGAGGGTTTCAAATCTGCTCTTCCTAAAGAAAGGTTAAACTCTGTGAGTTCAACACACGAAACCCAAAGAAGTTTCTGAGAATTCTTCTGTGAAGCATTAGATGAAGAAATCCCGTTTCCAAAGAAATCCTCAAAGAGGTCCAAATGTCCACTTGCAGACTTTGCAAACAGAGTGTTTAGAAACTGCTCTATGAAAAGAAAGGTTAAACTCTGTGAGTGGAATGCACACGTCACAAAGTGGTTTCTGAGAAACATTCTCTGTAGTTTTTATACGAAGATATTTCCTTTTCTACCGTTGGCCCCAAGGAGCTTGAAATCTCCACTTGCAAATTCCACAGAAAGAGGGTTTCAAATCTGCTCTGTCTAAAGGAAGGTTCAACTCTGTAAGTTGTACACACGCAAAACAAAGAAGTTACTGAGAATTCTTGTGTCTAGCATTTGAAGAAGAAATCCCGTTTCCAACGAAATCCTCAAAGAGGTCCAAATATCCACTTGCAGACTTTACAAACAGAGAGTTCCCAAACTGCTCTATGAAAAGAAAGGTTAAACTCTGTGAGTGGGATACACCCATCACAAAGTGGTTTCTCAAAATGATTCTCTCGTGTTTTTATTCGAAGATATTTCCTTTTCTACCGTTGGCCACAAATCGGGTGAAATCTCCACTTGCAAATTCCACAAAAAGAGGGTTTCCAATCTGCTCTTCCTAAAGAAAGTTTCAACTCTGTGTGTTGAACACACGCAACCCAAAGAAGTTACTGAGAATTCTTGTGTCTAGCATTAGATGAAGAAATCCCGTTTCCAATGAAATCCTGAAAGAGGTCCAAATGTCCACTTGCAGACTTTGCAAACAGAGTGTTTAGAAACTGCTCTATGAAAAGAAAGCTTAAACACTGTGAGTGGAATGCACACGTCACAAAGTGGTTTCTGAGAAAGATTCTCTGTAGTATTTATACGAAGATATTTCCTTTTCTACCGTTGGCCCCAAGGAGCTTGAAATCTCCACTTGCAAATTCCACAAAAAGAGGGTTTCAAATCTGCTCTGTCTAAAGGAAGGTTCAACTCTGTGAGTTGTACACACGCAAAACAAAGAAGTTACTGAGAATTCTTCTGTCTAGCATTTGAAGAAGAAATCCCGTTTCCAATGAAATCCTCAAAGAGGTCCAAATATCCACTTGCAGACTTTACAAACAGAGTGTTCCCAAACTGCTCTATGAAAAGAAAGGTTAAACCCTGTGAGTGGAACGCACACATCACAAAGTGGTTTCTGAAAATGATTCTCTCTAGTTTTTATACGAAGATATTTCCTTTTCTACCGTTGGCCCCAAATCGGGTGAAATCTCCACTTGCAGATTCCTCAAAAAGAGGGTTTCAAATCTGCTCTTCCTAAAGAAAGGTTAAACTCTGTGAGTGGAACGCACACATCACAAAGTGGTTTCTGAAAATGATTCTCTCTAGTTTTTATATGAAGATATTTCCATTTCTACCGTTGGATCCAAAGCGCTTGAAATCTCCACTTGCAAATTCCACAAAAAGAGGGTTTCAAATCTGCTCTTCCTAAAGAAAGGTTAAACTCTGTGAGTTCAACACACGAAAACCAAAGAAGTTTCTGAGAATTCTTCTGTCAAGCATTAGATGAAGAAATCCCGTTTCCAACGAAATCCTCTAAGCGGTCCAAATATCCACTTGCAGACTTTACAAACAGAGTGTTTCCAAACTGCTCTATGAAAAGAAAGGTTAAACTATGTGAGTGGAATGCACACATCACAAAGCGGTTTCTGAGAATGATTCTCTGTAGTATTTATACGAAGATATTTCCTTTTCTACGGTTAGCCCCAAAGCGCTTGAAATCTCCACTTGAAATTCCACAAAAAGAGGGTTTCAAATCTGCTCTGTCTAAAGGAAGGTTCAACTCTGTGAGTTGTACACACGCAAAACAAAGAAGTTACTGAGAATTCTTCTGTATAGCATTAGATGAAGAAATCCCGTTTCCAGCGAAATCCTCAAAGAGGTCCAAATATCCACTTGCAGACTTCACAAACAGAGTGTTTCCAAAGTGCTCTATGAAAAGAAAGGTTAAACACTGTGAGTGGAACGCACTCATCACAAAGTGGTTTTTGAGAATGATTCTCTGTACTATTTATACGAAGATATTTCCCTTTCTACCGTTGGCCCCAAATCGGGTGAAATCTCCACTTGCAAATTCCACAAAAAGAGGGTTTTAAATCTGCTCTGTCTAAAGGAAGGTTCAATTCTGTGAGTTGTACACACGCAACCCAAAGAAGTTACTGAGAATTCTTCTGTCTAGCATTAGATGAAGAAATCCCGTTTCCAACGAAATCCTGAAAGAGGTCCAAATATCCACTTGCAGACTTTACAAACAGAGTGTTTCCAAACTGCTCTATGAAAAGAAAGGTTAAACTCTGTGAGTGGAACGCACACATCACAAAGTGGTTTCTGAAAATGATTCTCTCTAGTTTTTAATCGAAGATATCTCCTTTTGTACCGTTGGCCCCAAAGCGCTTGAAACCTTCACTTGCAAAATCCACAAAAAGAGGGTTTCAAATCTGCTCTGTCTAAAGGAAGGCTCAACTCTGGAATTGTACACACGCAAAACAAAGAAGTTACTGAGAATACTTCTGTCTAGCATTTGAAGAAGAAATCCCGTTTCCAGCGAAATACTCAAGGAGGTCCAAATATCCACTTGCAGACTTTACAAACAGAGTGTTTTCAAACTGCTCTATGAAAAGAAAGGCTAAACTCTGGAGTGGAACGCACACATCACAAAGTGGTTTCTGAAAATGATTCTCTCTAGTTTTTATACCAAGATATTTCCTTTTCTACCATTGGTCCCAAATCGGGTGAAATCTCCACTTGCAAATTCCACAAAAAGAGGGTTTCAAATCTGCTCTTCCAAAAGAAATGTTCAACTCTGTGAGTTGAACACATGCAACCCAAAGAAGTTACTGAGTATTCTTCTGTCTAGCATTAGATGAAGAAATCCCGTTTACAACGAAATCCTCAAAGAGGTCCAATTGTCCACTTGCAGACTTTACTAACAGAGTGTTTCCAAACTGCTCTATGAAAGAAAGGTTAAACTCTGTGAGTGGAACGCACACATCACAAAGTGGTTTCTGAAAATGATTCTCTCTAGTTTTTATACGAAGATATTTCCTTTTCTACCGTTGGCCCCAAATCGGGTGAAATCTCCACTTGCAGATTCCTCAAAAAGAGGGTTTCAAATCTGCTCTTCCTAAAGAAAGGTTAAACTCTGTGAGTGGAACGCACACATCACAAAGTGGTTTCTGAAAATGATTCTCTCTAGTTTTTATATGAAGATATTTCCATTTCTACCGTTGGATCCGAAGCGCTTGAAATCTCCACTTGCAAATTCCGCAAAAAGAGGGTTTCAAATCTGCTCTTCCTAAAGAAAGGTTAAACTCTGTGAGTTCAACACACGAAACCCAAAGAAGTTTCTGAGAATTCTTCTGTGAAGCATTAGATGAAGAAATCCCGTTTCCAAAGAAATCCTCAAAGAGGTCCAAATGTCCACTTGCAGACTTTGCAAACAGAGTGTTTAGAAACTGCTCTATGAAAAGAAAGGTTAAACTCTGTGAGTGGAATGCACACGTCACAAAGTGGTTTCTGAGAAACATTCTCTGTAGTTTTTATACGAAGATATTTCCTTTTCTACCGTTGGCCCCAAGGAGCTTGAAATCTCCACTTGCAAATTCCACAAAAAGAGGGTTTCAAATCTGCTCTGTCTAAAGGAAGGTTCAACTCTGTAAGTTGTACACATGCAAAACAAAGAAGTTACTGAGAATTCTTGTGTCTAGCATTTGAAGAAGAAATCCCGTTTCCAACGAAATCCTCAAAGAGGTCCAAATATCCACTTGCAGACTTTACAAACAGAGAGTTCCCAAACTGCTCTATGAAAAGAAAGGTTAAACTCTGTGAGTGGGATACACCCATCACAAAGTGGTTTCTCAAAATGATTCTCTCGTGTTTTTATTCGAAGATATTTCCTTTTCTACCGTTGGCCCCAAATCGGGTGAAATCTCCACTTGCAAATTCCACAAAAAGAGGGTTTCCAATCTGCTCTTCCTAAAGAAAGTTTCAACTCTGTGTGTTGAACACACGCAACCCAAAGAAGTTACTGAGAATTCTTCTGTCTAGCATTAGATGAAGAAATCCCGTTTCCAACGAAATCCTGAAAGAGGTCCAAATGTCCACTTGCAGACTTTGCAAACAGAGTGTTTAGAAACTGCTCTATGAAAAGAAAGCTTAAACACTGTGAGTGGAATGCACACGTCACAAAGTGGTTTCTGAGAAAGATTCTCTGTAGTATTTATACGAAGATATTTCCTTTTCTACCGTTGGCCCCAAGGAGCTTGAAATCTCCACTTGCAAATTCCACAAAAAGAGGGTTTCAAATCTGCTCTGTCTAAAGGAAGGTTCAACTCTGTGAGTTGTACACACGCAAAACAAAGAAGTTACTGAGAATTCTTCTGTCTAGCATTTGAAGAAGAAATCCCGTTTCCAATGAAATCCTCAAAGAGGTCCAAATATCCACTTGCAGACTTTACAAACAGAGTGTTCCCAAACTGCTCTATGAAAAGAAAGGTTAAACCCTGTGAGTGGAACGCACACATCACAAAGTGGTTTCTGAAAATGATTCTCTCTAGTTTTTATACGAAGATATTTCCTTTTCTACCGTTGGCCCCAAATCGGGTGAAATCTCCACTTGCAGATTCCTCAAAAAGAGGGTTTCAAATCTGCTCTTCCTAAAGAAAGGTTAAACTCTGTGAGTGGAACGCAAACATCACAAAGTGGTTTCTGAAAATGATTCTCTCTAGTTTTTATATGAAGATATTTCCATTTCTACCGTTGGATCCAAAGCGCTTGAAATCTCCACTTGCAAATTCCACAAAAAGAGGGTTTCAAATCTGCTCTTCCTAAAGAAAGGTTAAACTCTGTGAGTTCAACACACTAAAACCAAAGAAGTTTCTGAGAATTCTTCTGTCAAGCATTAGATGAAGAAATCCCGTTTCCAACGAAATCCTCTAAGCGGTCCAAATATCCACTTGCAGACTTTACAAACAGAGTGTTTCCAAACTGCTCTATGAAAAGAAAGGTTAAACTATGTGAGTGGAATGCACACATCACAAAACGGTTTCTGAGAATGATTCTCTGTAGTATTTATACGAAGATATTTCCTTTTCTACGGTTAGCCCCAAAGCGCTTGAAATCTCCACTTGAAATTCCACAAAAAGAGGTTTTCAAATCTGCTCTGTCTAAAGGAAGGTTCAACTCTGTGAGTTGTACACATGCAAAACAAAGAAGTTACTGAGAATTCTTCTGTATAGCATTAGATGAAGAAATCCCGTTTCCAGCGAAATCCTCAAAGAGGTCCAAATATCCACTTGCAGACTTCACAAACAGAGTGTTTCCAAAGTGCTCTATGAAAAGAAAGGTTAAACACTGTGAGTGGAACGCACTCATCACAAAGTGGTTTTTGAGAATGATTCTCTGTACTATTTATACGAAGATATTTCCTTTCCTACCATTGTCCCCAAATCGGGTGAAATCTCCACTTGCAAATTCCACAAAAAGAGGGTTTTAAATCTGCTCTGTCTAAAGGAAGGTTCAATTCTGTGAGTTGTACACACGCAACCCAAAGAAGTTACTGAGAATTCTTCTGTCTAGCATTAGATGAAGAAATCCCGTTTCCAACGAAATCCTCAAAGAGGTCCAAATATCCACTTGCAGACTTTACAAACAGAGTGTTTCCAAACTGCTCTATGAAAAGAAAGGTTAAACTCTGTGAGTGGAACGCACACATCACAAAGTGGTTTCTGAAAATGATTCTCTCTAGTTTTTAATCGAAGATATCTCCTTTTGTACCGTTGGCCCCAAAGCGCTTGAAACCTTCACTTGCAAATTCCACAAAAAGAGGGTTTCAAATCTGCTCTGTCTAAAGGAAGGCTCAACTCTGGAATTGTACACACGCAAAACAAAGAAGTTACTGAGAATTCTTCTGTCTAGCATTTGAAGAAGAAATCCCGTTTCCAGCGAAATACTCAAGGAGGTCCAAATATCCACTTGCAGACTTTACAAACAGAGTGTTTTCAAACTGCTCTATGAAAAGAAAGGCTAAACTCTGGAGTGGAACGCACACATCACAAAGTGGTTTCTGAAAATGATTCTCTCTAGTTTTTATACCAAGATATTTCCTTTTCTACCATTGGTCCCAAATCGGGTGAAATCTCCACTTGCAAATTCCACAAAAAGAGGGTTTCAAATCTGTTCTTCCAAAAGAAATGTTCAACTCTGTGAGTTGAACACATGCAACCCAAAGAAGTTACTGAGTATTCTTCTGTCTAGCATTAGATGAAGAAATCCCGTTTACAACGAAATCCTCAAAGAGGTCCAATTGTCCACTTGCAGACTTTACTAACAGAGTGTTTCCAAACTGCTCTATGAAAGAAAGGTTAAACTCTGTGAGTGGAACGCACACATCACAAAGTGGTTTCTGAAAATGATTCTCTCTAGTTTTTATATGAAGATATTTCCATTTCTACCGTTGGATCCGAAGCGCTTGAAATCTCCACTTGCAAATTCCGCAAAAAGAGGGTTTCAAATCTGCTCTTCCTAAAGAAAGGTTAAACTCTGTGAGTTCAACACACGAAACCCAAAGAAGTTTCTGAGAATTCTTCTGTGAAGCATTAGATGAAGAAATCCCGTTTCCAAAGAAATCCTCAAAGAGGTCCAAATGTCCACTTGCAGACTTTGCAAACAGAGTGTTTAGAAACTGCTCTATGAAAAGAAAGGTTAAACTCTGTGAGTGGAATGCACACGTCACAAAGTGGTTTCTGAGAAACATTCTCTGTAGTTTTTATACGAAGATATTTCCTTTTCTACCGTTGGCCCCAAGGAGCTTGAAATCTCCACTTGCAAATTCCACAAAAAGAGGGTTTCAAATCTGCTCTGTCTAAAGGAAGGTTCAACTCTGTAAGTTGTACACATGCAAAACAAAGAAGTTACTGAGAATTCTTGTGTCTAGCATTTGAAGAAGAAATCCCGTTTCCAACGAAATCCTCAAAGAGGTCCAAATATCCACTTGCAGACTTTACAAACAGAGAGTTCCCAAACTGCTCTATGAAAAGAAAGGTTAAACTCTGTGAGTGGGATACACCCATCACAAAGTGGTTTCTCAAAATGATTCTCTCGTGTTTTTATTCGAAGATATTTCCTTTTCTACCGTTGGCCCCAAATCGGGTGAAATCTCCACTTGCAAATTCCACAAAAAGAGGGTTTCCAATCTGCTCTTCCTAAAGAAAGTTTCAACTCTGTGTGTTGAACACACGCAACCCAAAGAAGTTACTGAGAATTCTTCTGTCTAGCATTAGATGAAGAAATCCCGTTTCCAACGAAATCCTGAAAGAGGTCCAAATGTCCACTTGCAGACTTTGCAAACAGAGTGTTTAGAAACTGCTCTATGAAAAGAAAGCTTAAACACTGTGAGTGGAATGCACACGTCACAAAGTGGTTTCTGAGAAAGATTCTCTGTAGTATTTATACGAAGATATTTCCTTTTCTACCGTTGGCCCCAAGGAGCTTGAAATCTCCACTTGCAAATTCCACAAAAAGAGGGTTTCAAATCTGCTCTGTCTAAAGGAAGGTTCAACTCTGTGAGTTGTACACACGCAAAACAAAGAAGTTACTGAGAATTCTTCTGTCTAGCATTTGAAGAAGAAATCCCGTTTCCAATGAAATCCTCAAAGACGTCCAAATATCCACTTGCAGACTTTACAAACAGAGTGTTCCCAAACTGCTCTATGAAAAGAAAGGTTAAACCCTGTGAGTGGAACGCACACATCACAAAGTGGTTTCTGAAAATGATTCTCTCTAGTTTTTATACGAAGATATTTCCTTTTCTACCGTTGGCCCCAAATCGGGTGAAATCTCCACTTGCAGATTCCTCAAAAAGAGGGTTTCAAATCTGCTCTTCCTAAAGAAAGGTTAAACTCTGTGAGTGGAACGCACACATCACAAAGTGGTTTCTGAAAATGATTCTCTCTAGTTTTTATATGAAGATATTTCCATTTCTACCGTTGGATCCAAAGCGCTTGAAATCTCCACTTGCAAATTCCACAAAAAGAGGGTTTCAAATCTGCTCTTCCTAAAGAAAGGTTAAACTCTGTGAGTTCAACACACGAAACCCAAAGAAGTTTCTGAGAATTCTTCTGTCAAGCATTAGATGAAGAAATCCCGTTTCCAACGAAATCCTCTAAGCGGTCCAAATATCCACTTGCAGACTTTACAAACAGAGTGTTTCCAAACTGCTCTATGAAAAGAAAGGTTAAACTATGTGAGTGGAATGCACACATCACAAAGCGGTTTCTGAGAATGATTCTCTGTAGTATTTATACGAAGATATTTCCTTTTCTACGGTTAGCCCCAAAGCGCTTGAAATCTCCACTTGAAATTCCACAAAAAGAGGGTTTCAAATCTGCTCTGTCTAAAGGAAGGTTCAACTCTGTGAGTTGTACACATGCAAAACAAAGAAGTTACTGAGAATTCTTCTGTATAGCATTAGATGAAGAAATCCCGTTTCCAGCGAAATCCTCAAAGAGGTCCAAATATCCACTTGCAGACTTCACAAACAGAGTGTTTCCAAAGTGCTCTATGAAAAGAAAGGTTAAACACTGTAAGTGGAACGCACTCATCACAAAGTGGTTTTTGAGAATGATTCTCTGTACTATTTATACGAAGATATTTCCTTTTCTACCGTTGGCCCCAAATCGGGTGAAATCTCCACTTGCAAATTCCACAAAAAGAGGGTTTTAAATCTGCTCTGTCTAAAGGAAGGTTCAATTCTGTGAGTTGTACACACGCAACCCAAAGAAGTTACTGAGAATTCTTCTGTCTAGCATTAGATGAAGAAATCCCGTTTCCAACGAAATCCTCAAAGAGGTCCAAATATCCACTTGCAGACTTTACAAACAGAGTGTTTCCAAACTGCTCTATGAAAAGAAAGGTTAAACTCTGTGAGTGGAACGCACACATCACAAAGTGGTTTCTGAAAATGATTCTCTCTAGTTTTTAATCGAAGATATCTCCTTTTGTACCGTTGGCCCCAAAGCGCTTGAAACCTTCACTTGCAAATTCCACAAAAAGAGGGTTTCAAATCTGCTCTGTCTAAAGGAAGGCTCAACTCTGGAATTGTACACACGCAAAACAAAGAAGTTACTGAGAATTCTTCTGTCTAGCATTTGAAGAAGAAATCCCGTTTCCAGCGAAATACTCAAGGAGGTCCAAATATCCACTTGCAGACTTTACAAACAGAGTGTTTTCAAACTGCTCTATGAAAAGAAAGGCTAAACTCTGGAGTGGAACGCACACATCACAAAGTGGTTTCTGAAAATGATTCTCTCTAGTTTTTATACCAAGATATTTCCTTTTCTACCATTGGTCCCAAATCGGGTGAAATCTCCACTTGCAAATTCCACAAAAAGAGGGTTTCAAATCTGTTCTTCCAAAAGAAATGTTCAACTCTGTGAGTTGAACACATGCAACCCAAAGAAGTTACTGAGTATTCTTCTGTCTAGCATTAGATGAAGAAATCCCGTTTACAACGAAATCCTCAAAGAGGTCCAATTGTCCACTTGCAGACTTTACTAACAGAGTGTTTCCAAACTGCTCTATGAAAGAAAGGTTAAACTCTGTGAGTGGAACGCACACATCACAAAGTGGTTTCTGAAAATGATTCTCTCTAGTTTTTATACGAAGATATTTCCTTTTCTACCGTTGGCCCCAAATCGGGTGAAATCTCCACTTGCAGATTCCTCAAAAAGAGGGTTTCAAATCTGCTCTTCCTAAAGAAAGGTTAAACTCTGTGAGTGGAACGCACACATCACAAAGTGGTTTCTGAAAATGATTCTCTCTAGTTTTTATATGAAGATATTTCCATTTCTACCGTTGGATCCGAAGCGCTTGAAATCTCCACTTGCAAATTCCGCAAAAAGAGGGTTTCAAATCTGCTCTTCCTAAAGAAAGGTTAAACTCTGTGAGTTCAACACACGAAACCCAAAGAAGTTTCTGAGAATTCTTCTGTGAAGCATTAGATGAAGAAATCCCGTTTCCAAAGAAATCCTCAAAGAGGTCCTAATGTCCACTTGCAGACTTTGCAAACAGAGTGTTTAGAAACTGCTCTATGAAAAGAAAGGTTAAACTCTGTGAGTGGAATGCACACGTCACAAAGTGGTTTCTGAGAAACATTCTCTGTAGTTTTTATACGAAGATATTTCCTTTTCTACCTTTGGCCCCAAGGAGCTTGAAATCTCCACTTGCAAATTCCACAAAAAGAGGGTTTCAAATCTGCTCTGTCTAAAGGAAGGTTCAACTCTGTGAGTTGTACACACGCAAAACAAAGAAGTTACTGAGAATTCTTGTGTCTAGCATTTGAAGAAGAAATCCCGTTTCCAACGAAATCCTCAAAGAGGTCCAAATATCCACTTGCAGACTTTACAAACAGAGAGTTCCCAAACTGCTCTATGAAAAGAAAGGTTAAACTCTGTGAGTGGGATACACCCATCACAAAGTGGTTTCTCAAAATGATTCTCTCGTGTTTTTATTCGAAGATATTTCCTTTTCTACCGTTGGCCCCAAATCGGGTGAAATCTCCACTTGCAAATTCCACAAAAAGAGGGTTTCCAATCTGCTCTTCCTAAAGAAAGTTTCAACTCTGTGTGTTGAACACACGCAACCCAAAGAAGTTACTGAGAATTCTTCTGTCTAGCATTAGATGAAGAAATCCCGTTTCCAACGAAATCCTGAAAGAGGTCCAAATGTCCACTTGCAGACTTTGCAAACAGAGTGTTTAGAAACTGCTCTATGAAAAGAAAGCTTAAACACTGTGAGTGGAATGCACACGTCACAAAGTGGTTTCTGAGAAAGATTCTCTGTAGTATTTATACGAAGATATTTCCTTTTCTACCGTTGGCCCCAAGGAGCTTGAAATCTCCACTTGCAAATTCCACAAAAAGAGGGTTTCAAATCTGCTCTGTCTAAAGGAAGGTTCAACTCTGTGAGTTGTACACACGCAAAACAAAGAAGTTACTGAGAATTCTTCTGTCTAGCATTTGAAGAAGAAATCCCGTTTCCGATGAAATCCTCAAAGAGGTCCAAATATCCACTTGCAGACTTTACAAACAGAGTGTTCCCAAACTGCTCTATGAAAAGAAAGGTTAAACCCTGTGAGTGGAACGCACACATCACAAAGTGGTTTCTGAAAATGATTCTCTCTAGTTTTTATACGAAGATATTTCCTTTTCTACCGTTGGCCCCAAATCGGGTGAAATCTCCACTTGCAGATTCCTCAAAAAGAGGGTTTCAAATCTGCTCTTCCTAAAGAAAGGTTAAACTCTGTGAGTGGAACGCACACATCACAAAGTGGTTTCTGAAAATGATTCTCTCTAGTTTTTATATGAAGATATTTCCATTTCTACCGTTGGATCCAAAGCGCTTGAAATCTCCACTTGCAAATTCCACAAAAAGAGGGTTTCAAATCTGCTCTTCCTAAAGAAAGGTTAAACTCTGTGAGTTCAACACACGAAACCCAAAGAAGTTTCTGAGAATTCTTTTGTCAAGCATTAGATGAAGAAATCACGTTTCCAACGAAATCCTCTAAGCGGTCCAAATATCCACTTGCAGACTTTACAAACAGAGTGTTTCCAAACTGCTCTATGAAAAGAAAGGTTAAACTATATGAGTGGAATGCACACATCACAAAGCGGTTTCTGAGAATGATTCTCTGTAGTATTTATACTAAGATATTTCCTTTTCTACGGTTAGCCCCAAAGCGCTTGAAATCTCCACTTGAAATTCCACAAAAAGAGGGTTTCAAATCTGCTCTGTCTAAAGGAAGGTTCAACTCTGTGAGTTGTACACACGCAAAACAAAGAAGTTACTGAGAATTCTTCTGTATAGCATTAGATGAAGAAATCCCGTTTCCAGCGAAATCCTCAAAGAGGTCCAAATATCCACTTGCAGACTTCACAAACAGAGTGTTTCCAAAGTGCTCTATGAAAAGAAAGGTTAAACACTGTGAGTGGAACGCACTCATCACAAAGTGGTTTTTGAGAATGATTCTCTGTAGTATTTATACGAAGATATTTCCTTTTCTACCGTTGGCCCCAAATCGGGTGAAATCTCCACTTGCAAATTCCACAAAAAGAGGGTTTTAAATCTGCTCTGTCTAAAGGAAGGTTCAATTCTGTGAGTTGTACACACGCAACCCAAAGAAGTTACTGAGAATTCTTCTGTCTAGCATTAGATGAAGAAATCCCGTTTCCAACGAAATCCTCAAAGAGGTCCAAATATCCACTTGCAGACTTTACAAACAGAGTGTTTCCAAACTGCTCTATGAAAAGAAAGGTTAAACTCTGTGAGTGGAACGCACACATCACAAAGTGGTTTCTGAAAATGATTCTCTCTAGTTTTTAATCGAAGATATCTCCTTTTGTACCGTTGGCCCCAAAGCGCTTGAAACCTTCACTTGCAAATTCCACAAAAAGAGGGTTTCAAATCTGCTCTGTCTAAAGGAAGGCTCAACTCTGGAATTGTACACACGCAAAACAAAGAAGTTACTGAGAATTCTTCTGTCTAGCATTTGAAGAAGAAATCCCGTTTCCAGCGAAATACTCAAGGAGGTCCAAATATCCACTTGCAGACTTTACAAACAGAGTGTTTTCAAACTGCTCTATGAAAAGAAAGGCTAAACTCTGGAGTGGAACGCACACATCATAAAGTGGTTTCTGAAAATGATTCTCTCTAGTTTTTATACCAAGATATTTCCTTTTCTACCATTGGTCCCAAATCGGGTGAAATCTCCACTTGCAAATTCCACAAAAAGAGGGTTTCAAATCTGCTCTTCCTAAAGAAAGGTTAAACTCTGTGAGTGGAACGCAAACATCACAAAGTGGTTTCTGAAAATGATTCTCTCTAGTTTTTATATGAAGATATTTCCATTTCTACCGTTGGATCCAAAGCGCTTGAAATCTCCACTTGCAAATTCCACAAAAAGAGGGTTTCAAATCTGCTCTTCCTAAAGAAAGGTTAAACTCTGTGAGTTCAACACACGAAACCCAAAGAAGTTTCTGAGAATTCTTTTGTCAAGCATTAGATGAAGAAATCACGTTTCCAACGAAATCCTCTAAGCGGTCCAAATATCCACTTGCAGACTTTACAAACAGAGTGTTTCCAAACTGCTCTATGAAAAGAAAGGTTAAACTATATGAGTGGAATGCACACATCACAAAGCGGTTTCTGAGAATGATTCTCTGTAGTATTTATACTAAGATATTTCCTTTTCTACGGTTAGCCCCAAAGCGCTTGAAATCTCCACTTGAAATTCCACAAAAAGAGGGTTTCAAATCTGCTCTGTCTAAAGGAAGGTTCAACTCTGTGAGTTGTACACACGCAAAACAAAGAAGTTACTGAGAATTCTTCTGTATAGCATTAGATGAAGAAATCCCGTTTCCAGCGAAATCCTCAAAGAGGTCCAAATATCCACTTGCAGACTTCACAAACAGAGTGTTTCCAAAGTGCTCTATGAAAAGAAAGGTTAAACACTGTGAGTGGAACGCACTCATCACAAAGTGGTTTTTGAGAATGATTCTCTGTAGTATTTATACGAAGATATTTCCTTTTCTACCGTTGGCCCCAAATCGGGTGAAATCTCCACTTGCAAATTCCACAAAAAGAGGGTTTTAAATCTGCTCTGTCTAAAGGAAGGTTCAATTCTGTGAGTTGTACACACGCAACCCAAAGAAGTTACTGAGAATTCTTCTGTCTAGCATTAGATGAAGAAATCCCGTTTCCAACGAAATCCTCAAAGAGGTCCAAATATCCACTTGCAGACTTTACAAACAGAGTGTTTCCAAACTGCTCTATGAAAAGAAAGGTTAAACTCTGTGAGTGGAACGCACACATCACAAAGTGGTTTCTGAAAATGATTCTCTCTAGTTTTTAATCGAAGATATCTCCTTTTGTACCGTTGGCCCCAAAGCGCTTGAAACCTTCACTTGCAAATTCCACAAAAAGAGGGTTTCAAATCTGCTCTGTCTAAAGGAAGGCTCAACTCTGGAATTGTACACACGCAAAACAAAGAAGTTACTGAGAATTCTTCTGTCTAGCATTTGAAGAAGAAATCCCGTTTCCAGCGAAATACTCAAGGAGGTCCAAATATCCACTTGCAGACTTTACAAACAGAGTGTTTTCAAACTGCTCTATGAAAAGAAAGGCTAAACTCTGGAGTGGAACGCACACATCATAAAGTGGTTTCTGAAAATGATTCTCTCTAGTTTTTATACCAAGATATTTCCTTTTCTACCATTGGTCCCAAATCGGGTGAAATCTCCACTTGCAAATTCCACAAAAAGAGGGTTTCAAATCTGCTCTTCCAAAAGAAATGTTCAACTCTGTGAGTTGAACACATGCAACCCAAAGAAGTTACTGAGTATTCTTCTGTCTAGCATTAGATGAAGAAATCCCGTTTACAACGAAATCCTCAAAGAGGTCCAATTGTCCACTTGCAGACTTTACTAACAGAGTGTTTCCAAACTGCTCTATGAAAGAAAGGTTAAACTCTGTGAGTGGAACGCACACATCACAAAGTGGTTTCTGAAAATGATTCTCTCTAGTTTTTATACCAAGATATATCCTTTTCTACCATTGGTCCCAAATCGGGTGAAATCTCCACTTGCAAATTCCACAAAAAGAGGGTTTCAAATCTGCTCTGTCTAAAGAAAGGTTCAACTCTGTGAGTTGTACAAACATGAAGCAAAGAACTTACTGAGAATTCTTCTGTCTAGCATTAGATGAAGAAATCCCGTTTCCAACGAAATCCTCAAAGAGGTCCAAATGTCCACTTGCAGACTTTACAAACAGAGTGTTTCCAAACTGCTCTATGAAAAGAAAGGTTAAACCCTGTGAGTGGAACGCACACATCACAAAGTCGTTTCTGAAAATGATTCTCTCTAGTTTTTATACGAAGATATTTCCTTTTCTACCATTGGCCCCAAATCGGGTGAAATCTCCACTTGCAGATTCCTCAAAAAGAGGGTTTCAAATCTGCTCTTCCTAAAGAAAGGTTAAACTCTGTGAGTGGAACGCACACATCACAAAGTGGTTTCTGAAAATGATTCTCTCTAGTTTTTATATGAAGATATTTCCATTTCTACCGTTGGATCCGAAGCGCTTGAAATCTCCAGTTGCAAATTCCGCAAAAAGAGGGTTTCAAATCTGCTCTTCCTAAAGAAAGGTTAAACTCTGTGAGTTCAACACACGAAACCCAAAGAAGTTTCTGAGAATTCTTCTGTGAAGCATTAGATGAAGAAATCCCGTTTCCAAAGAAATCCTCAAAGTGGTCCAAATGTCCACTTGCAGACTTTGCAAACAGAGTGTTTAGAAACTGCTCTATGAAAAGAAAGGTTAAACTCTGTGAGTGGAATGCACACGTCACAAAGTGGTTTCTGAGAAACATTCTCTGTAGTTTTTATACGAAGATATTTCCTTTTCTACCGTTGGCCCCAAGGAGCTTGAAATCTCCACTTGCAAATTCCACAAAAAGAGGGTTTCAAATCTGCTCTGTCTAAAGGAAGGTTCAACTCTGTGAGTTGTACACACGCAAAACAAAGAAGTTACTGAGAATTCTTGTGTCTAGCATTTGAAGAAGAAATCCCGTTTCCAACGAAATCCTCAAAGAGGTCCAAATATCCACTTGCAGACTTTACAAACAGAGAGTTCCCAAACTGCTGTATGAAAAGAAAGGTTAAACTCTGTGAGTGGGATACACCCATCACAAAGTGGTTTCTCAAAATGATTCTCTCGAGTTTTTATTCGAAGATATTTCCTTTTCTACCGTTGGCCCCAAATCGGGTGAAATCTGCACTTGCAAATTCCACAAAAAGAGGGTTTCCAATCTGCTCTTCCTAAAGAAAGTTTCAACTCTGTGTGTTGAACACACGCAACCCAAAGAAGTTACTGAGAATTCTTCTGTCTAGCATTAGATGAAGAAATCCCGTTTCCAACGAAATCCTGAAAGAGGTCCAAATGTCCACTTGCAGACTTTGCAAACAGAGAGTTTATAAACTGCTCTATGAAAAGAAAGCTTAAACACTGTGAGTGGAATGCACACGTCACAAAGTGGTTTCTGAGAAAGATTCTCTGTAGTATTTATACGAAGATATTTCCTTTTCTACCGTTGGCCCCAATGAGCTTGAAATCTCCACTTGCAAATTCCACAAAAAGAGGGTTTCAAATCTGCTCTGTCTAAAGGAAGGTTCAACTCTGTGAGTTGTACACACGCAAAACAAAGAAGTTACTGAGAATTCTTCTGTCTAGCATTTGAAGAAGAAATCCCGTTTCCAATGAAATCCTCAAAGAGGTCCAAATATCCACTTGCAGACTTTACAAACAGAGTGTTCCCAAACTGCTCTAAGAAAAGAAAGGTTAAACCCTGTGAGTGGAACGCACACATCACAAAGTGGTTTCTGAAAATGATTCTCTCTAGTTTTTATACGAAGATATTTCCTTTTCTACCGTTGGCCCCAAATCGGGTGAAATCTCCACTTGCAGATTCCTCAAAAAGAGGGTTTCAAATCTGCTCTTCCTAAAGAAAGGTTAAACTCTGTGAGTGGAACGCACACATCACAAAGTGGTTTCTGAAAATGATTCTCTCTAGTTTTTATATGAAGATATTTCCATTTCTACCGTTGGATCCAAAGCGCTTGAAATCTCCACTTGCAAATTCCACAAAAAGAGGGTTTCAAATCTGCTCTTCCTAAAGAAAGGTTAAACTCTGTGAGTTCAACACACGAAACCCAAAGAAGTTTCTGAGAATTCTTCTGTCAAGCATTAGATGAAGAAATCCCGTTTCCAACGAAATCCTCAAAGAGGTCCAAATATCCACTTGCAGACTTTACAAACAGAGTGTTTCCAAACTGCTCTATGAAAAGAAAGGTTAAACTATGTGAGTGGAATGCACACATCACAAAGCGGTTTCTGAGAATGATTCTCTGTAGTATTTATACTAAGATATTTCCTTTTCTACGGTTAGCCCCAAAGCGCTTGAAATCTCCACTTGAAATTCCACAAAAAGAGGGTTTCAAATCTGCTCTGTCTAAAGGAAGGTTCAACTCTGTGAGTTGTACACACGCAAAACAAAGAAGTTACTGAGAATTCTTCAGTATAGCATTAGATGAAGAAATCCCGTTTCCAGCGAAATCCTCAAAGAGGTCCAAATATCCACTTGCAGACTTCACAAACAGAGTGTTTCCAAAGTGCTCTATGAAAAGAAAGGTTAAACACTGTGAGTGGAACGCACTCATCACAAAGTGGTTTTTGAGAATGATTCTCTGTACTATTTATACGAAGATATTTCCTTTTCTACCGTTGGCCCCAAATCGGGTGAAATCTCCACTTGCAAATTCCACAAAAAGAGGGTTTTAAATCTGCTCTGTCTAAAGGAAGGTTCAATTCTGTGAGTTGTACACATGCAACCCAAAGAAGTTACTGAGAATTCTTCTGTCTAGCATTAGATGAAGAAATCCCGTTTCCAACGAAATCCTCAAAGAGGTCCAAATATCCACTTGCAGACTTTACAAACAGAGTGTTTCCAAACTGCTCTATGAAAAGAAAGGTTAAACTCTGTGACTGGAACGCACACATCACAAAGTGGTTTCTGAAAATGATTCTCTCTAGTTTTTAATCGAAGATATCTCCTTTTGTACCGTTGGCCCCAAAGCGCTTGAAACCTTCACTTGCAAATTCCACAAAAAGAGGGTTTCAAATCTGCTCTGTCTAAAGGAAGGCTCAACTCTGGAATTGTACACACGCAAAACAAAGAAGTTACTGAGAATTCTTCTGTCTAGCATTTGAAGAAGAAATCCCGTTTCCAGCGAAATACTCAAGGAGGTCCAAATATCCACTTGCAGACTTTACAAACAGAGTGTTTTCAAACTGCTCTATGAAAAGAAAGGCTAAACTCTGGAGTGGAACGCACACATCACAAAGTGGTTTCTGAAAATGATTCTCTCTAGTTTTTATACCAAGATATTTCCTTTTCTACCATTGGTCCCAAATCGGGTGAAATCTCCACTTGCAAATTCCACAAAAAGAGGGTTTCAAATCTGCTCTTCCAAAAGAAATGTTCAACTCTGTGAGTTGAACACATGCAACCCAAAGAAGTTACTGAGTATTCTTCTGTCTAGCATTAGATGAAGAAATCCCGTTTACAACGAAATCCTCAAAGAGGTCCAATTGTCCACTTGCAGACTTTACTAACAGAGTGTTTCCAAACTACTCTATGAAAGAAAGGTTAAACTCTGTGAGTGGAATGCACACATCACAAAGTGGTTTCTGAGAATGATTCTCTGTAGTTTTTATACGAAGATATTTCCTTTTCTACCGTTGGCCCCAAAGCGCTTGAAATCTCCACTTGCAAATTCCACAAAAAGAGGGTTTCAAATCTTTTCTTCCTAAAGAAAGGTTCAACTCTGTGAGATGAACACACACAATCCAAAAAGTTACTGAGAATTCTTCTGTCTAGCATTAGATGAAGAAATCCCGTTTCCAACGAAATCCTCAAGGAGGTCCAAATATCCACTTGCAGACTTTAAAACAGAGTGTTCCCAAACTGCTCTATGAGAAGAAAAGTTAAACTCTGTGAGTGGAACGCACACATCACAAAGTGGTTTCTGAAAATGATTCTCTGTAGTTTTTATACGAAGATATTTCCTTTTCCACCGTTGGCCCCAAAGAGCTTGAAATCTCCACTTGCAAATTCCACAAAAAGAGGGTTTCAAATCTGCTCTTCATAAAGAAAGGTTCAACTATGTGAGTTGAACACACGCAACCCAAAGAAGTTACTGAGAATTCTTCTGTCTAGCATTAGATGAAGAAATCCCGTTTCCAACGAAATCTTGAAAGAGGTCCAAATGTCCATTTGCAGACTTTGCAAACAGAGTGTTTACAAACTGCTCTATGAAAAGAAAGGTTAAACTCTGTGAGTGGAATGCACACGTCACAAAGTGGTTTCTGACAAAGATTCTCTGTAGTTTTTATACGAAGAAATTTCCTTTTCTACCGTTGGCCCCAAATCGGGTGAAATCTCCACTTGCAGATTCCTCAAAAAGAGGGTTTCAAATCTGCTGTTCCTAAAGAAAGGTTAAACCCTGTGAGTGGAACGCAAACATCACAAAGTGGTTTCTGAAAATGATTCTCTCTAGTTTTCATACGAAGATATTTCCTTTTCTACCGTTGGCCCCATATCGGGTGAAATCTCCACTTGCAAATTCCACAACAAGAGGGTTTCCAATCTGCTCTTCCTAAAGAAAGTTTCAACTCTGTGTGTTGAACACATACAACCCAAAGAAGTTACTGAGAATTCTTGTGTCTAGCATTAGATGAAGAAATCCCGTTTCCAACGAAATCCTGAAAGAGGTCGAAATGTCCACTTGCAGACTTTACAAACAGAGTGTTTACAAACTGCTCTATGAAAAGAAAGGATAAACTCTGTGAGTGGAATGCACACGTCACAAAGTGGTTTCTGAGAAAGATTCTCTGTGGTTTTTATACGAAGATATTTCCTTTTCTACCGTTGGCCCCAACTAGCTTGAAATCTCCACTTGCAAATTACACAAAAAGAGGGTTTCAAATCTGCTCTGTCTAAAGGAAGGTTCAACTCTGTGAGTTGTACACACGCAAAACAAAGAAGTTACTGAGAATTCTTCTGTCTAGCATTTGAAGAAGAAATCCCGTTTCCAACGAAATCCTCAAAGAGGTCCAAATATCCACTTGCAGACTTTACAAACAGAGTGTTCCCAAACTGCTCTATGAAAAGAAAGGTTAAGCTCTGTGAGTGGAACGCACACATCACAAAGTGGTTTCTGAAAATGATTCTCTGTAGTATATATACGAAGATATTTCCTTTTCTACCGTTGGCCCCAAATCGGGTGAAATCTTCATTTGCAAATTCCACAAAAAGAGGGTTTCAAATCTGCTCTGTCTAAAGGAAGGTTCAATTCTGTGAGTTGTACACACGCAACCCAAAGAAGTTACTGAGAATTCTTCTGTCTACCATTAGATGAAGAAATCCCGTTTCCAACGATATCCTCAAAGAGGTCCAAATATCCACTTGCAGACTTTACAAACAGAGTGTTTCCAAACTGCTCTATGAAAAGAAAGGTTAAACTCTGTGAGTGGAACGCACACATCACAAAGTGGTTTCTGAAAATGATTCTCTCTAGTTTTTAATCGAAGATATCTCCTTTTCTACCGTTGGCCCCAAAGCGCTTGAAATCTTCACTTGCAAATTCCACAAAAAGAGGGTTTCAAATCTGCTCTGTCCAAAGGAAGGTTCAACTCTGGAGTTGTACACATGCAAAACAAAGAAGTTACTGAGAATTCTTCTCTCTAGCATTTGAAGAAGAAATCCCGTTTCCAGCGAAATACTCAAGGAGGTCTAAATATCCACTTGCAGACTTTACAAACAGAATGTTTCCAAACTGCTCTATGAAAAGAAAGGTTAAACTCTGGAGTGGAACACACACATCACAAAGTGGTTTCTGAAAATGATTCTCTCTAGTTTTTATACGAAGATATTTCCTTTTTTACCATTAGCCCCAAATCGGGTGAAATCTCCACTTGCAAATTCCACAAAAAGAGGGTTTCAAATCTGCTCTTCCAAAGGAAATGTTCAACTCTGTGAGTTGAACACATGCAACCCAAAGAAGTTACTGAGAATTCTTCTGTCTAGCATTAGATGAAGAAATCCCGTTTACAACAAAATCCTCAAAGAGGTCCAATTATCCACTTGCAGACTTTACTAACAGAGTGTTTCCAAACTGCTCTATGAAAGAAAGGTTAAACTCTGTGAGTGGAATGCACACATCACAAAGTGGTTTCTGAGAATGATTCTCTGTAGTTTTTATACGAAGATATTTCCTTTTCTTCTGTTGGCCCCAAAGCGCTTGAAATCTCCACTTGCAAATTCCACAAAAAGAGGGTTTCAAACCTTTTCTTCCTAAAGAAAGGTTCAACTCTGTGATTTGAACACACGCAATCCAAAAAGTTACTGAGAATTCTTCTGTCTAGCATTAGATGAAAAATCCCGTTTCCAATGAAATCCTCAAAGAAGTCCAAATATCCACTTGCAGACTTTACAAACAGAGTGTTCCCAAACTGCTCTATGAGAAGAAAAGTTAAACTCTGTGAGTGGAACGCACACATCACTAAGTGTTTTCTGAAAATGATTCTCTATAGTTTTTATACGAAGATATTTCCTTTTCTACCGTTGGCCCCAAATCGGGTAAAATCTCCACTTGCAAATTCCACAAAAAGAGGGTTTCAACTCTGCTCTGTCTAAAGGAAGGTTCAACTCTGTGAGTTGTACACACACAAAACAGAGAAGTAACTGAGAATTCTTCTGTCTAGCATTTGATGAAGAAACCCCGTTTCCAACGAAATCCTCAAAGAGGTCCAAATATCCACTTGCAGACTTTACAAACGGAGTGTTTCCAAACTGTTCTATGAAAAGAAAGGTTAAACTCTGTTAGTGGAACACACACATCACAAAGTGGTTTCTGAAAATGATTCTCTCTAGTTTTCATACGAAGACATTTCCTTTTCAACCGTTGGCCGCAAATCGGGTGTAATCTCCACTTGCAAATTCCACAAAATGAGGGTTTCAAATCTGCGCTTCCTAAAGAAAGTTTCAACTCTGTGAGATGTACACAAGCAAAACAAAGATGTTACTGAGAATTCTTCTGTCTAGCATTAGATGAAGAAATCCCGTTTCCAACGAAACACTCAAAGAGGTCCAAATATCCACTTGCAGACTTTACAAACAGAGTGTTTCCAAACTGCTCTATGAAAAGAAAGGTTAAACTCTGGAGTGGAACGCACACATCACAAAGTGGTTTCTGAAAATGATTCTCTCTAGCTTTTATACGAAGATATTTCCTTTTCTACCGTTGGCCCCAAAGCGCTTGAAATCTCCACATGCAAATTCCAAAAAAAGAGGGTTTCAAATCTGCTCTGTGTAAAGGAAGGTTCAACTCTGTGGGTTCTACACACGCAAAACAAAGAAGTTACTGAGAATCCTTCTATCTTGCATTAGATGATGAAATCCCGTTTCCAACGACATCCTGAAAGAGGTCCAAATATCCACTTGCAGACTTTACAAACAGAGTGTTTCCAAACTGCTCTATGAAAAGAAAGGTTAAACTCTGTGAGTGGAACGCACACATCACAAAGTGCTTTCTGAAAATGATTCTCTCTAGTTTTTATACGAAGATATTTCCTATTCTACCGTTGGCCACAAATCGGTTGAAATCTCCACTTGCAAATTCCACAAAAAGAGGGTTTCAAATCTGCTCTTCATAAAGAAAGGTTCAACTCTGTGAGTTGAACACACGCAACCCAAAGAAGATACTGAGAATTCTTCTGTCTAGCATTAGATGAAGAAATCCCGTTTCCAACGAAATCTTGAAAGAGGTCCAAATGTCCATTTGCAGACTTTGCAAACAGAGTGTTTACAAACTGCTCTATGAAAAGAAAGGTTAAACTCTGTGAGTGGAATGCACACGTCACAAAGTGGTTTCTGACAAAGATTCTCTGTAGTTTTTATACGAAGATATTTCCTTTTCTACCGTTGGCCCCAAATCGGGTGAAATCTCCACTTGCAGATTCCTCAAAAAGAGGGTTTCAAATCTGCTCTTCCTAAAGATAGGTTAAACTCTGTGAGTGGAACGCACACATCACAAAGTGGTTTCTGAAAATGATTCTCTCTAGTTTTCATACGAAGATATTTCCTTTTCTACCGTTGGCCCCAAATCGGGTGAAATCTCCACTTGCAAATTCCACAACAAGAGGGTTTCCAATCTGCTCTTCCTAAAGAAAGTTTCAACTCTGTGCGTTGAACACATACAACCCAAAGAAGTTACTGAGAATTCTTCTGTCTAGCATTAGATGAAGAAATCCCGTATCCAACGAAATCCTGAAAGAGGTCGAAATGTCCACTTGCAGACTTTACAAACAGAGTGTTTACAAACTGCTCTATGAAAAGAAAGGTTAAACTATGTGAGTGGAATGCACACATCACAAAGTGGTTTCTGAGAATGATTCTCTGTAGTATTTTTACGAAGATATTTCCTTTTCTACAGTTGGCCCCAAAGCGCTTGAAATCTCCTCTTGCAAATTCCACAAAAAGAGGGTTTCAAATGTGCTCTGTCTAAAGGAAGGTTCAACTCAGTGAGTTTTACACACGCAAAACAAAGAAGTTACTGAGAATTCTTCTGTATAGCATTAGATGAAGAAATGCCGTTTCCAGCGAAATCCTCAAAGAGGTCCAATTATCCACTTGCAGACTTTACTAACAGAGTGTTTCCAAACTGCTCTATGAAAGAAAGGTTAAACTCTGTGAGTGGAATGCACACATCACAAAGTGGTTTCTGAGAATGATTCTCTGTAGTTTTTATACGAAGATATTTCCTTTTCTTCCGTTGGCCCCAAAGCGCTTGAAATCTCCACTTGCAAATTCCACAAAAAGAGGGTTTCAAATCTTTTCTTCCTAAAGAAAGGTTCAACTCTGTGATTTGAACACACGCAATCCAAAAAGTTACTGAGAATTCTTCTGTCTAGCATTAGATGAAGAAATCCCGTTTCCAACGAAATCCTCAAAGAGGTCCAAATATCCACTTGCAGACTTTACAAACAGAGTGTTCCCATACTGCTCTATGAGAAGAAAAGTTAAACTCTGTGAGTGGAACGCACACATCACAAAGTGGTTTCTGAAAATGATTCTCTATAGTTTTTAATCGAAGATATCTCCTTTTCTACCGTTGGACCCAAAGCGCTTGAAATCTTCACTTGCAAATTCCACAAAAAGAGGGTTTCAAATCTGCTCTGTCCAAAGGAAGGTTCAACTCTGGAGTTGTACACACAAAAAACAAAGAAGTTACTGAGAATTCGTCTGTCTAGCATTTGAAGAAGGAATCCCGTTTCCAGCGAAATACTCAAGGAGGTCCAAATATCCACTTGCAGACTTTACTAACAGAGTGTTTCCAAACTGCTCTATGAAAGAAAGGTTAAACTCTGTGAGTGGAATGCACACATCACAAAGTGGTTTCTGAGAATGATTCTCTGTAGTTTTTATACGAAGATATTTCCTTTTCTACCGTTGGCCCCAAAGCGCTTGAAGTGTCCACTTGCAAATTCCACAAAAAGAGGGTTTCAAATCTGCTCTTCCTAAAGAAAGGTTCAACTCTGTGAGTTGAACACACGCAACCCAAAGAAGTTACTGAGAATTCTTCTGTCTAGCATTAGAGGAAGAAATCCCGTTTCCAACGAAATCCTCCATGAGGTCCATATATCCACTTGCAGACTTTACAAATAGAGTGTTTCCAAACAGCTCTATGAAGAGAAAGGTTAAACCCTGTGAGTGGGATGCACACATCACAAAGTGGTTTCTGAAAATGATTCTCTCGAGTTTTTATACGAAGATATTTCCTTTTCTACCGTTAGCCCCAAATCGGGTGAAATCTCCACTTGCAAATTCCACAAAAAGAGGGTTTCCAATCTGCTCTTCCTAAAGAAAGTTTCAACTCTGTGTGTTAAACACACGCAACGCAAAGAATTTTCTGAGAATTCTTCTGTCAAGCATTAGATGAAGAAATCCCGTTTCCAAAGAAATCCTCAAAGAGGTCCAAATATCCACTTGCAGACTTTACAAACAGAGTGTTTCCAAACTGCTCTATGAAAAGAAAGGTTAAACACTGTGAGCGGAACGCACACATCACAAAATGGTTTGTGAGAATGATTCTCTGTAGTATTTATACGAAGATATTTCCTTTTCTACCGTTGGCCCCAAATCGGGTGAAATCTCCACTTGCAAATTCCACAAAAAGAGGGTTTCAAATCTGCTCTGTCTAAAGGAAGGTTCAACTCTGTGAGTTGTACACACGCAACCCAAAGAAGTTACTGAGAATTCTTCTGTCTAGCATTAGATGAAGAAATGCCGTTTCCAACGAAATCCTCAAAGCGGTCCAAATATCCACTTGCAGACTTTACAAACAGAGTGTTTCCAAACTGCTCTATGAAAAGAAAGGTTAAACTATGTGAGTGGAATGCACACATCACAAAGTGGATTGTGAGAATGATTCTCTGTAGTATTTATACGAAGATATTTCCTTTTCTACCGTTGGCCACAAAGCGCTTGAAATCTCCACTTGAAATTCCACAAAAAGGAGGTTTCAAATCTGCTCTGTCTAAAGGAACGTTCAACTCTGTGAGTTGTACACACGCAAAACAAAGAAGTTACTGAGAATTCTTCTGTATAGCATTAGATGAAGAAAGCCCGTTTCCAGCGAAATCCTCAAAGAGGTCCAAATATCCACTTGCAGACTTTACAAACAGAGTGTTTCCAAAGTGCTCTATGAAAAGAAAGGTTAAAAACTGTGAGTGGAACGCACTCATCACAAAGTGGTTTTTGAGAATGATTCTCTGTAGTATTTATACGAAGATATTTCCTTTTCTACCGTTGGCCCCAAATCGGGTGAAATCTCCACTTGCAAATTCCACAAAAAGAGGGTTTTAAATCTGCTCTGTCTAAAGGAAGGTTCAATTCTGTGAGTTGTACACACGCAACCCAAAGAAGTTACTGAGAATTCTTCTGTCTAGCATTAGATGAAGAAATCCCGTTCCCAACGAAATCCTCAAAGAGGTCCAAATATCCACTTGCAGACTTTACAAACAGAGTGTTTCCAAACTGCTCTATGAAAAGAAAGGTTAAACTCTGTGAGTGGAACGCACACATCACAAAGTGGTTTCTGAAAATGATTCTCTCTAGTTTTTAATCGAAGATATCTCCTTTTCTACCGTTGGACCCAAAGCGCTTGAAATCTTCACTTGCAAATTCCACAAAAAGAGGGTTTCAAATCTGCTCTGTCCAAAGGAAGGTTCAACTCTGGAGTTGTACACACGCAAAACAAAGAAGTTACTGAGAATTCGTCTGTCTAGCATTTGAAGAAGGAATCCCGTTTCCAGCGAAATACTCAAGGAGGTCCAAATATCCACTTGCAGACTTTACAAACAGAGTGTTTCCAAACTGCTCTATGAAAAGAAAGGTTAAACTCTGGAGTGGAACGCACACATCACAAAGTGGTTTCTGAAAATGATTCTCTCTAGTTTTTATACCAAGATATTTCCTTTTCTACCATTGGTCCCAAATCGGGTGAAATCTCCACTTGCAAATTCCACAAAAAGAGGGTTTCAAATCTGCTCTGTCTAAAGAAAGGTTCAACTCTGTGAGTTGTACAAACATGAAGCAAAGAACTTACTGAGAATTCTTCTGTCTAGCATTAGATGAAGAAATCCCGTTTCCAACGAAATCCTCAAAGAGGTCCAAATGTCCACTTGCAGACTTTACAAATAGAGTGTTTCCAAACTGCTCTATGAAAAGAAAGGTTAAACCCCGTGAGTGGAACGCACACATCACAAAGTGGTTTCTGAAAATGATTCTCTCTAGTTTTTATACGAAGATATTTCCTTTTCTACCGTTGGCCCCAAATCGGGTGAAATCTCCACTTGCAGATTCCTCAAAAAGAGGGTTTCAAATCTGCTCTTCCTAAAGAAAGGTTAAACTCTGTGAGTGGAACGCACACATCACAAAGTGGTTTCTGAAAATGATTCTCTCTAGTTTTTATATGAAGATATTTCCATTTCTACCGTTGGATCCGAAGCGCTTGAAATCTCCACTTGCAAATTCCGCAAAAAGAGGGTTTCAAATCTGCTCTTCCTAAAGAAAGGTTAAACTCTGTGAGTTCAACACACAAAACCCAAAGAAGTTTCTGAGAATTCTTCTGTCTAGCATTAGATGAAGACATCCCGTTTCCAACGAAACACTCAAAGAGTTCCAAATATAAACTTGCAGACTTTAGAAACAGAGTGTTTTCAAACTGTTCTATGAAAAGAAAGGTTAAACTCTGTGAGTGCAACGCACACATCACAAAGTGGTTTCTGAGAAAGATTCTCTGTAGTTTTTATACGAAGATATTTCCTTTTCCACCGTTGGCCCCAAAGTGCTTGAAATCTCCACTTGCAAATTCCACAAAAAGAGGGTTTCAAATCTGCTCTGTCTAAAAGAAGGTTCAACTCTGTGAGTTGTACACATGCAAAACCAAGAAGTTACTGAGAATTCTTCTGTCTAGCATTAGATGAAGAAATCCCGTATCCAACGAAATCCTCAAAGAGGTCCAAATATCCACTTGCAGACTTTACAAACAGAGTGTTTCCAAACTGCTCTATGAAAAGAAAGGTTAAACTCTGGAGTGGAACGCACACATCACAAAGTGGTTTCTGAAAATGATTCTCTCTAGCTTTTATACGAAGATATTTCCTTTTCTACCGTTGGCCCCAAAGCGCTTGAAATCTCCACATGCAAATTCCAAAAAAAGAGGGTTTCAAATCTGCTCTGTGTAAAGGAAGGTTCAACTCTGTGGGTTCTACACACGCAAAACAAAGAAGTTACTGAGAATCCTTCTATCTTGCATTAGATGATGAAATCCCGTTTCCAACGACATCCTGAAAGAGGTCCAAATATCCACTTGCAGACTTTACAAACAGAGTGTTTCCAAACTGCTCTATTAAAAGAAAGCTTAAACTCTGTGAGTGGAACGCACACATCACAAAGTGCTTTCTGAAAATGATTCTCTCTAGTTTTTATACGAAGATATTTCCTATTCTACCGTTGGCCACAACTCGGTTGAAATCTCCACTTGCAAAATCCACAAAAAGAGGGTTTCAAATCTGCTGTTCATAAAGAAAGTTTCAACTATGTGAGTTGAACACACGCAACCCAAAGAAGTTACTGAGAATTCTTCCGTCTAGCATTAGATGAAGAAATCCCGTTTACAACAAAATCCTCAAAGAGGTCCAATTATCCACTTGCAGACTTTACTAACAGAGTGTTTCCAAACTGCTCTATGAAAGAAAGGTTAAACTCTGTGAGTGGAATGCACACATCACAAAGTGGTTTCTGAGAATGATTCTCTGTAGTTTTTATACGAAGATATTTCCTTTTCTTCCGTTGGCCCCAAAGCGCTTGAAATCTCCACTTGCAAATTCCACAAAAAGAGGGTTTCAAATCTTTTCTTCCTAAAGAAAGGTTCAACTCTCTGATTTGAACACACGCAATCCAAAAAGTTACTGAGAATTCTTCTGTCTAGCATTAGATGAAGAAATCCCGTTTCCAACGAAATCCTCAAAGAGGTCCAAATATCCACTTGCAGACTTTACAAACAGAGTGTTCCCAAACTGCTCTATGAGAAGAAAAGTTAAACTCTGTGAGTGGAACGCACACATCACTAAGTGGTTTCTGAAAATGATTCTCTATAGTTTTTATACGAAGATATTTCCTTTTCTACCGTTGGCCCCAAATCGGGTAAAATCTCCACTTGCAAATTCCACAAAAAGAGGGTTTCAACTCTGCTCTGTCTAAAGGAAGGTTCAACTCTGTGAGTTGTACACACTCAAAACAGAGAAGTAACTGAGAATTCCTCTGTCTAGCATTTGATGAAGAAACCCCGTTTCCAACGAAATCCTCAAAGAGGTCCAAATATCCACTTGCAGACTTTACAAACGGAGTGTTTCCAAAGTGCTCTATGAAAAGAAAGGTTAAAAACTGTGAGTGGAACGCACTCATCACAAAGTGGTTTTTGAGAATGATTCTCTGTAGTATTTATACGAAGATATTTCCTTTTCTACCGTTGGCCCCAAATCGGGTGAAATCTCCACTTGCAAATTCCACAAAAAGAGGGTTTTAAATCTGCTCTGTCTAAAGGAAGGTTCAATTCTGTGAGTTGTACACACGCAACCCAAAGAAGTTACTGAGAATTCTTCTGTCTAGCATTAGATGAAGAAATCCCGTTCCCAACGAAATCCTCAAAGAGGTCCAAATATCCACTTGCAGACTTTACAAACAGAGTGTTTCCAAACTGCTCTATGAAAAGAAAGGTTAAACTCTGTGAGTGGAACGCACACATCACAAAGTGGTTTCTGAAAATGATTCTCTCTAGTTTTTAATCGAAGATATCTCCTTTTCTACCGTTGGACCCAAAGCGCTTGAAATCTTCACTTGCAAATTCCACAAAAAGAGGGTTTCAAATCTGCTCTGTCCAAAGGAAGGTTCAACTCTGGAGTTGTACACACGCAAAACAAAGAAGTTACTGAGAATTCGTCTGTCTAGCATTTGAAGAAGGAATCCCGTTTCCAGCGAAATACTCAAGGAGGTCCAAATATCCACTTGCAGACTTTACAAACAGAGTGTTTCCAAACTGCTCTATGAAAAGAAAGGTTAAACTCTGGAGTGGAACGCACACATCACAAAGTGGTTTCTGAAAATGATTCTCTCTAGTTTTTATACCAAGATATTTCCTTTTCTACCATTGGTCCCAAATCGGGTGAAATCTCCACTTGCAAATTCCACAAAAAGAGGGTTTCAAATCTGCTCTGTCTAAAGAAAGGTTCAACTCTGTGAGTTGTACAAACATGAAGCAAAGAACTTACTGAGAATTCTTCTGTCTAGCATTAGATGAAGAAATCCCGTTTCCAACGAAATCCTCAAAGAGGTCCAAATGTCCACTTGCAGACTTTACAAATAGAGTGTTTCCAAACTGCTCTATGAAAAGAAAGGTTAAACCCCGTGAGTGGAACGCACACATCACAAAGTGGTTTCTGAAAATGATTCTCTCTAGTTTTTATACGAAGATATTTCCTTTTCTACCGTTGGCCCCAAATCGGGTGAAATCTCCACTTGCAGATTCCTCAAAAAGAGGGTTTCAAATCTGCTCTTCCTAAAGAAAGGTTAAACTCTGTGAGTGGAACGCACACATCACAAAGTGGTTTCTGAAAATGATTCTCTCTAGTTTTTATATGAAGATATTTCCATTTCTACCGTTGGATCCGAAGCGCTTGAAATCTCCACTTGCAAATTCCGCAAAAAGAGGGTTTCAAATCTGCTCTTCCTAAAGAAAGGTTAAACTCTGTGAGTTCAACACACAAAACCCAAAGAAGTTTCTGAGAATTCTTCTGTCTAGCATTAGATGAAGACATCCCGTTTCCAACGAAACACTCAAAGAGTTCCAAATATAAACTTGCAGACTTTAGAAACAGAGTGTTTTCAAACTGTTCTATGAAAAGAAAGGTTAAACTCTGTGAGTGCAACGCACACATCACAAAGTGGTTTCTGAGAAAGATTCTCTGTAGTTTTTATACGAAGATATTTCCTTTTCCACCGTTGGCCCCAAAGTGCTTGAAATCTCCACTTGCAAATTCCACAAAAAGAGGGTTTCAAATCTGCTCTGTCTAAAAGAAGGTTCAACTCTGTGAGTTGTACACATGCAAAACCAAGAAGTTACTGAGAATTCTTCTGTCTAGCATTAGATGAAGAAATCCCGTATCCAACGAAATCCTCAAAGAGGTCCAAATATCCACTTGCAGACTTTACAAACAGAGTGTTTCCAAACTGCTCTATGAAAAGAAAGGTTAAACTCTGGAGTGGAACGCACACATCACAAAGTGGTTTCTGAAAATGATTCTCTCTAGCTTTTATACGAAGATATTTCCTTTTCTACCGTTGGCCCCAAAGCGCTTGAAATCTCCACATGCAAATTCCAAAAAAAGAGGGTTTCAAATCTGCTCTGTGTAAAGGAAGGTTCAACTCTGTGGGTTCTACACACGCAAAACAAAGAAGTTACTGAGAATCCTTCTATCTTGCATTAGATGATGAAATCCCGTTTCCAACGACATCCTGAAAGAGGTCCAAATATCCACTTGCAGACTTTACAAACAGAGTGTTTCCAAACTGCTCTATTAAAAGAAAGCTTAAACTCTGTGAGTGGAACGCACACATCACAAAGTGCTTTCTGAAAATGATTCTCTCTAGTTTTTATACGAAGATATTTCCTATTCTACCGTTGGCCACAACTCGGTTGAAATCTCCACTTGCAAAATCCACAAAAAGAGGGTTTCAAATCTGCTGTTCATAAAGAAAGTTTCAACTATGTGAGTTGAACACACGCAACCCAAAGAAGTTACTGAGAATTCTTCCGTCTAGCATTAGATGAAGAAATCCCGTTTACAACAAAATCCTCAAAGAGGTCCAATTATCCACTTGCAGACTTTACTAACAGAGTGTTTCCAAACTGCTCTATGAAAGAAAGGTTAAACTCTGTGAGTGGAATGCACACATCACAAAGTGGTTTCTGAGAATGATTCTCTGTAGTTTTTATACGAAGATATTTCCTTTTCTTCCGTTGGCCCCAAAGCGCTTGAAATCTCCACTTGCAAATTCCACAAAAAGAGGGTTTCAAATCTTTTCTTCCTAAAGAAAGGTTCAACTCTCTGATTTGAACACACGCAATCCAAAAAGTTACTGAGAATTCTTCTGTCTAGCATTAGATGAAGAAATCCCGTTTCCAACGAAATCCTCAAAGAGGTCCAAATATCCACTTGCAGACTTTACAAACAGAGTGTTCCCAAACTGCTCTATGAGAAGAAAAGTTAAACTCTGTGAGTGGAACGCACACATCACTAAGTGGTTTCTGAAAATGATTCTCTATAGTTTTTATACGAAGATATTTCCTTTTCTACCGTTGGCCCCAAATCGGGTAAAATCTCCACTTGCAAATTCCACAAAAAGAGGGTTTCAACTCTGCTCTGTCTAAAGGAAGGTTCAACTCTGTGAGTTGTACACACTCAAAACAGAGAAGTAACTGAGAATTCCTCTGTCTAGCATTTGATGAAGAAACCCCGTTTCCAACGAAATCCTCAAAGAGGTCCAAATATCCACTTGCAGACTTTACAAACGGAGTGTTTCCAAACTGGTCTATGAAAAGAAAGGTTAAACTCTGTTAGTGGAACACACACATCACAAAGTGGTTTCTGAAAATGATTCTCTCTAGTTTTCTTACGAAGACATTTCCTTTTCTACCGTTGGCCGCAAATCGGGTGTAATCTCCACTTGCAAATTCCTCAAAAAGAGGGTTTCAAATCTGCGCTTCCTAAAGAAAGTTTTAACTCTGTGTGTTGAACACACAAAACCCAAAGAAGTTACTGAGAATTCTTCTGTCTAGCATTAGATGAAGAAATCCCGTTTCCAACGAAACACTCAAAGAGTTCCAAATATCCACTTGCAGACTTTACAAACAGAGTGTTTTCAAACTGTTCTATGAAAAGAAAGGTTAAACTCTGTGAGTGGAACGCACACATCACAAAGTGGTTTCTGAGAAAGATTCTCTGTAGTTTTTATACGAAGATATTTCCTTTTCTTCCGTTGGCCCCAAAGAGCTTGAAATCTCCACTTGCAAATTCCACAAAAAGAGGGTTTCAAATCTGCTCTGTCTAAAAGAAGGTTCAACTCTGTGAGTTGTACACACCCAAAACAAAGAAGTTACTGAGAATTCTTCTGTCTAGCATTAGATGAAGAAATCCCGTTTCCAACGAAATCCTCAAAGAGGTCCAAATATCCACTTGCAGACTTTACAAACAGAGTGTTTCCAAACTGCTCTATGAAAAGAAAGGTTAAACTCTGGAGTGGAACGCACACATCACAAAGTGGTTTCTGAAAATGATTCTCTCTAGCTTTTATACGAAGATATTTCCTTTTCTACCGTTGGCCCCAAAGCGCTTGAAATCTCCACTTGCAAATTCCACAAAAAGAGGGTTTCAAATCTGCTCTGTCTAAAGGAAGGTTCAACTCTGTGAGTTCTGCACATGCAAAACAAAGAAGTTACTGAGAATTCTTCTGTCTACCATTAGATGAAGAAATCCCGTTTCCAACGATATCCTCAAAGAGGTCCAAATATCCACTTGCAGACTTTACAAACAGAGTGTTTCCAAACTGCTCTATGAAAAGAAAGGTTAAACTCTGTGAGTGGAACGCACACATCACAAAGTGGTTTCTGAAAATGATTCTCTCTAGTTTTTAATCGAAGATATCTCCTTTTCTACCGTTGGCCCCAAAGCGCTTGAAATCTTCACTTGCAAATTCCACAAAAAGAGGGTTTCAAATCTGCTCTGTCCAAAGGAAGGTTCAACTCTGGAGTTGTACGCACGCAAAACAAAGAAGTTACTGAGAAATCTTCTCTCTAGCATTTGAAGAAGAAATCCCGTTTCCAGCGAAATACTCAAGGAGGTCTAAATATCCACTTGCAGACTTTACAAACAGAATGTTTCCAAACTGCTCTATGAAAAAAAAGGTTAAACTCTGGAGTGGAACACACACATCACAAAGTGGTTTCTGAAAATGATTCTCTCTAGTTTTTATACGAAGATATTTCCTTTTTTACCATTGGCCCCAAATCGGGTGAAATCTCCACTTGCAAATTCCACAAAAAGAGGGTTTCAAATCTGCTCTTCCAAAGGAAATGTTCAACTCTGTGAGTTGAACACATGCAACCCAAAGAAGTTACTGAGAATTCTTCTGTCTAGCATTAGATGAAGAAATCCCGTTTACAAAAAAATCCTCAAAGAGGTCCAATTATCCACTTGCAGACTTTACTAACAGAGTGTTTCCAAACTGCTCTATGAAAGAAAGGTTAAACTCTGTGAGTGGAATGCACACATCACAAAGTGGTTTCTGAGAATGATTCTCTGTAGTTTTTATACGAAGATATTTCCTTTTCTTCCGTTGGCCCCAAAGCGCTTGAAATCTCCACTTGCAAATTCCACTAAAAGAGGGTTTCAAATCTTTTCTTCCTAAAGAAAGGTTCAACTCTGTGATTTGAACACACGCAATCCAAAAAGTTACTGAGAATTCTTCTGTCTAGCATTAGATGAAAAATCCCGTTTCCAACGAAATCCTCAAAGAGGTCCAAATATCCACTTGCAGACTTTACAAACAGAGTGTTCCCAAACTGCTCTATGAGAAGAAAAGTTAAACTCTGTGAGTGGAACGCACACATCACTAAGTGGTTTCTGAAAATGATTCTCTACAGTTTTTATACGAAGATATTTCCTTTTCTACCGTTGGCCCCAAATCGGGTAAAATCTCCACTTGCAAATTCCACAAAAAGAGGGTTTCAACTCTGCTCTGTCTAAAGGAAGGTTCAACTCTGTGAGTTGTACACACACAAAACACAGAAGTAACTGAGAATTCCTCTGTCTAGCATTTGATGAAGAAACCCCGTTTCCAACGAAATCCTCAAAGAGGTACAAATATCCACTTGCAGACTTTACAAACGGAGTGTTTCCAAACTGTTCTATGAAAAGAAAGGTTAAACTCTGTTAGTGGAACACACACATCACAAAGTGGTTTCTGAAAATGATTCTCTCTAGTTTTTATACGAAGATATTTCCTTTTTTACCATTGGCCCCAAATCGGGTGAAATCTCCACTTGCAAATTCCACAAAAAGAGGGTTTCAAATCTGCTCTTCCAAAGGAAATGTTCAACTCTGTGAGTTGAACACATGCAACCCAAAGAAGTTACTGAGAATTCTTCTGTCTAGCATTAGATGAAGAAATCCCGTTTACAAAAAAATCCTCAAAGAGGTCCAATTATCCACTTGCAGACTTTACTAACAGAGTGTTTCCAAACTGCTCTATGAAAGAAAGGTTAAACTCTGTGAGTGGAATGCACACATCACAAAGTGGTTTCTGAGAATGATTCTCTGTAGTTTTTATACGAAGATATTTCCTTTTCTTCCGTTGGCCCCAAAGCGCTTGAAATCTCCACTTGCAAATTCCACAAAAAGAGGGTTTCAAATCTGCGCTTCCTAAAGAAAGTTTCAACTCTGTGTGTTGAACACACAAAACCCAAAGAAGTTACTGAGAATTCTTCTGTCTAGCATTAGATGAAGAAATCCCGTTTCCAACGAAACACTCAAAGAGTTCCAAATATCCACTTGCAGACTTTACAAACAGAGTGTTTTCAAACTGTTCTATGAAAAGAAAGGTTAAACTCTGTGAGTGGAACGCACACATCCCAAAGTGGTTTCTGAAAATGATTCTCTCTAGCTTTTCTACGAAGATATTTCCTTTTCTACCGTTGGCCCCAAAGCGCTTGAAATCTCCACTTGCAAATTCCACAAAAAGAGGGTTTCAAATCTGCTCTGTCTAAAGGAAGGTTCAACTCTGTGAGTTCTACACATGCAAAACAAAGAAGTTACTGAGAATTCTTCTGTCTAGCATTAGATGAAGAAATCCCGTTTCCAACGAAACGCTCAAAGAGTTCCAAATATCCACTTGCAAACTTTACAAACAGATTGTTTTCAAACTGTTCTATGAAAAGAAAGGTTAAACTCTGTGAGTGGAATGCACACATCACAAAGTGGTTTCTGAGAAAGATTCTCTGTAGTTTTTATACGAGGATATTTCCTTTTCTTCCGTTGGCCCCAAAGAGCTTGAAATCTCCACTTGCAAATTCCACAAAAAGAGGGTTTCAAATCTCCTCTGTCTAAAAGAAGGTTCAACTCTGTGAGTTGTACACACACAAAACAAAGAAGTTACTGAGAATTCTTCTGTCTAGCATTAGATGAAAAATCCCGTTTCCAACGAAATCCTCAAAGAGGTCCAAATATCCACTTGCAGACTTTACAAACAGAGTGTTCCCAAACTGCTCTATGAGAAGAAAAGTTAAACTCTGTGAGTGGAACGCACACATCACTAAGTGGTTTCTGAAAATGATTCTCTATAGTTTTTATACGAAGATATTTCCTTTTCTACCGTTGGCCCCAAATCGGGTAAAATCTCCACTTGCAAATTCCACAAAAAGAGGGTTTCAACTCTGCTCTGTCTAAAGGAAGGTTCAACTCTGTGAGTTGTACACACACAAAACACAGAAGTAACTGAGAATTCCTCTGTCTAGCATTTGATGAAGAAACCCCGTTTCCAACGAAATCCTCAAAGAGGTCCAAATATCCACTTGCAGACTTTACAAACGGAGTGTTTCCAAACTGTTCTATGAAAAGAAAGGTTAAACTCTGTTAGTGGAACACACACATCACAAAGTGGTTTCTGAAAATGATTCTCTCTAGTTTTTATACGAAGATATTTCCTTTTTTACCATTGGCCCCAAATCGGGTGAAATCTCCACTTGCAAATTCCACAAAAAGAGGGTTTCAAATCTGCTCTTCCAAAGGAAATGTTCAACTCTGTGAGTTGAACACATGCAACCCAAAGAAGTTACTGAGAATTCTTCTGTCTAGCATTAGATGAAGAAATCCCGTTTACAAAAAAATCCTCAAAGAGGTCCAATTATCCACTTGCAGACTTTACTAACAGAGTGTTTCCAAACTGCTCTATGAAAGAAAGGTTAAACTCTGTGAGTGGAATGCACACATCACAAAGTGGTTTCTGAGAATGATTCTCTGTAGTTTTTATACGAAGATATTTCCTTTTCTTCCGTTGGCCCCAAAGCGCTTGAAATCTCCACTTGCAAATTCCACAAAAAGAGGGTTTCAAATCTGCGCTTCCTAAAGAAAGTTTCAACTCTGTGTGTTGAACACACAAAACCCAAAGAAGTTACTGAGAATTCTTCTGTCTAGCATTAGATGAAGAAATCCCGTTTCCAACGAAACACTCAAAGAGTTCCAAATATCCACTTGCAGACTTTACAAACAGAGTGTTTTCAAACTGTTCTATGAAAAGAAAGGTTAAACTCTGTGAGTGGAACGCACACATCACAAAGTGGTTTCTGAGAAAGATTCTCTGTAGTTTTTATACGAAGATATTTCCTTTTCTTCCGTTGGCCCCAAAGAGCTTGAAATCTCCACTTGCAAATTCCACAAAAAGAGGGTTTCAAATCTGCTCTGTCTAAAAGAAGGTTCAACTCTGTGAGTTGTACACATGCAAAACAAAGAAGTTACTGAGAATTCTTCTGTCTAGCATTAGATGAAGAAATCCCGTTTCCAACGAAATCCTCAAAGAGGTCCAAATATCCACTTGCAGACTTTACAAACAGAGTGTTTCCAAACTGCTCTATGAAAAGAAAGGTTAAACTCTGGAGTGGAACGCACACATCCCAAAGTGGTTTCTGAAAATGATTCTCTCTAGCTTTTCTACGAAGATATTTCCTTTTCTACCGTTGGCCCCAAAGCGCTTGAAATCTCCACTTGCAAATTCCACAAAAAGAGGGTTTCAAATCTGCTCTGTCTAAAGGAAGGTTCAACTCTGTGAGTTCTACACATGCAAAACAAAGAAGTTACTGAGAATTCTTCTGTCTAGCATTAGATGAAGAAATCCCGTTTCCAACGAAACACTCAAAGAGTTCCAAATATCCACTTGCAAACTTTACAAACAGAGTGTTTTCAAACTGTTCTATGAAAAGAAAGGTTAAACTCTGTGAGTGGAATGCACACATCACAAAGTGGTTTCTGAGAAAGATTCTCTGTAGTTTTTATACGAGGATATTTCCTTTTCTTCCGTTGGCCCCAAAGAGCTTGAAATCTCCACTTGCAAATTCCACAAAAAGAGGGTTTCAAATCTCCTCTGTCTAAAAGAAGGTTCAACTCTGTGAGTTGTACACACGCAAAACAAAGAAGTTACTGAGAATTCTTCTGTCTAGCATTAGATGAAGAAATCCCGTTTCCAACGAAATCCTCAAAGAGGTCCAAATATCCACTTGCAGACTTTACAAACAGAGTGTTTCCAAACTGCTCTATGAAAAGAAAGGTTAAACTCTGGAGTGGAACGCACACATCACAAAGTGGTTTCTGAAAATGATTCTCTCTAGTTTTTAATCGAAGATATCTCCTTTTCTACCGTTGGCCCCAAAGCGCTTGAAATCTTCACTTGCAAATTCCACAAAAAGAGGGTTTCAAATCTGCTCTGTCCATAGGAAGGTTCAACTCTGGAGTTGTACACATGCAAAACAAAGAAATTACTGAGAATTCTTCTCTCTAGCATTTGAAGAAGAAATCCCGTTTCCAGCGAAATTCTCAAGGAGGTCTAAATATCCACTTGCAGACTTTACAAACAGAATGTTTCCAAACTGCTCTATGAAAAGAAAGGTGAAACTCTGGAGTGGAACACACACATCACAAAGTGGTTTCTGAAAATGATTCTCTCTAGTTTTTATACGAAGATATTTCCTTTTCTACCATTGGCCCCATATCGGGTGAAATCTCCACTTGCAAATTCCACAAAAAGAGGGTTTCAAATCTGCTCTGTCTAAAGGAAGGTTCAACTCTGGGAGTTGTACACACGCAAAACAAAGAAGTTACTGAGAATTCTTCTGTCTTGCATTAGATGAAGAAATCCCGTTTCCAACGAAATCCACAAAGAAGTCCAAATATCCACTTGCAGACCTTACAAACAGAGTGTTTCCAAACTGCTCTATGAAAAGAAAGGTTAATCCCTGTGAGTGGAACGCACATATCACAAAGTGGTTTCTGAGAATGATTCTCTGTAGTTTTTACGAAGATATTTCCTTTTCTACCGTTGGCCCCAAAGCGCTTGAAATATCCACTTGCAATATCCACAAAAAAAGGGTTTCAAATATGCTCTGTCTAAAGGAAGGTTCAACTCTATGAGTTGTACACACACAATACAAAGAAGTTACTGAGAATTCTTCTGTCTAGCATTAGATGAAGAAATCCCGTTTCCAACGAAATCCTCAAAGAGGTCCAAATATCCACTTGCAAACTTTACAAAAAGAGTGTTTCCAAACTGCTCTATGAAAAGAAATGTAAAACACCGTGAGTGGAACGCACACGTCACAAAGTGGTTTCTAAAAATGATTCTCTCTAGTTTTTATACAAAGATATTTCCTTTTCTACCGTTGGCCACAAAGCGCTTGAAACGTCCACTTGCAAATTCCACAAAAAGAGGGTTTCAAATATGCTCTGTCGAAAGGAAGGTTGAACTCTGTGAGTTGTACACACGCAAAACAAAGAAGTTACTGAGAATTCTTCTGTCTTGCATTAGATGAAGAAATCCTGTTTCCAAAGAAATCCTCAAAGAGGTCCAAATATCCACTTGCAGACTTTACAAACAGAGTGTTTCCAAACTGCACTATGAAAAGAAAGGTGAAACTCTGTGAGTGGAACGCACACATCACAAAGTGGTTTCTGGGATTGATTCTCTGTAGTTTTTATACGAGGATATTTCCTTTTCTACCGTTGGCCCCAAATCGGGTGAAATCTCCACTTGCAAATTCCACAAAAAGAGGGTTTCAAATCTGCTCTATCTAAAGGAAGGTTCAACTCTGTGAGTTGTACACACGCAAAATGAAGAGGTTACTGAGAATTCTTCTGGCTAGCATTAGATGAAGAAATCCCGTTTCCAGCGAAATCCTCAAAGAGGTCCAAATATCCACTTGCAGACTTTACAAACAAAGTGTTTCCAAAGTGCTCTATGAAAAGAAAGGTTAAACTCTGTGAGTGGAACGCACACATCACAAAGTGGTTTCTGAGAATGATTCTCTGTAGTTTTTATACGAAGATATTTCCTTTTCTACCGTTGGCCCCAAATCGGGTTAAATCTCCACTTGCAAATTCCACAAAAAGAGGGTTTCAAATCTTTTCTTCCTAAAGAAAGGTTCAACTCTGTGATTTGAACACACGCAATCCAAAAAGTTACTGAGAATTCTTCTGTCTAGCATTAGATGAAAAATCCCGTTTCCAATGAAATCCTCAAAGAGGTCCAAATATCCACTTGCAGACTTTACAAACAGAGTGTTCCCAAACTGCTCTATGAGAAGAAAAGTTAAACTCTGTGAGTGGAACGCACACATCACTAAGTGGTTTCTGAAAATGATTCTCTATAGTTTTTATACGAAGATATTTCCTTTTCTACCGTTGGCCCCAAATCGGGTAAAATCTCCACTTGCAAATTCCACAAAAAGAGGGTTTCAACTCTGCTCTGTCTAAAGGAAGGTTCAACTCTCTGAGTTGTACACACACAAAACAGAGAAATAACTGAGAATTCTTCTGTCTAGCATTAGATGAAGAAACCCCGTTTCCAACGAAATCCTCAAAGAGGTCCAAATATCCACTTGCAGACTTTACAAACGGAGTGTTTCCAAACTGTTCTATGAAAAGAAAGGTTAAACTCTGTCAGTGGAACACACACATCACAAAGTGGTTTCTGAAAATGATTCTCTCTAGTTTTCATACGAAGACATTTCCTTTTCTACCGTTGGCCGCAAATCGGGTGTAATCTCCACTTGCAAATTCCACAAAAAGAGGGTTTCAAATCTGCGCTTCCTAAAGAAAGTTTCAACTCTGTGTGTTAAACACACAAAACCCAAAGAAGTTACTGAGAATTCTTCTGTCTAGCATTAGATGAAGAAATCCCGTTTCCAACGAAACACTCAAAGAGTTCCAAATATCCTCTTGCAGACTTTACAAACAGAGTGTTTTCAAACTGTTCTATGAAAAGAAAGGTTAAACTCTGTGAGTGGAACGCACACATCACAAAGTGGTTTCTGAGAAAGATTCTCTGTAGTTTTTATACGAAGATATTTCCTTTTCTTCCGTTGGCCCCAAAGAGCTTGAAATCTCTACTTGCAAATTCCACAAAAAGAGGGTTTCAAATCTGTTCTGTCTAAAAGAAGGTTCAACTCTGTGAGATGTACACACGCAAAACAAAGAAGTTACTGAGAATTCTTCTGTCTAGCATTAGATGAAGAAATCCCGTTTCCAACGAAATCCTCAAAGAGGTCCAAATATCCACTTGCAGACTTTACAAACAGAGTGTTTCCAAACTGCTCTATGAAAAGAAAGGTTAAACTCTGGAGTGGAACGCACACATCCCAAAGTGGTTTCTGAAAATGATTCTCTCTAGCTTTTATACGAAGATATTTCCTTTTCTACCGTTGGCCCCAAAGTGCTTGAAATCTCCACTTGCAAATTCCACAAAAAGAGGGTTGCAAATCTGCTATGTCTAAAGGAAGGTTCAACTCTGTGAGTTCTACACATGCAAAACAAAGAAGTTACTGAGAATTCTTCTGTCTAGCATTAGATGATGAAATCCCGTTTCCAACGAAATCCTGAAAGAGGTCCAAATATCCACTTGCAGACTTTACAAACAGAGTGTTTCCAAACTGCTCTATGAAAAGAAAGGTTAAACTCTGTGAGTGGAACGCCCACATCACAAAGTGGTTTCTGAAAATGATTCTCTCTAGTTTTTATACGAAGATATTTCCTATTCTACCGTTGGCCACAAATCGGTTGAAATCTCCACTTGCAAATTCCACAAAAACAGGGTTTCAAATCTGCTCTTCCTAAAGAAAGGTTCAACTCTGTTAGTTGAACACACAACCCAAAGAAGTTATTGAGAATTCTTCTGTCTAGCATTAGATGAAGAAATCCCGTTTCCAATGAAATCCTCAAAGAGGTCCAAATATCCACTTGCAGACTTTACAAACAGAGTGTTCCCAAAATGCTCTATCAAAAGAAAGGTTAAACTCTGTGAGTGGAGCACACACATTACAAACTGGTTTCAGAAAATGATTCTCTCTAGTTTTCATACTAAGATATTTCCTTTTCTACCGTTGGCCACAAATCGGGTGAAATCTCCACTTGCAAAATCCACAAAAAGAAGGTTTCAAATCTGCTCTTCATAAAGAAAGGTTCAACTCTGTGAGTTGAACACACACAACCCAAAGAAGTTACTGAGAATTCTTCTGTCTAGCATTAGATGATGAAATCCCGTTTCCAACGAAATCCTCAAAGATGTCCAAATATCCACTTGCAGACTTTACAAACACAGTGTTTCCAAACTGCTCTATGAAAAGAAAGGTTAAACTCTGTGAGTGGGATGCACACATCCCAAAGTGATTTCTGAAAATGATTCTCTCGAGTTCTTCTACGAAGATATTTCCTTTTCTACCGTTGGCCCCAAATCGGGTGAAATCTCCACTTGCAAATTCCACAAAAAGAGGGTTTCCAATCTGCTCTTCCTAAAGAAAGTTTCAACTCTGTGTGTTGAACACACACAACCCAAAGAAGTTACTGAGAATTCTTCTGTCTAGCATTAGATGAAGAAATCCCGTTTCCAACGAAATCCTGAAAGAGGTCCAAATGTCCACTTGCAGACTTTACAAACAGAGTGTTTACAAACTGCTCTATGAAAAGAAATGTTAAACTCTGTGAGTGGAATGCACACATCACAAAGTGGTTTCTGAGAATGATTCTCTGTAGTTTTTATACGAAGATATTTCCTTTTCTACCATTGGCCCGAAGGAGCTTGAAATCTCCACTTGCAAATTCCACAAAAAGAGTGTTTCAAATCTGCTCTGTCTAAAGGAAGGTTCAACTCTGTGGGTTGTACACACGCAAAACAAAGAAGTTACTGAGAATTCTTCTGTCTTGCATTAGATGAAGATATCCCGTTTCCAACAAAATCCTCAAAGAAGTCCAAATATCCACTTGCAGACTTTACAAACAGAATGTTTCCAAAGTGCTCTATGAAAAGAATGGTTAAACTCTGTGAGTGTAACGCTCACATCACAAAGTGGTTTCTGAGAATGATTCTCTGTAGTTTTTATACGAAGATATTTCCTTTTCTGCCGTGGGCCCAAAATCGGGTGAAATCTCCACTTGCAAATTCCACAAAAAGAGGGTTTCACATCTGCTCTGTCTAAATGAAGGTTCAACTCTGTGAGTTGTACACACGCAAAACAAAGAAGTTTCTGAGAATTCTTATGTCTAGCGTTTGATGAAGAAATCCCGTTTCCAACGAAATCCTCAAAGAGGTCCAAATATCCACTTGCAGACTTTACAAACAGAGTGTTTCCAAACTGCCCTATAAAAAGAAAGGTTAAACTCTGTGGGTGGAACGCACACATCACAAAGTGGTTTCTGAGATTGATTCTCTGTAGTTTTTATACGAAGATATTTCCTTTTCTACCATTGGCCCCATATCGGGTGAAATCTCCACTTGCAAATTCCACAAAAAGAGGGTTTCAAATCTGCTCTGTCTAAAGGAAGGTTCAACTCCGGGAGTTGTACACACACAAAACAAAGAAGTTACTGAGAATTCTTCTGTCTTGCATTACATGAAGAAATCCCGTTTCCAACGAAATCCACAAAGAGGTCCAAATATCCACTTGCAGACCTTACAAACAGAGTGTTTCCAAACTGCTCTATGAAAAGAAAGGTTAAACCCTGTGAGTGGAACGCACATATCACAAAGTGGTTTCTGAGAATGATTCCTGTAGTTTTTACGAAGATATTTCCTTTTCTACCGTTGGCCCCAAAGCGCTTGAAATATCCACTTGCAAATTCCACAAAAAAAGGGTTTCAAATATGCTCTGTCTAAAGGAAGGTTCAACTCTATGAGTTGTACACACACAATACAAAGAAGTTACTGAGAATTCTTCTGTCTAGCATTAGATGAAGAAATCCCGTTTCCAACGAAATCCTCAAAGAGGTCCAAATATCCACTTGCAAACTTTACAAAAAGAGTGTTTCCAAACTGCTCTATGAAAAGAAATGTAAAACACCGTGAGTGGAACGCACACGTCACAAAGTGGTTTCTAAAAATGATTCTCTCTAGTTTTTATACAAAGATATTTCCTTTTCTACCGTTGGCCACAAAGCGCTTGAAACGTCCACTTGCAAATTCCACAAAAAGAGGGTTTCAAATATGCTCTGTCGAAAGGAAGGTTGAACTCTGTGAGTTGTACACACGCAAAACAAAGAAGTTACTGAGAATTCTTCTGTCTTGCATTAGATGAAGAAATCCTGTTTCCAAAGAAATCCTCAAAGAGGTCCAAATATCCACTTGCAGACTTTACAAACAGAGTGTTTCCAAACTGCACTATGAAAAGAAAGGTGAAACTCTGTGAGTGGAACGCACACATCACAAAGTGGTTTCTGGGATTGATTCTCTGTAGTTTTTATACGAAGATATTTCCTTTTCTACCGTTGGCCCCAAATCGGGTGAAATCTCCACTTGCAAATTCCACAAAAAGAGGGTTTCAAATCTGCTCTGTCTAAAGGAAGGTTCAACTCTGTGAGTTGTACACACGCAAAATGAAGAGGTTACTGAGAATTCTTCTGTCTAGCATTAGATGAAGAAATCCCGTTTCCAACGAAATCCTCAAAGAGGTCCAAATATCCACTTGCAGACTTTACAAACAAAGTGTTTCCAAAGTGCTCTATGAAAAGAAAGGTTAAACTCTGTGAGTGGAACGCACACATCACAAAGTGGTTTCTGAGAATGATTCTCTGTAGTTTTTATACGAAGATATTTCCTTTTCCACCGTTGGCCCCAAATCGGGTGAAATCTCCACTTGCAAATTCCACAAAAAGAGGGTTTCAAATCTGCTCTGTCTAAAGGAAGGTTCAACTCTGTGAGTTGTACACACGCAAAACAAAGAAGTTACTGAGAATTCTTCTGGCTAGGATTAGATGAAGAAATCCCATTTCCAACGAAATCCTCAAAGAGGTCCAAATATCCACTTGCAGACTTTACAAACAGAGTGTTTCCAAACTGCTCTATGAAAAGAAAGGTTAAACCCTGTGAGTGGAACGCACACATCACAAAGTGGTTTCTGAGAATGATTCTCTGTAGTTTTATACGAAGATATTTCCTTTTCTACCGTTGGACCCAAATCGCTTGAAATATCCACTTGCAAATTCCACAAAAACAGGGTTTCAAATATGCTCTGCCTAAAGCAAGGTTCAAGTCTGTGAGTTGTACACACGCAAAACAAAGAAGTTACTGAGAATTCTTCTGTCTAGCATTAGATGAAGAAAACCCGTTTCCAACGAAATCCTCAAAGAGGTCCAAATATCCACTTGCAGACTTTACAAACAGAGTGCTTCCAAACTGGTCTATGAAAAGAAAGGTTAAACTCTGTGAGTGGAACGCACACATCACAATGAGTTTTCTGAGAATGATTCTCTGTAGTTTTTATACGAAGATATCTCCTTTTCTACCGTTGGCCCCAATGCGCTTGAAACGTCCACTTGCAAATTCCACAAAAAGAGGGTTTCAAATATGCTCTGTCGAAAGGAAGTTTCAACTCTGTGAGTTGTACACACGCAAAACAAAGAAGTTACTGAGAATTCTTCTGTCTTGCATTAGATGAAGAAATCCTGTTTCCAAAGGAATCCTCAAAGAGGTCCAAATATCCACTTGCCGACTTTACAAACAGAGTGTTTCCAAAGTGCTCTATGAAAAGAATGGTTAAACTTTGTGAGTGGTACGCACACATCACAAAGTGGTTTCTGAGAATGATTATCTGTAGTTTTTATACGAAGATATTTCCTCTTCCACCGTTGGCCCAAAATTGCTTGAAATCTCCACTTACGAATACCACAAAAACAGGGATTAAAATCTGCTCTGTCTAAAGGAAGGTTCAACTCTGTGAGTTGTACACACGCAAAACAAAGAAGTTACTGAGAATTCTTCTGTCTTGCATTTGATGAAGAAATCCCGTTTCCAATGAAATCCTCAAAGAGGTCCAAATATCCACTTGCAGACTTTACAGAGAGTTTCCAAACTGTTCTATGAAAAGAAAGGTTAAACTCTGTGAGTGGAACGCACACTTCACAAAGTGTTTTCTGAGATTGATTCTCTGTAGTTTTTATACGAAGATATTTCCTTTTCTACCGTTGGCCCCAAATCCTGTGAAATCTCCACTTGCAAATACCACAAAAAGAGGGTTTCAAATCTGCTCTGTCTAAAGGAAGGTTCAACTCTGTGAGTTGTACACACGCAAAACAAGGAAGTTACTGAGAATTCCTCTGTCTTGCATTACACGAAGAAATCCCGTTTCCAATGAAATCCTCAAAGAGGTCCAAATATCCACTTGCAGACTATACAAACAGAGTGTTTCCAAACTGCTCTATGAAAAGAAAGGTGAAACTCTGTGAGTGGAACGCACACATCACAAAGTGGTTTCTGAGATTGATTCTCTGTAGTTTTTATACGAAGATATTTCCTTTTCTACCATTGTCCCCAAATCGGGTCAAATCTCCGCTTGCAAATTCCACAAAAAGAGGTTTTCAAATTTGCTCTGTCTAAAGGAAGGTTCAACTCTGTGAGTTGTACACACGCAAAATGAAGAAGTTACTGATGATTCTTCTGGCTAGCATTAGATGAAGAAATCCCGTTTCCAGCGAAATCCTCAGAGAGGTAAATATATTCACTTGCAGACTTTACAAACAAAGTATTTCCAAAGTGCTCTATGAAAAGAAAGGTTAAACTTTGTGAGTGGTACGCACACATCACAAAGTGGTTTCTGAGAATGATTCTCTGTAGTTTTTATACGAAGATATTTCCTTTTCTACCGTTGGCCCCAAATCGGGTGAAATCTCCACTTGCAAATTGCACAAAAAGAGGGTTTCAAATCTGCTCTGTCTAAAGGAAGGTTCAACTCTGTGAGTTGTACACACGCAAAACAAAGAAGTTACTGAGAATTCTTCTGGCTAGCATTAGATGAAGAAATCCCGTTTCCAACGAAATCCTCAAAGAGGTCCAAATATCCACTTGCAGACTTTACAAACAAAGTGTTTCCAAAGTCCTCTATGAAAAGAAAGGTTAAACTCTGTGAGTGGAACGCACACATCACAAAGTGGTTTCTGAGAATGATTCTCTGTAGTTTTTATACGAAGATATTTCCTTTTCTACCGTTGGCCCCAAATCGGGTTAAATCTCCACTTGCAAATTCCACAAAAAGAGGGTTTCAAATCTGCTCTGTCTAAAGGAAGGTTCAACTCTGTGAGTTGTACCAATGCAAAACAAAGAAGTTACTGAGAATTCTTCTCTCTTGCATTAGATGAAGAAATCCCGTTTCCTACAAAATCCTCAAAGGGGTCCAAATGTCCACTTGCAGACTTTACAAACAGAGTGTTTCCAAACTGCTCTATGAAAAGAAAGGTTAAACTCTGTGAGTGGAGCGCACACATCACAAAGTGGTTTCTGAGATTGATTCTCTGTAGTTTTTATACGAAGATATTTCCTTTTCTACCGTTGGCCCCAAATAGGGTGAAATCTCCGCTTGCAAATTCCACAAAAAGTGGGTTTCAAATCTGCTCTGTATAAAGGAAGGTTCAACTCTGTGAGTTGAACACACGCAAAACAAAGAAGTTACTGAGAATTCTTCTGTCTTGCATTAGATGAAGAAATCCCGTTTACAACGAAATCCTCAAAGAGGTCCAAATATCCACTTGCAGACTTTACAAACAGAGTGTTTCCAAACTGCTCTATGAAAAGAAAGGTTAAACCCTGTGAGTGGAACGCACACATCACAAAGTGGTTTCTGAGAATGATTCTCTGTAGTTTTATACGAAGATAATTCCTTTTCTACCGTTGGCCCCAAAGCTCTTGAAATCTCCACTTGCAAATTCCACAAAAAGAGGGTTTCAAATCTGCTCTGTCTAAAGGAAGGTTCAACTCTGAGAGTTGTACAAACGCAAAGCAAAGAAGTTACTGAGAATTCTTCTGGCTAGCATTAGATGAAGAAATCCCTTTTCCAGCGAAATCCTCAAAGAAGTACAAATATTCACTTGCAGACTTTACAAACAAAGTGTTTCCAAAGTGCTCTATGAAAAGAAAGGTTAAACTTTGTGAGTGGTACGCACACATCACAAAGTGGTTTCTGAGAATGATTCTCTGTAGTTTTTATACGAAGATATTTCCTTTTCCACCGTTGGCCCAAAATCGCTTGAAATCTCCACTTACAAATACCACAAAAACAGGGATTAAAATCTGCTCTGTCTAAAGGAAGGTTCAACTCTGTGAGTTGTAAACACTCAAAACGAAGAAGTTACTGAGAATTCTTCTGTCTTGCATTTGATGAAGAAATCCCGTTTCCAACGAAATCCTCAAAGAGGTCCAAATATCCACTTGCAGACTTTACAAACAGAGAGTTTCCAAACTGTTCTACGAAAAGAAAGGTTAAACTCTGCGAGTGGAACGCACACATCACAAAGTGGTTTCTGAGATTGATTCTCTATAGTTTTATACGAAGATATTTCCTTTTCTACGGTTGGCCCCAGAATGCTTGAAATCTCCACTTGCAAATTCCTCAAAAACAGGGTTTCAAATCTGCTCTGTCTAAAGGAAGGTTCAACTCTGAGTTGTACACACGCAAAACAAAGAAGTTACTGAGAATTCTTCTGTCTAGCATTAGATGAAGAAAACCCGTTTCCAACGAAATCCTCAAAGAGGTCCAAATATCCACTTGCAGACTTTACAAACAGAGTGTTTCCAAACTGCTCTATGAAAAGAAATGTAAAACTCCGTGAGTGGAATGCACACGTCACAAAGTGGTTTCTGAAAATGATTCTCTCTAGTTTTTATACGAAGATATTTCCTTTTCTACCGTTGGCCCCAAATCGGGTGAAATCTCCACTTGCAAATTCCACAAAAAGAGGGATTCAAATCTGCTCTGTCTAAAGGAAGGTTCAACTCTGTGAGTTGTACACACGCAACACAAAGAAGTTACAGAGAATTCTTCTGTCTAGCATTTGATGAAGAAATCCCGTTTCCAATGAAATCCTCAAAGAGGTCCAAATATCCATTTGCAGACTTTACAAACAGAGTGTTTCCAAACTGCTCTATGAAAAGAAAGGTTAAACCCTTTGAGTGGAACACACACGTCACAAAGTGGTTTCTGAGATTGATTCTCTGTAGTTTTTATACGAAGATATTTCCTTTTCTACCGTTGGCCCCAAATCGGGTGAAATCTCCGCTTGCAAATTCCACAAAAAGAGGGTTTCAAATCTGCTCTGTCTAAAGGAAGGTTCAACTCTGTGGGTTGTACACACGCAAAACAAAGAAGTTACTGAGAATTCTTCTGTATAGCATTAGATGAAGAAAACCCGTTTCCTACGAAATCCTCAAAGAGGTCCAAATATCCACTTGCAGACTTTACAAACAGAGTGTTTCCAAACTGCTCTATGAAAAGAAAGGTTAAACTCTGTGAGTGGAACGCACACATCACAATGTGTTTTCTGAGAATGATTCTCTGTAGTTTTTATACGAAGATATCTCCTTTTCTACCGTTGGCCCCAAAGCGCTTGAAATGTCCACTTGCAAATTCCACAAAAAGAGGGTTTCAAATCTGCTCTTTCTAAAGGAAGGTTCAACACTGTGAGTTGTACACACGCAAAACAAAGAAGTTACTGAGAATTCTTCTGTCTAGAATTAGATGAAGAAATCCCGTTTCCAACGAAATCCTCAAAGAGGTCCAAATATCCACTTGCAGACTTTACAAACAGAGTGTTTCCAAACTGCTCTATGAAAAGAAAGGTTAAACTCTGTGAGTGGAATGCACACGTCACAAAGTGGTTTCTGAAAATGATTCTCTCTAGTTTTTATACGAAGATATTTCCTTTTCTACCGTTGGCCCCAAATCAGGTGAAATGTCCACATGCAAATTCCAGAAAAAGAGGGTTTCAAATCTGCTCTTCCTAAAGAATGGTTCAACTCTGTGAGTTGAACACACGAAAACAAAAAGTTACTGAGAATTCTTCTGGCTAGCATTAGATAAACAAATCCCGTTTCCAACGAGATCCCAAAAGAGGTCGAAATATCCACTTACAGACTTAACAAACAGAGTGTTTCCAAAATGCTCAATGAGAAGAAATTTTAAACTCCGTTAGTGAAATGGTAAATCACAAAGTGGTTTCTGAGAATGATTCTCTGTAGTTTTTAAACGAAGATATTTCCTTTCCTACCGGTGGCCCAAATAGGGTGAAATATCCACTTGCAAATTCCAGAAAAAGAGGGTTTCAAATCTGCTCTGTCTAAAGGAAGGTTCAACTCTGTGAGTTCTACACACGCAAAACAAAGAAGTTACTGAGATTTCTTCTGTCTTGCATTAGATGAAGAAAACCCGTTTCAAAGAAATCCTCAAAGAGGTCCAAATATCCACTTGCAGACTTTTCAAACAGAGTGTTTCGAAACTGCTCTATGAAAAGAAAGGTTAAACTCTGTGAGTGGAACGCACACGTCACAAAGTGGTTTCTGAGAATGATTCTCTGTAGTTTTATACGAAGATATATCCTTTTCTACCGTTGGCCCCAAAGCGCTTTAAATCTCCACTAGCAAATTCCACAAAAACAGGGATTCAAATCTGCTCTGTCTAAAGGAAGGTTCAACTCTGTGAGTTGTACACATGCAAAACGAAGAGGTTACTGAGAATTCTTCTGGCTAGCATTAGATGAAGAATTCCCGTTTCCAACGAAATCTTCAAAGAGGTCCAAATATCCACTTGCAGACTTTACAAACAAAGTGTTTCCAAAGTGCTCTATGAAAAGATAGGTTAAACCCTGTGACTGGAAAGCACACGTCACAAAGTGGTTTCTGAGATTCATTCTGTCTAGTTTTTATACGAAGGTATGTCCTTTTCTACCGTTGGCCCCAAATCGGGTGAAATCTCCACTTGCAAATTCCACAAAAAGAGGGATTCAAATCTGCTCTGTCTAAAGGAAGGTTCAACCCTGTGAGTTCTACACACGCAAAACAAAGAAGTTACTGAGATTGTTCTGTCTAGCATTAGATGAAGAAAACCCGTTTCCAACGAAATCCTCAAAGAGGTCCAAATATCCACTTGCAGACTTTACAAACAGAGTGTTTCCAAACGGCTCTATGAAAAGAATGGTTAAACTCTGTGAGTGGAACGCACACATCACAAAGGGGTTTCTGAGAATCATTCTCTGTAGTTTTTATACGAAGATATTTCCTTTTCTACCGTTGGCCCCAAATCGGGTGAAATGTCCACTTGCAAATTCCAGAAAAAGGGGGTTTCAAATCTGCTCTTCCTAAAGAAAGGTTCAACTCTGTGAGTTGAACACACGCAACACAAAGAAGTTACTGAGAATTCTTCATTCTAGCATTAGATGAAGAAATCCCGTTTCCAACGAAATCCTAAAAGAGGTACAAATATCCACTTGCAGACTTTACAAACAGATTGTTTCCAAAGTGCTCAATGAAAAGAAATTTTAAACTCTGTTACTGGAACGTACAAATCACAAAGTGGTTTCTGAGAATGATTCCCTGTAGTTTTTAAACGAAGATATTTCCTTTTCTACCGTTGGCCCCAAATAGGGTGAAATGTCCACTTGCAAATTCCACAAAAAGAGGGTTTCAAATGTGCTCTGTCTAAAGGAAAGTTCAACTCTGTGAGTTTTACACACGCAAAACATAGAAGTTACTGAGAATTCTTCTGTCTTGCATTACATGAAGAAATCCCGTTTCCAACGAAATCCTCAAAGAGGTCCAAATATCCACTTGCAGACTTTACAAACAGAGTGTTTCCAAACTGCTCTATGAAGAGAAATGTAAAACTCTGCGAGTGGAACGCACACGTCACAAAGTGGTTTCTGAAAATGATTCTCTCTAGTTTTTATACGAAGATATTTCCTTTTCTACCATTGGCCCCAAATCGGGTAAAATCTCCACTTGCAAATTCCACAAAAAGAGGGTTTCAAATCTGGTCTGTCTAAAGGAAGGTTCAACTCTGTGAGTTGTACACACGCAAAATGAAGAGGTTACTGAGAATTCTTCTGGCTAGCATTAGATGAAGAATTCCCGTTTCCAACGAAATCTTCAAAGAGGTCCAAATATCCACTTGCAGACTTTACAAACAAAGTGTTTCCAAAGTGCTCTATGAAAAGATAGGTTAAACCCTGTGACTGGAAAGCACACGTCACAAAGTGGTTTCTGAGATTCATTCTGTCTAGTTTTTATACGAAGGTATGTCCTTTTCTACCGTTGGCCCCAATTCGGGTGAAATCTCCACTTACAAATTCCACAAAAAGAGGGTTTCAAATCTGCTCTGTCTAAAGGAAGGTTCAACTCTGTGAGTTGTACACAGGCAAAACAAAGAAGTTACTGAGAATTCTTCTGTCTAGCATTAGATGAAGAAATCCCGTTACCAACGAAATCCTCAAATAGGTCCAAATATCCACTTGCAGACTTTACAAACAGAGTGTTTCAAAACTGCTCTATGAAAAGAAAGGTGAAACTCTGTGAGTGGAACGCACACATCACAAAGTGGTTTCTGAGAATGATTATCAGTAGTTTTTATACGAAGATATTTCCTTTTCTAACGTTGGCCCAAAAGCGCTTGAAATCTCCCCTTGCAAATTCCACAAAAACAGGGATTCAAATCTGCTCTGTCTAAAGGAAGGTTCAACCCTGTGAGTTCTACACACGCAAAACAAAGAAGTTACTGAGATTGTTCTGTCTAGCATTAGATGAAGAAAACCCGTTTCCAACGAAATCCTCAAAGAGGTCCAAATATCCACTTGCAGACTTTACAAACAGAGTGTTTCCAAACGGCTCTATGAAAAGAATGGTTAAACTCTGTGAGTGGAACGCACACATCACAAAGGGGTTTCTGAGAATCATTCTCTGTAGTTTTTATACGAAGATATTTCCTTTTCTACCGTTGGCCCCAAATCGGGTGAAATGTCCACTTGCAAATTCCAGAAAAAGGGGGTTTCAAATCTGCTCTTCCTAAAGAAAGGTTCAACTCTGTGAGTTGAACACACGCAACACAAAGAAGTTACTGAGAATTCTTCATTCTAGCATTAGATGAAGAAATCCCGTTTCCAACGAAATCCTAAAAGAGGTACAAATATCCACTTGCAGACTTTACAAACAGATTGTTTCCAAAGTGCTCAATGAAAAGAAATTTTAAACTCTGTTACTGGAACGTACAAATCACAAAGTGGTTTCTGAGAATGATTCCCTGTAGTTTTTAAACGCAGATATTTCCTTTTCTACCGTTGGCCCCAAATAGGGTGAAATGTCCACTTGCAAATTCCACAAAAAGAGGGTTTCAAATGTGCTCTGTCTAAAGGAAAGTTCAACTCTGTGAGTTTTACACACACAAAACATAGAAGTTACTGAGAATTCTTCTGTCTTGCATTAGATGAAGAAATCCCGTTTCCAACGAAATCCTCAAAGAGGTCCAAATATCCACTTGCAGACTTTACAAACAGAGTGTTTCCAAACTGCTCTATGAAGAGAAATGTAAAACTCTGCGAGTGGAACGCACACGTCACAAAGTGGTTTCTGAAAATGATTCTCTCTAGTTTTTATACGAAGATATTTCCTTTTCTACCGTTGGCCCCAAATCGGGTAAAATCTCCACTTGCAAATTCCACAAAAAGAGGGTTTCAAATCTGGTCTGTCTAAAGGAAGGTTCAACTCTGTGAGTTGTACACACGCAAAATGAAGAGGTTACTGAGAATTCTTCTGGCTAGCATTAGATGAAGAATTCCCGTTTCCAACGAAATCTTCAAAGAGGTCCAAATATCCACTTGCAGACTTTACAAACAAAGTGTTTCCAAAGTGCTCTATGAAAAGATAGGTTAAACCCTGTGACTGGAAAGCACACGTCACAAAGTGGTTTCTGAGATTCATTCTGTCTAGTTTTTATACGAAGGTATGTCCTTTTCTACCGTTGTCCCCAAATCGGGTGAAATCTCCACTTACAAATTCCACAAAAAGAGGGTTTCAAATCTGCTCTGTCTAAAGGAAGGTTCAACTCTGTGAGTTGTACACAGGCAAAACAAAGAAGTTACTGAGAATTCTTCTGTCTAGCATTAGATGAAGAAATCCCGTTACCAACAAAATCCTCAAATAGGTCCAAATATCCACTTGCAGACTTTACAAACAGAGTATTTCCAAACTGCTCTATGAAAAGAAAGGTGAAACTCTGTGAGTGGAACGCACACATCACAAAGTGGTTTCTGAGAATGATTATCAGTAGTTTTTATACGAAGATATTTCCTTTTCTAACCTTGGCCCCAAAGCGCTTGAAATCTCCCCTTGCAAATTCCACAAAAACAGGGATTCAAATCTGCTCTGTCTAAAGGAAGGTTCAACCCTGTGAGTTCTACACACGCAAAACAAAGTATTTACTGAGATTGTTCTGTCTAGCATTAGATGAAGAAAACCCGTTTCCAACGAAATCCTCAAAGAGGTCCAAATATCAACTTGCAGACTTTACAAACAGAGTGTTTCCAAACTGCTCTATGAAAAGAATGGTTAAACTCTGTGAGTGGAACGCACACATCACAAAGGGGTTTCTGAGAATGATTCTCTGTAGTTTTTATACGAAGATATTTCCTTTTCTACCGTTGGCCGCAAATCGGGTGAAATGTCCACTTGCAAATTCCAGAAAAAGGGGTTTTCATATCTGCTCTTCCTAAAGAAAGGTTCAACTCTGTGAGTTGAACACACGCAACACAAAGAAGTTACTGAGAATTCTTCATTCTAGCATTAGATGAAGAAATCCCGTTTCCAACGAAATCCTAAAAGAGATACAAATATCCACTTGCAGACTTTACAAACAGATTGTTTCCAAAGTGCTCAATGAAAAGAAATTTTAAACTCTGTTACTGGAACGGACAAATCACAAAGTGGTTTCTGAGAATGATTCCCTGTAGTTTTTAAACGAAGATATTTCCTTTTCTACCATTGGCCCCAAATAGGGTGAAATGTCCACTTGCAAATTCCACAAAAAGAGGGTTTCAAATGTGCTCTGTCTAAAGGAAAGTTCAACTCTGTGAGTTTTACACACGCAAAACATAGAAGTTACTGAGAATTCTTCTGTCTTGCATTAGATGAAGAAATCCCGTTTCCAACGAAATCCTCAAAGAGGTCCAAATATCCACTTGCAGACTTTACAAACAGAGTGTTTCCAAACTGCTCTATGAAGAGAAATGTAAAACTCTGCGAGTGGAACGCACACGTCACAAAGTGGTTTCTGAAAATGATTCTCTCTAGTTTTTATACGAAGATATTTCCTTTTCTACCGTTGGCCCCAAATCGGGTAAAATCTCCACTTGCAAATTCCACAAAAAGAGGGTTTCAAATCTGGTCTGTCTAAAGGAAGGTTCAACTCTGTGAGTTGTACACACGCAAAATGAAGAGGTTACTGAGAATTCTTCTGGCTAGCATTAGATGAAGAATTCCCGTTTCCAACGAAATCTTCAAAGAGGTCCAAATATCCACTTGCAGACTTTACAAACAAAGTGTTTCCAAAGTGCTCTATGAAAAGATAGGTTAAACCCTGTGACTGGAAAGCACACGTCACAAAGTGGTTTCTGAGATTCATTCTGTCTAGTTTTTATACGAAGGTATGTCCTTTTCTACCGTTGGCCCCAAATCGGGTGAAATCTCCACTTACAAATTCCACAAAAAGAGGGTTTCAAATCTGCTCTGTCTAAAGGAAGGTTCAACTCTGTGAGTTGTACACAGGCAAAACAAAGAAGTTACTGAGAATTCTTCTGTCTAGCATTAGATGAAGAAATCCCGTTACCAACGAAATCCTCAAATAGGTCCAAATATCCACTTGCAGACTTTACAAACAGAGTTTTTCAAAACTGCTCTATGAAAAGAAAGGTGAAACTCTGTGTGTGGAACGCACACATCACAGAGTGGTTTCTGAGAATGATTATCAGTAGTTTTTATTCGAAGATATTTCCTTTTCTAACGTTGGCCCAAAAGCGCTTGAAATCTCCCCTTGCAAATTCCACAAAAACAGGGATTCAAATCTGCTCTGTCTAAAGGAAGGTTCAACCCTGTGAGTTCTACACACGCAAAACAAAGAAGTTACTGAGATTGTTCTGTCTAGCATTAGATGAAGAAAACCCGTTTCCAACGAAATCCTCAAAGAGGTCCAAATATCCACTTGCAGACTTTACAAACAGAGTGTTTCCAAACGGCTCTATGAAAAGAATGGTTAAACTCTGTGAGTGGAACGCACACATCACAAAGGGGTTTCTGAGAATCATTCTCTGTAGTTTTTATACGAAGATATTTCCTTTTCTACCTTTGGCCCCAAATCGGGTGAAATGTCCACTTGCAAATTCCAGAAAAAGGGGGTTTCAAATCTGCTCTTCCTAAAGAAAGGTTCAACTCTGTGAGTTGAACACACGCAACACAAAGAAGTTACTGAGAATTCTTCATTCTAGCATTAGATGAAGAAATCCCGTTTCCAACGAAATCCTAAAAGAGGTACAAATATCCACTTGCAGACTTTACAAACAGATTGTTTCCAAAGTGCTCAATGAAAAGAAATTTTAAACTCTGTTACTGGAACGTACAAATCACAAAGTGGTTTCTGAGAATGATTCCCTGTAGTTTTTAAACGAAGATATTTCCTTTTCTACCGTTGGCCCCAAATAGGGTGAAATGTCCACTTGCAAATTCCACAAAAAGAGGGTTTCAAATGTGCTCTGTCTAAAGGAAAGTTCAACTCTGTGAGTTTTACACACGCAAAACATAGAAGTTACTGAGAATTCTTCTGTCTTGCATTAGATGAAGAAATCCCGTTTCCAACGAAATCCTCAAAGAGGTCCAAATATCCACTTGCAGACTTTACAAACAGAGTGTTTCCAAACTGCTCTATGAAGAGAAATGTAAAACTCTGCGAGTGGAACGCACACGTCACAAAGTGGTTTCTGAAAATGATTCTCTCTAGTTTTTATACGAAGATATTTCCTTTTCTACTGTTGGCCCCAAATCGGGTAAAATCTCCACTTGCAAATTCCACAAAAAGAGGGTTTCAAATCTGGTCTGTCTAAAGGAAGGTTCAACTCTGTGAGTTGTACACACGCAAAATGAAGAGGTTACTGAGAATTCTTCTGGCTAGCATTAGATGAAGAATTCCCGTTTCCAACGAAATCTTCAAAGAGGTCCAAATATCCACTTGCAGACTTTACAAACAAAGTGTTTCCAAAGTGCTCTATGAAAAGATAGGTTAAACCCTGTGACTGGAAAGCACACGTCACAAAGTGGTTTCTGAGATTCATTCTGTCTAGTTTTTATACGAAGGTATGTCCTTTTCTACCGTTGGCCCCAAATCGGGTGAAATCTCCACTTACAAATTCCACAAAAAGAGGGTTTCAAATCTGCTCTGTCTAAAGGAAGGTTCAACTCTGTGAGTTGTACACAGGCAAAACAAAGAAGTTACTGGGAATTCTTCTGTCTAGCATTAGATGAAGAAATCCCGTTACCAACGAAATCCTCAAATAGGTCCAAATATCCACTTGCAGACTTTACAAACAGAGTGTTTCAAAACTGCTCTATGAAAAGAAAGGTGAAACTCTGTGAGTGGAACGCACACATCACAAAGTGGTTTCTGAGAATGATTATCAGTAGTTTTTATACGAAGATATTTCCTTCTCTAACGTTGGCCCAAAAGCGCTTGAAATCTCCCCTTGCAAATTCCACAAAAACAGGGATTCAAATCTGCTCTGTCTAAAGGAAGGTTCAACCCTGTGAGTTCTACACACGCAAAACAAAGAAGTTACTGAGATTGTTCTGTCTAGCATTAGATGAAGAAAACCCGTTTCCAACGAAATCCTCAAAGAGGTCCAAATATCCACTTGCAGACTTTACAAACAGAGTGTTTCCAAACGGCTCTATGAAAAGAATGGTTAAACTCTGTGAGTGGAACGCACACATCACAAAGGGGTTTCTGAGAATCATTCTCTGTAGTTTTTATACGAAGATATTTCCTTTTCTACCGTTGGCCCCAAATCGGGTGAAATGTCCACTTGCAAATTCCAGAAAAAGGGGGTTTCAAATCTGCTCTTCCTAAAGAAAGGTTCAACTCTGTGAGTTGAACACACGCAACACAAAGAAGTTACTGAGAATTCTTCATTCTAGCATTAGATGAAGAAATCCCGTTTCCAACGAAATCCTAAAAGAGGTACAAATATCCACTTGCAGACTTTACAAACAGATTGTTTCCAAAGTGCTCAATGAAAAGAAATTTTAAACTCTGTTACTGGAACGTACAAATCACAAAGTGGTTTCTGAGAATGATTCCCTGTAGTTTTTAAACGAAGATATTTCCTTTTCTACCGTTGGCCCCAAATAGGGTGAAATGTCCACTTGCAAATTCCACAAAAAGAGGGTTTCAAATGTGCTCTGTCTAAAGGAAAGTTCAACTCTGTGAGTTTTACACACGCAAAACATAGAAGTTACTGAGAATTCTTCTGTCTTGCATTAGATGAAGAAATCCCGTTTCCAACGAAATCCTCAAAGAGGTCCAAATATCCACTTGCAGACTTTACAAACAGAGTGTTTCCAAACTGCTCTATGAAGAGAAATGTAAAACTCTGCGAGTGGAATGCACACGTCACAAAGTGGTTTCTGAAAATGATTCTCTCTAGTTTTTATACGAAGATATTTCCTTTTCTACCGTTGGCCCCAAATCGGGTAAAATCTCCACTTGCAAATTCCACAAAAAGAGGGTTTCAAATCTGGTCTGTCTAAAGGAAGGTTCAACTCTGTGAGTTGTACACACGCAAAATGAAGAGGTTACTGAGAATTCTTCTGGCTAGCATTAGATGAAGAATTCCCGTTTCCAACGAAATCTTCAAAGAGGTCCAAATATCCACTTGCAGACTTTACAAACAAAGTGTTTCCAAAGTGCTCTATGAAAAGATAGGTTAAACCCTGTGACTGGAAAGCACACGTCACAAAGTGGTTTCTGAGATTCATTCTGTCTAGTTTTTATACGAAGGTATGTCCTTTTCTACCGTTGGCCCCAAATCGGGTGAAATCTCCACTTACAAATTCCACAAAAAGAGGGTTTCAAATCTGCTCTGTCTAAAGGAAGGTTCAACTCTGTGAGTTGTACACAGGCAAAACAAAGAAGTTACTGAGAATTCTTCTGTCTAGCATTAGATGAAGAAATCCCGTTACCAACAAAATCCTCAAATAGGTCCAAATATCCACTTGCAGACTTTACAAACAGAGTATTTCCAAACTGCTCTATGAAAAGAAAGGTGAAACTCTGTGAGTGGAACGCACACATCACAAAGTGGTTTCTGAGAATGATTATCAGTAGTTTTTATACGAAGATATTTCCTTTTCTAACATTGGCCCCAAAGCGCTTGAAATCTCCCCTTGCAAATTCCACAAAAACAGGGATTCAAATCTGCTCTGTCTAAAGGAAGGTTCAACCCTGTGAGTTCTACACACGCAAAACAAAGAATTTACTGAGATTGTTCTGTCTAGCATTAGATGAAGAAAACCCGTTTCCAACGAAATCCTCAAAGAGGTCCAAATATCAACTTGCAGACTTTACAAACAGAGTGTTTCCAAACTGCTCTATGAAAAGAATGGTTAAACTCTGTGAGTGGAACGCACACATCACAAAGGGGTTTCTGAGAATGATTCTCTGTAGTTTTTATACGAAGATATTTCCTTTTCTACCGTTGGCCCCAAATCGGGTGAAATGTCCACTTGCAAATTCCAGAAAAAGGGGGTTTCATATCTGCTCTTCCTAAAGAAAGGTTCAACTCTGTGAGTTGAACACACGCAACACAAAGAAGTTACTGAGAATTCTTCATTCTAGCATTAGATGAAGAAATCCCGTTTCCAACGAAATCCTAAAAGAGGTACAAATATCCACTTGCAGACTTTACAAACAGATTGTTTCCAAAGTGCTCAATGAAAAGAAATTTTAAACTCTGTTACTGGAACGGACAAATCACAAAGTGGTTTCTGAGAATGATTCCCTGTAGTTTTTAAACGAAGATATTTCCTTTTCTACCATTGGACCCAAATAGGGTGAAATGTCCACTTGCAAATTCCACAAAAAGAGGGTTTCAAATGTGCTCTGTCTAAAGGAAAGTTCAACTCTGTGAGTTTTACACACGCAAAACATAGAAGTTACTGAGAATTCTTCTGTCTTGCATTAGATGAAGAAATCCCATTTCCAACGAAATCCTCAAAGAGGTCCAAATATCCACTTGCAGACTTTACAAACAGAGTGTTTCCAAACTGCTCTATGAAGAGAAATGTAAAACTCTGCGAGTGGAACGCACACGTCACAAAGTGGTTTCTGAAAATGATTCTCTCTAGTTTTTATACGAAGATATTTCCTTTTCTACCGTTGGCCCCAAATCGGGTAAAATCTCCACTTGCAAATTCCACAAAAAGAGGGTTTCAAATCTGGTCTGTCTAAAGGAAGGTTCAACTCTGTGAGTTGTACACACGGAAAATGAAGAGGTTACTGAGAATTCTTCTGGCTAGCATTAGATGAAGAATTCCCGTTTCCAACGAAATCTTCAAAGAGGTCCAAATATCCACTTGCAGACTTTACAAACAAAGTGTTTCCAAAGTGCTCTATGAAAAGATAGGTTAAACCCTGTGACTGGAAAGCACACGTCACAAAGTGGTTTCTGAGATTCATTCTGTCTAGTTTTTATACGAAGGTATGTCCTTTTCTACCGTTGGCTCCAAATCGGGTGAAATCTCCACTTACAAATTCCACAAAAAGAGGGTTTCAAATCTGCTCTGTCTAAAGGAAGGTTCAACTCTGTGAGTTGTACACAGGCAAAACAAAGAAGTTACTGAGAATTCTTCTGTCTAGCATTAGATGAAGAAATCCCGTTACCAACGAAATCCTCAAATAGGTCCAAATATCCACTTGCAGACTTTACAAACAGAGTTTTTCAAAACTGCTCTATGAAAAGAAAGGTGAAACTCTGTGAGTGGAACGCACACATCACAGAGTGGTTTCTGAGAATGATTATCAGTAGTTTTTATACGAAGATATTTCCTTTTCTAACGTTGGCCCAAAAGCGCTTGAAATCTCCCCTTGCAAATTCCACAAAAACAGGGATTCAAATCTGCTCTGTCTAAAGGAAGGTTCAACCCTGTGAGTTCTACACACGCAAAACAAAGAAGTTACTGAGATTGTTCTGTCTAGCATTAGATGAAGAAAACCCGTTTCCAACGAAATCCTCAAAGAGGTCCAAATATCCACTTGCAGACTTTACAAACAGAGTGTTTCCAAACGGCTCTATGAAAAGAATGGTTAAACTCTGTGAGTGGAACGCACACATCACAAAGGGGTTTCTGAGAATCATTCTCTGTAGTTTTTATACGAAGATATTTCCTTTTCTACCGTTGGCCCCAAATCGGGTGAAATGTCCACTTGCAAATTCCAGAAAAAGGGGGTTTCAAATCTGCTCTTCCTAAAGAAAGGTTCAACTCTGTGAGTTGAACACACGCAACACAAAGAAGTTACTGAGAATTCTTCATTCTAGCATTAGATGAAGAAATCCCGTTTCCAACGAAATCCTAAAAGAGGTACAAATATCCACTTGCAGACTTTACAAACAGATTGTTTCCAAAGTGCTCAATGAAAAGAAATTTTAAACTCTGTTACAGGAACGTACAAATCACAAAGTGGTTTCTGAGAATGATTCCCTGTAGTTTTTAAACGAAGATATTTCCTTTTCTACCGTTGGCCCCAAATAGGGTGAAATGTCCACTTCCAAATTCCACAAAAAGAGGGTTTCAAATGTGCTCTGTCTAAAGGAAAGTTCAACTCTGTGAGTTTTACACACGCAAAACATAGAAGTTACTGAGAATTCTTCTGTCTTGCATTAGATGAAGAAATCCCGTTTCCAACGAAATCCTCAAAGAGGTCGAAATATCCACTTGCAGACTTTACAAACAGAGTGTTTCCAAACTGCTCTATGAAGAGAAATGTAAAACTCTGCGAGTGGAATGCACACGTCACAAAGTGGTTTCTGAAAATGATTCTCTCTAGTTTTTATACGAAGATATTTCCTTTTCTACCGTTGGCCCCAAATCGGGTAAAATCTCCACTTGCAAATTCCACAAAAAGAGGGTTTCAAATCTGGTCTGTCTAAAGGAAGGTTCAACTCTGTGAGTTGTACACACGCAAAATGAAGAGGTTACTGAGAATTCTTCTGGCTAGCATTAGATGAAGAATTCCCGTTTCCAACGAAATCTTCAAAGAGGTCCAAATATCCACTTGCAGACTTTACAAACAAAGTGTTTCCAAAGTGCTCTATGAAAAGATAGGTTAAACCCTGTGACTGGAAAGCACACGTCACAAAGTGGTTTCTGAGATTCATTCTGTCTAGTTTTTATACGAAGGTATGTCCTTTTCTACCGTTGGCCCCAAATCGGGTGAAATCTCCACTTACAAATTCCACAAAAAGAGGGTTTCAAATCTGCTCTGTCTAAAGGAAGGTTCAACTCTGTGAGTTGTACACAGGCAAAACAAAGAAGTTACTGGGAATTCTTCTGTCTAGCATTAGATGAAGAAATCCCGTTACCAACGAAATCCTCAAATAGGTCCAAATATCCACTTGCAGACTTTACAAACAGAGTTTTTCAAAACTGCTCTATGAAAAGAAAGGTGAAACTCTGTGAGTGGAACGCACACATCACAAAGTGGTTTCTGAGAATGATTATCAGTAGTTTTTATACGAAGATATTTCCTTTTCTAACGTTGGCCCAAAAGCGCTTGAAATCTCCCCTTGCAAATTCCACAAAAACAGGGATTCAAATCTGCTCTGTCTAAAGGAAGGTTCAACCCTGTGAGTTCTACACACGCAAAACAAAGAAGTTACTGAGATTGTTCTGTCTAGCATTAGATGAAGAAAACCCGTTTCCAACGAAATCCTCAAAGAGGTCCAAATATCCACTTGCAGACTTTACAAACAGAGTGTTTCCAAACGGCTCTATGAAAAGAATGGTTAAACTCTGTGAGTGGAACGCACACATCACAAAGGGGTTTCTGAGAATCATTCTCTGTAGTTTTTATACGAAGATATTTCCTTTTCTACCGTTGGCCCCAAATCGGGTGAAATGTCCACTTGCAAATTCCAGAAAAAGGGGGTTTCAAATCTGCTCTTCCTAAAGAAAGGTTCAACTCTGTGAGTTGAACACACGCAACACAAAGAAGTTACTGAGAATTCTTCATTCTAGCATTAGATGAAGAAATCCCGTTTCCAACGAAATCCTAAAAGAGGTACAAATATCCACTTGCAGACTTTACAAACAGATTGTTTCCAAAGTGCTCAATGAAAAGAAATTTTAAACTCTGTTACTGGAACGTACAAATCACAAAGTGGTTTCTGAGAATGATTCCCTGTAGTTTTTAAACGAAGATATTTCCTTTTCTACCGTTGGCCCCAAATAGGGTGAAATGTCCACTTGCAAATTCCACAAAAAGAGGGTTTCAAATGTGCTCTGTCTAAAGGAAAGTTCAACTCTGTGAGTTTTACACACGCAAAACATAGAAGTTACTGAGAATTCTTCTGTCTTGCATTAGATGAAGAAATCCCGTTTCCAACGAAATCCTCAAAGAGGTCCAAATATCCACTTGCAGACTTTACAAACAGAGTGTTTCCAAACTGCTCTATGAAGAGAAATGTAAAACTCTGCGAGTGGAACGCACACGTCACAAAGTGGTTTCTGAAAATGATTCTCTCTAGTTTTTATACGAAGATATTTCCTTTTCTACCGTTGGCCCCAAATCGGGTAAAATCTCCACTTGCAAATTCCACAAAAAGAGGGTTTCAAATCTGGTCTGTCTAAAGGAAGGTTCAACTCTGTGAGTTGTACACACGCAAAATGAAGAGGTTACTGAGAATTCTTCTGGCTAGCATTAGATGAAGAATTCCCGTTTCCAACGAAATCTTCAAAGAGGTCCAAATATCCACTTGCAGACTTTACAAACAAAGTGTTTCCAAAGTGCTCTATGAAAAGATAGGTTAAACCCTGTGACTGGAAAGCACACGTCACAAAGTGGTTTCTGAGATTCATTCTGTCTAGTTTTTATACGAAGGTATGTCCTTTTCTACCGTTGGCCCCAAATCGGGTGAAATCTCCACTTACAAATTCCACAAAAAGAGGGTTTCAAATCTGCTCTGTCTAAAGGAAGGTTCAACTCTGTGAGTTGTACACAGGCAAAACAAAGAAGTTACTGAGAATTCTTCTGTCTAGCATTAGATGAAGAAATCCCGTTACCAACAAAATCCTCAAATAGGTCCAAATATCCACTTGCAGACTTTACAAACAGAGTATTTCCAAACTGCTCTATGAAAAGAAAGGTGAAACTCTGTGAGTGGAACGCACACATCACAAAGTGGTTTCTGAGAATGATTATCAGTAGTTTTTATACGAAGATATTTCCTTTTCTAACGTTGGCCCCAAAGCGCTTGAAATCTCCCCTTGCAAATTCCACAAAAACAGGGATTCAAATCTGCTCTGTCTAAAGGAAGGTTCAACCCTGTGAGTTCTACACACGCAAAACAAAGAATTTACTGAGATTGTTCTGTCTAGCATTAGATGAAGAAAACCCGTTTCCAACGAAATCCTCAAAGAGGTCAAAATATCAACTTGCAGACTTTACAAACAGAGTGTTTCCAAACTGCTCTATGAAAAGAATGGTTAAACTCTGTGAGTGGAACGCACACATCACAAAGGGGTTTCTGAGAATGATTCTCTGTAGTTTTTATACGAAGATATTTCCTTTTCTACCGTTGGCCCCAAATCGGGTGAAATGTCCACTTGCAAATTCCAGAAAAAGGGGGTTTCATATCTGCTCTTCCTAAAGAAAGGTTCAACTCTGTGAGTTGAACACACGCAACACAAAGAAGTTACTGAGAATTCTTCATTCTAGCATTAGATGAAGAAATCCCGTTTCCAACGAAATCCTAAAAGAGGTACAAATATCCACTTGCAGACTTTACAAACAGATTGTTTCCAAAGTGCTCAATGAAAAGAAATTTTAAACTCTGTTACTGGAACGGACAAATCACAAAGTGGTTTCTGAGAATGATTCCCTGTAGTTTTTAAACGAAGATATTTCCTTTTCTACCATTGGACCCAAATAGGGTGAAATGTCCACTTGCAAATTCCACAGAAAGAGGGTTTCAAATGTGCTCTGTCTAAAGGAAAGTTCAACTCTGTGAGTTTTACACACGCAAAACATAGAAGTTACTGAGAATTCTTCTGTCTTGCATTAGATGAAGAAATCCCATTTCCAACGAAATCCTCAAAGAGGTCCAAATATCCACTTGCAGACTTTACAAACAGAGTGTTTCCAAACTGCTCTATGAAGAGAAATGTAAAACTCTGCGAGTGGAACGCACACGTCACAAAGTGGTTTCTGAAAATGATTCTCTCTAGTTTTTATACGAAGATATTTCCTTTTCTACCGTTGGCCCCAAATCGGGTAAAATCTCCACTTGCAAATTCCACAAAAAGAGGGTTTCAAATCTGCTCTTCCTAAAGAAAGGTTCAACTCTGTGTTCAACTCTGTTTGTGTTCAACACAAACAAGTTACTGAGAATTCTTCTGGCTAGCATTAGATAAAGAAATCCCTTTTCCAACGAAATCCCAAAAGAGGTCCAAGTATCAACTTGCAGACTTTACAAACGGAGTGTTTCCAAAGTGCTCAATGAAAAGAAATTTTAAAGTACTGTTAGTGGAACGGACAAATCACAAAGTGGTTTCGGAGAATGATTCTCTGTAGTTTTTAAACGAAGATATTTCCTTTTCTACCGTAGGCCCTAAATAGGGTGAAATCTCCATTTGCAAATTCTACAAAAAGAGGGTGTCTAATTTGCTCTGTCTAAAGGAAGGTTCAACTCTGTGAGTTGTACACACGCAAAATAAAGAAGTTACTGACAAGTCTTCTGCCTTGCATTAGATGAAGAAAACCCGTTTCCAACGAAATCCTCAAAGAGGTCCAAATATCCACTTGCAGACTTTACAAACAGAGTGTTTCGAAACTGGTCTATGAAAAGAAATGTTAAACTCTGTGAGTGGAATGCACACATCACAAAGTGGCTTCTGAGAATGATTCTCTGTAGTTTTATACGAAGATATATCCTTTTCTACCGTTGGCCCCAAAGTGCTTGAAATCTCCACTTGCAAATTCCACAAAAACAGGGCTTCAAATCTGCTCTGTCTAAAGGAAGGTTCAACTCTGTGAGTTGTACATCCGCAAAACAAAGAAGTTACTGAGAATTCTTCTGTCTAGCATTTGATGAAGAAAACCCGTTTCCAACGAAATCCTCAAAGAGGTCCAAATATCCACTTGCAGACTTTACAAACAGAGTGTTTCCAAACTGCTCTATGAAAAGAAAGGTTAAACTCTGTGAGTGGAACGCACACATCACAAAGTGGTTTCTGAGAATGATTCTCTATAGTTTTTATACGAAGATATCTCCTTTTCTACCGTTGGCCCCAAAGCGCTTGAAATGTCCACTTGCAAATTCCACAAAAAGAGGTTTCAAATCTTCTCTGTCTAAATGAAGGTTCAGCTCTGTGTGTTGTACACACACAAAACAAAGAAGTTACTGAGAATTCTTCGAGCTAGAATTAGACGAAGACATCCCGTTTCCAACGAAATCCTCAAAGAAGTCCTAATATCCACTTACAGACTTTACAAACAGAGTGTTTCCAAACTGCTCTATGAAAAGAAAGGTTAAACCCTGTGAGTGGAACGCACACATCACAAAGTGGTTTCTGAACATGATTCTCTCTAGTTTTTATACGAAGATATTTCCTTTTCTACCGTTGGCCCCAAATCGGGTGAAATGTCCACTTGCAAATTACAGAAAACGAGGGTTTCAAATCTGCTCTTCCTAAAGAAAGGTTCAACTCTGTGAGTTGAACACACGCAACACAAAGAAGTTACTGAGAATTCTTCTGGATAGCATTAGATGAAGAAATCCCATTTCCAACTAAATCCTAAAAGAGGTCCAAATATCCACTTGCAGACTTTTCAAACAGAGTGTTTCCAAAGTGCTCAATGAAAAGAAATTTTAAACTCTGTTAGTGGAACGGACAAATCACAAAGCAGTTTCTCAGAAAGATTCTCTGTATTTTTTAAACGAAGCTATTTCCATTTCTACCGTTGGCCCCATATAGGGTGAAATCTCCACTTGCAAATTCCACAAAAAGAGGGTGTCAAATTTGCTCTGTCTAAAGTAAGGTTCAACTCTGTCAGTTCTACACACGCAAAACAAAGAAGTTACTGAGAATTCTTCTGTCTAGCATTAGATGAAGAAATCCCATTTCCAACGAAATCCTCAAAGAGGTACAAATATCCACTTGCAGACTTTACAAACAAAGTGTTTCCAAAGTGCTCTATGAAAACAAAGGTTAAACTATGTGAGTGGTACGCACATATCACAAAGTGGTTTCTGAAAATGATTCTCTCTAGTTTTCATACGAAGATATTTCCTTTTCTACCGTTGGCCCCAAATCGGGTGAAATCTCCACTTGCAAATTCCACAAAAAGAGGGTTTCAAATCTGCTCTGCCTAAAGGAAGGTTCAACTCTGTGAGTTGTACACACGCAAAACGAATAAGTTACTGAGAATTCTTCTGGCTAGCATTAGATGGAGAAATCCCGTTTCCAACGAAATCCTCAAAGAGGTCCAAATATCCACTTGCAGACTTCACAAACGGAGTATTTCCAAACTGCTCTATGAAAAGAAAGGTTAAACTCTGTGAGTGGAACACACACATCACAAATTGGTTTCTGAGAATGATTCTCTGTAGTTTTATACGAAGATATTTCCTTTTCTACAGTTGGCCCCAAAGCGCTTGAAATCTCCACTTGTAAATTCCACAAAAAGAGGGTTTCAAATCTGCTCTGTCTAAAGGAAGGTTCAACTCTTTGTGTTGTACACATGCAAAACAAAGAAGTTACTGAGAATTCTTCTGTCAAGCATTAGAAGAAGAAAACCCTTTTCCAACGAAATTCTCAAAGAGGTCCAAATATCCACTTGCAGACTTTACAAAAAGAGTTTTTCCAAAGTGCTCTATGAAAAGAAAGGTTAAACTCTGTGAGTGGAACGCACACATCTGAAAGTGGTTTCTGAGAATGATTCTCTGTAGTTTTTATACGAAGATATTTCCTTTTCTACCGTTGCCCGCAAATCGGGTGAAATCTCCACTTGCAAATTCCACAAAAAGAGGGTTTCAAATCTGCTCTCTCTAAAGGAAGGTTCATCTCTGTGAGTAGTACAGATGCAAAACAAACAAGTTACTGAGAATTCTTCTGTCTAGCATTAGATGAAGAAATCCCGTTTCCAACGAAATCCTCAAAGAGGTCCAAATATCCGCTTGCAGACTTTACACTCAGAGTGTTTCCAAACTGCTCTATGAAAGGAAAGGTTAAACTCTGTGAGAGGAATGCACACATCACAAAGTGGTTTCTGAAAATGATTCTCTATAGTTTTTATACGAAGATATATCCTTTTCTACGGTGGCCCCAAATCGGGTGAAATGTCCACTTGCAAATTCCACAAAAAGAGGGTTTCAAATCTGCTCTTCATAAAGAAAGGTTCAACTGTGAGTTGAACACTCGCAATGCAAAGAAGTTACTGAGAATTCTTCTGTCTAGCATTAGATGAAGAAATCCCGTTTCCAACGAAATCCTCAAAGGGGTCGAATTATCCACTAGCAGACGTTACAAACAGAGTGGTCCCAAACTGCTCTATGAAAAGAAAGGTTAAACTCTGTGAGTGGAACGCACACATGAGAAAGTGGTTTCTGAAAACGATTCTCTGTAGTTTTCATACGAAGATATTTCCTTTTCTACCGTTGGCCCCAAATCGGGTGAAATCTCCACTTGCAAATTCCACAGAAAGAGGGTTTGAAATCTGCTCTTCATAAAGAAAGGTTCAACTCTGTGAGTTGAACACACACAACACAATGAAGTTACTGAGAATTCTTCTGTCTAGCATTAGATGAAGGAATCCCGTTTCCAACGAAATCCTCAAAGAGGTCCAAATATCCACTTGCAGACTTTACAAATAGAGTGTTTCCAAACTGCTCTATGAAAAGAAAGTTTAAACTCTGTGAGCGGAGCGCACAAATCACAAAGTGGTTTCTGAGAATGATTCTCTGTAGTTTTTATACGAAGATATTTCCTTTTCTACCGTTGGCCCCAAATCGGGTGAAATCTCCACTTACAAATTCCACAAAAACAGGGTTTCAAATCTGCTCTGTCTAAAGGAAGGTTTAACTCTGTGAGTTGTACACACGCAAAACAAAGAAGTTACTGAGAATTCTTCTGTCTAGCATTAGATGAAGAAATCCCGTTTCCAATGAAATCCTCAAAGAGGTCCAAAGATCCACTTGCAGACATTACAAACAGAGTGTTTCCAAAGTGCACTATGAAAAGAAAGGTTAAACTCCGTGAGTGGAACGCACACATCACAAGGTGGTTTCTGAGAATGATTCTCTGTAGTTTTTTTATGAAGATATTTCCTTTTCTACCGTTGGCCGAAAAGCGCTTGAAATGTCCACTTCCAAATTCCACAAAAAGAGGGTTTCATATCTGCTCTGTCTAAAGGAAGGTTCAACTCTGTGAGTTGTACACATGCAACACAATGAAGTTACTGAGAATTCTTCTGTCTAGCATTAGATGAAGAAATCCCGTTTCCAACGAAATCCTGAAAGAGGTCCAAATATCCACTTGCAGACTTTACAAACCGAGTGTTTCCAAAATGCTCAATGAAAAGAAATTTTAAACACTGTTAGTGGAACGCACACATCACAAAGTGGTTTCTGAGAATGATTCTCTGTAGTTTTTAAACGAAGATATTTCCTTTTCTACCGTTGGCCCCAAATCGGGTGAAATCTCCACTTGCAAACTCCACAAAAAGAGCGTTTCAATTTTGCTCTGTCTAAAGGAAGGTTCAACTCTGTGAGTTGTACACACTCAAAACAAAGAAGTTACTGAGAAATCTTCTGTCTAGCATTAGATGAAGAAATCCCGTTTCCAACGAAATCCTCAAAGAGGTACAAATATCCACTTGAAGACTTTACAAACAAAGTGTTTCCAAAGTGCTCTATGAAAAGAAAGGTTAAACTCTGTGAGTGCAATGCACACATCACAAAGTGGTTTCTGAGAATGATTCTCTGTAGTTTTTGTACGAAGATATCTCCTTTTCTACTGTTGGCCCCAAAGCGCTTGAAATATCCACTTGCAAATTCCACAAAAAGAGGATTTCTTATCTGCTCCATCTAAAGGAAAGTTCAACTCTGTGAGTTGTACACACGCAAAACAAAGAAGTTACTGAGAATTCTTCTGTCTAGAATTAGATGAAGAAATCCCGTTTCCAACGATATCCTCAAAGAGGTCCAAATATCCACTTGCAGACTTTACAAACAGAGTGCTTCCAAAGTGCTCAATGAAAAGAAATTTTAAACTCTGTTAGTGGAACGCACACATCACAAAGAGGTTTCTGAGAATGATTCTCTCTAGTTTTTAAACGAAGATATTTCCTTTTCTACCGTTGGCCCCAAATCGGGTGAAATCTCCACTTGCAAATTCCACAAAAAGAGGGTGTCAAATTTGCTCTGTCTAAAGGAAGGTTCAACTCTGCGAGTTGTACACACGCAAAACAAAGAAGTTACTGAGAATTCATCTGTCTAGCATTAGATGAAGAAACCCGTTTCCAAAGAAATCCTCAAAGAGGTCCAAATATCCACTTGCAGACTTTACACTCAGAGTGTTTCCAAAGTGCTCTATGAAAAGAAAGGTTAAACTCTGTGAGTGGAGCGCACACATCACAAAGTGGTTTTTGAAAATGATTCTCTCTAGTTTTTATGCGAAGATATTTCCTTTTCAACCGTTGGACCCAAATCGGGTGAAATCTCCACTTGCAAATTCCACAAAAAGAGGGTTGCAAATCTGCTCTTCCTAAAGAAAGGATCAACTCTGTGAGTTGTACACACGCAAAACAAAGAAGTTACTGAGAATTCTTCTGTCTAGCATTAGATGAAAAAATCCCTATTCCAACGAAATCCTCAAAGAGGTCCAAAGATCCACTTGCAGACATTACAAACAGAGTGTTTCCAAAGTGCACTATGAAAAGAAAGGTTAAACTCCGTGAGTGGAATGCACACATCAGAAAGTGGTTTCTGAGAATGATTCTCTCTAGTTTTTAAATGAAGATATTTCCTTTTCTACAGTTGGCCCCAAAGCGCTTGTACTGTACACTTTCAAATTACACAAAAAGAGGGTTTCAAATCTGCTCTTGCTAAAGAAAGGTTCAACTCTGTGAGTTGAACACACGCAACCCAAAGAAGTTACTGAGAATTCTTCTGTCTCGCAGTAGATGAATAAATCCCGTTTCCAACGAAATCCTCAAAGAGGTCCAAAGATCCACTTGCAGACATTACAAACAGAGTGTTTCCAAAGTGCACTATGAAAAGAAAGGTTAAACTCCGTGAGTGGAACGCACACATCACAAGGTGGTTTCTGAGAATGATTCTCTGTAGTTTTTTTATGAAGATATTTCCTTTTCTACCGTTGGCCGAAAAGCGCTTGAAATGTCCACTTCCAAATTCCACAAAAAGAGGGTTTCATATCTGCTCTGTCTAAAGGAAGGTTCAACTCTGTGAGTTGTACACATGCAACACAATGAAGTTACTGAGAATTCTTCTGTCTAGCATTAGATGAAGAAATCCCGTTTCCAACGAAATCCTGAAAGAGGTCCAAATATCCACTTGCAGACTTTACAAACCGAGTGTTTCCAAAATGCTCAATGAAAAGAAATTTTAAACACTGTTAGTGGAACGCACACATCACAAAGTGGTTTCTGAGAATGATTCTCTGTAGTTTTTAAACGAAGATATTTCCTTTTCTACCGTTGGCCCCAAATCGGGTGAAATCTCCACTTGCAAACTCCACAAAAAGAGCGTTTCAATTTTGCTCTGTCTAAAGGAAGGTTCAACTCTGTGAGTTGTACACACTCAAAACAAAGAAGTTACTGAGAAATCTTCTGTCTAGCATTAGATGAAGAAATCCCGTTTCCAACGAAATCCTCAAAGAGGTACAAATATCCACTTGAAGACTTTACAAACAAAGTGTTTCCAAAGTGCTCTATGAAAAGAAAGGTTAAACTCTGTGAGTGCAATGCACACATCACAAAGTGGTTTCTGAGAATGATTCTCTGTAGTTTTTGTACGAAGATATCTCCTTTTCTACTGTTGGCCCCAAAGCGCTTGAAATATCCACTTGCAAATTCCACAAAAAGAGGATTTCTTATCTGCTCCATCTAAAGGAAAGTTCAACTCTGTGAGTTGTACACACGCAAAACAAAGAAGTTACTGAGAATTCTTCTGTCTAGAATTAGATGAAGAAATCCCGTTTCCAACGATATCCTCAAAGAGGTCCAAATATCCACTTGCAGACTTTACAAACAGAGTGCTTCCAAAGTGCTCAATGAAAAGAAATTTTAAACTCTGTTAGTGGAACGCACACATCACAAAGAGGTTTCTGAGAATGATTCTCTCTAGTTTTTAAACGAAGATATTTCCTTTTCTACCGTTGGCCCCAAATCGGGTGAAATCTCCACTTGCAAATTCCACAAAAAGAGGGTGTCAAATTTGCTCTGTCTAAAGGAAGGTTCAACTCTGCGAGTTGTACACACGCAAAACAAAGAAGTTACTGAGAATTCATCTGTCTAGCATTAGATGAAGAAACCCGTTTCCAAAGAAATCCTCAAAGAGGTCCAAATATCCACTTGCAGACTTTACACTCAGAGTGTTTCCAAAGTGCTCTATGAAAAGAAAGGTTAAACTCTGTGAGTGGAGCGCACACATCACAAAGTGGTTTTTGAAAATGATTCTCTCTAGTTTTTATGCGAAGATATTTCCTTTTCAACCGTTGGACCCAAATCGGGTGAAATCTCCACTTGCAAATTCCACAAAAAGAGGGTTGCAAATCTGCTCTTCCTAAAGAAAGGATCAACTCTGTGAGTTGTACACACGCAAAACAAAGAAGTTACTGAGAATTCTTCTGTCTAGCATTAGATGAAAAAATCCCTATTCCAACGAAATACTCAAAGAGGTCCAAAGATCCACTTGCAGACATTACAAACAGAGTGTTTCCAAAGTGCACTATGAAAAGAAAGGTTAAACTCCGTGAGTGGAATGCACACATCAGAAAGTGGTTTCTGAGAATGATTCTCTCTAGTTTTTAAATGAAGATATTTCCTTTTCTACAGTTGGCCCCAAAGCGCTTGTACTGTACACTTTCAAATTACACAAAAAGAGGGTTTCAAATCTGCTCTTGCTAAAGAAAGGTTCAACTCTGTGTGTTGAACACACGCAACCCAAAGAAGTTACTGAGAATTCTTCTGTCTCGCAGTAGATGAATAAATCCCGTTTCCAACGAAATCCTCAAAGAGGTGCAGATATCCACTTGCAGACTTTACAAACAGAGTGTTTCCAAACAGCTCTATGAAAGGAAAGGTTAAACTCTGTTAGTGGAACGCACACATCACAAAGTGGTTTCTGAAAATGATTCTCTCTAGTATTTATACGAAGATATTTCCTTTTCCACCGTTGGCCCCAAATCTGGTGAAATCTCCACTTGCAAATTCCACAAAAAGAGGTTTCAAATCTGCTCTGTCTAAAGGAAGGTTCAACTCTGTGAGTTGTACACACGCAAAACAAAGAAGTTACTGAGAATTCTTCTGTCTAGCATTAGATGAAGAAATCCCGTTTCCAACGAAATCCTAAAAGAGTTCCAAATATCCACTTGCAGACTTTACAAACAGAGTGTTTCCAAACTACTCTATGAAAAGAAAGGTTACACTCCGTGAGTGGAACGCACACATCACAAAGTGTTTTCTGAAAATGATTCTGTCTAGTTTTTATATGAAGATATTTCCTTTTCTACCGTTGGCCCCAAATCGGGTGAAATCTCCACTTGCAAATTCCATAAAAAGAGGGTTGCAAATCTGCTCTTCCTAAAGAAAGGTTCAACTCTGTGAGTTGAACACACACAACACAATGAAGATACTGAGAATTCTTCTGCCCAGCATTAGATGAAGAAATCCGGTTTCCAACGAAATCCTAAAAGAGGTCCAAATATCCACTTGCAGACTTTACAAACAGAGTGTTTCCAAAGTGCTCAATGAAAAGAAATTTTAAACTCTGTTAGTGGAACGCACACATCACAATGTGGTTTCTGAGAATGATTCTCTGTAGTTTTTAAACGAAGATATTTCCTTTTCCACCATTGGCCCCAGATCGGGCGAAATCTCCACTAGCAAATTCCACAAAAAAGGGTGTCAAATTTGCTCTGTCTAAAGGAAGGTTCAACTCTGTGAGTTGTACACACGCAAAACAAAGAAGTTACTGAGAATTCATCTGTCTAGCATTAGATGAAGAAATCCGGTTTCCAAAGAAATCCTCAAAGTGGTCCAAATATCCACTTGCAGACTTTACAAACAGAGTGTTTCCAAAGTGCTCTATGAAAAGAAAGGTTAAACTCTGTGAGTGGAGCACACACATCACAAAGTGGTTTTTGAAAATGATTCTCTCTAGTTTTTATACGAAGATATTGCCTTTTCGACCGTTGTCCCCAAATCGGGTGAAATCTCCCCTTGCAAATTCCACAATAAGAGGGTTGCAAATCTGCTCTTCCTAAAGAAAGTTTCAACTCTGTGAGTTGAACACACGCAACACAATGAAGTTACTGAGAATTCTTCAGTCTAGCATTAGATGAAGAAATCCCGTTTCCAACGAAATCCTGAAAGAGGTCCAAATATCCACTTGCAGACTTTACAAACAGAGTGTTTCCAAACTACTCTATGAAAAGAAACGTTAAACTTTGTGAGTAGAATGCACACATCACAAAGTGGTTTCTGAGAATGATTCTCTGTAGCTTTTATACGAAGATATTTCCTTTTCTACCGTTGGCCCCAAATCGGGTGAAATCTCCACTTGCAAATTCCATAAAAAGAGGGTTTCAAATCTGCTCTTCCTAAAGGAAGGTTCAACTCTGCGAGTTGTACAAACGCAAAACAAAGAAGTTACTGAGAATTCTTCTGTCTAGCATTAGATGAAGAAATCCCGTTTCCAACGAAATCCTCAAAGAGGTCCAAATATCCACTTGCAGACTTTACAAACAGAGTGTTTCCAAAGTGCTCTATGAAAAGAAAGGTTAAACTCTGCGAGTGGAGCGCACACATCACAAAGTGGTTTCTGAGAATGATTCTCTGTAGTTTTTATACGAAGATATTTCCTTTTCTACCGTTGGCTCCAAATCCGGTGAAATCTCCACTATCAAATTAAACAAAAAGAGGGTTTCAAATCTGCTCTGTCTAAAGGAAGGTTCAACTCTGTGAGTTGTACACACGCAAAACAAAGAAGTTACTGAGAATTCTTCTGTCTTGCATTAGATGAAGAAATCCCTTTTCCAACGAAATCCTCAAAGAGGTCCAAATATCCACTTGCAGACTTTACAAACAGAGTGTTTCCAAACTGCTCTATGAAAAGAAAGGTTAAACTCTATGAGTGGAACGCACACATCACAAAGTGGGTTCTGAGAATGATTCTCTGTCGTTTTATACGAAGATATTTCGTTTTCTACCATTGGCCCCAAATCGGGTGAAATCTCCACTTGCAAATTCCACAAAAAGAGGGTTTCAAATATGCACTTCGTAAAGAAAGGTTCAACTCTGTGAGTTGAACACTCGCAACCCAAATAATTTACTGAGAATTCTTCTGTCTAGCATTAGATGAAGAAATTCCATTTCCAACGAAATCCTCAAATAGGTCCAAATATCCACTTGCAGACTTTACAAACAGAGTGTTTCCAAACTGCTCTATGAAAAGAAAGGTTAAACTCTGTGAGTGGAATGCATACATCACAAAGTGGTTTCTGAAAATGATTCTCTCTAGTTTTCATTCGAAGATATTTCCTTTTCTACCGTTGGCCACAAATTGGGTGAAATCTCCACTTGCAATTCCACAAAAAGAGCGTTTCAAATTTGCTCTGTCTAAAGGAAGGTTCAACTCTGTGAGTTGTACACATGCAAAACAAAGAAGTTACTGAGAATTCTTCTGTGTAGCATTAGATGAAGAAATCCCGTTTCCAACGAAATCCTCAAAGAGGTACAAATATCCTCTTGCCGACTTTCCAAACAAAGTGTTTCCAAAGTGCTCTATGAAAAGAAAGGTTAAACTCTGTGAGTGGAATGCACACATCACAAAGTGGTTTCTGAGAATGATTTTCTCTAGTTTTCATACGAAGATATTTCCTTTTCTACCGTTGGCCCCAAATCGGGTGAAATGTCCACTTGCAAATTCCACAAAAAAAGGGTTTCAAATCTGCTCTGCCTAAAGGAGGGTTCAACTCTGTGAGTTGTACACACACAAGACAAAGAAGTTACTGAGAGTTCTTCTTTCTTGCATTAGATGAAGAAAACCCATTTCCAACGAAATCCTCAAAGAGGTCCAAATATCCACTTGCAGACGTTACAAACAGAGTGTTTCCAAAGTGCACTATGAAAAGAAATTTTAAACTCTGTTAATGGAACGCACAAATCACAAAGTGGTTTCTGAGAATGATTATCTGTAGTTTTTATACGAAGATATTTCATTTTCTACCGTTGGATCCAAATCCAGTGAAATATCCACTAGCAAATTACACAAAAAGAGGGTTTCAAATCTGCTCTGTCTAAAGGAAGGTTCAACTCTGTGAGTTGTACACACGCAAAACAACTAAGTTACTGAGAATTCTTCTGTATTGCATTAGAAGAAGAAATCCCGTTTCCAACGAAATCCTCAAAGAGGTCCAAATATCCACTTGCAGACTTTTCAAACAGAGTGTTTCCAAACTGCTCTATGAAAAAAAAGGTTAAACTCTGTGAGTGGAACGCACACATCACAAAGTGGGTTGTGAGAATGATTCTCTGTAGTTTTATACGAAGATAGGTCCTTTTCTACCGTTGGCCCCAAATCGGGTGAAATCTCCACTTGCAAATTCCACAAAAAGAGGGTTTCAAATCTGCTCTTCGTAAAGAAAAGTTCAACTCTGTGAGTTGAACACACGCAACCCAAATAAGTTACTGAGAATTCTTCTATCTAGCATTAGATGAAGAAATTCCGTTTCCAAAGAAATCCTCAAAGAGGTCCAAATATCCACTTGCAGACTTTACAAACAGAGTGTTTCCAAACTGCTCTATGAAAAGAAAGGTTAAACACTGTGAGTGGAATGCACACATCACAAAGTGGTTTCTGAAAATGATCCTCTCTAGTTTTCATACGAATATATTTCCTTTTCCACTGTTGGCCCCAAATCGGGTGAAATCTCCACTAGTAAATTCCACAAAAAGAGGGTTTCAAATCTGCTCTGTCTAAACGAAGGTTCAACACTGTGAGTTGTACACATGCAAAACAAAGAAGTTACTGAGAATTCTTCTGTCTAGCATTAGATGAAGAAATCCCGTTTCCAACGAAATCCTCAAAGAGGTACAAATATCCACTTGCAGACTTTACAAACAAAGTGTTTCCATAGTGCTCTATGAAAACAAAGGTTAAACTCTGTGAGTGGAACGCACACATCACAAAGTGGTTTCTGAGAATGATTTTCTCTAGTTTTCATACGAAGATATTTCGTTTTCTACTGTTGGCCCCAAATCGGGTGAAATGTCCACTTGCAAATTCCACAAAAAAAGGGTTTCAAATCTGCTCTGCCTAAAGGAGGGTTCAATTTGTGACTTGTACACACGCAAGACAAAGAAGTTAATGAGAATTCTTCTTTCTTGCATTAGATGAAGAAAACCCGTTTTCAACGAAATCCTCAAAGAGGTCCAAATATCCACTTGCAGACTTTACAAACAGAGTGTTTCCAAACTGCTCTATGAAAAGAAAGGTTAAACTCTGTGAGTGGAACGCACACATCACAAAGTGGTTTCTGAGAATGATTCTCTGTAGTTTTATACGAAGATATTTCCTTTTCTACCGTTGGCTCCAAAGCGCTTGAAATCTCCACTTGCAAATTCCACAAAAACAGGGTTTCAAATCTGCTCTGTCTAAAGGAAGGTTCAACTCTGGGAGTTGTACACACGCAACCCAAAGAAGTTACTGAGAATTCTTCTGTCTGGAATTAGATGAAGATATCCCGTTTCCAACGAAATCCTCAAAGAGGTCCAAATATCCACTTGCAGACTTTACAAACAGAGTGTTTCCAAACTGCTCTATGAAAAGGAAGGTTAAACTCCGTGATTGGAACGCACACGTCACAAAGTGGTTTCTGAGAATGATTCTCTGAAGTTTTTATACGAAGAAATTTCCTTTTCTACAGTTGGCCCCAAATCGGCTGAAATCTCCACTTTCAAATTCCACAAAAAGAGGTTTTCAAATCTGCTCTTCCTAAAGAAAGGTTCAACTCTGTGAGTTGAACTCACGCAACACAATGAAGTTACTGAGAATTCTTCTGTCTAGCATTAGATGAAGAAATCCCGTTTACAACGAAATCCTAAAAGAGGTCCAAATATCCACTTTCAGACTTTACAAACAGAGTGTTTCCAAAGTGCTCAATGAAAAGAAATTTTAGACTCTGTTAGTGGAACGCACACATCACAAAGTGGTTTCTGAAAATGATTCTCTCTAGTTTTATACGAAGATATTTCCTTTTCTACCGTTGGCCCCAAAGCGCTTGAAATCTCCACTTGCAAATTCCACAAAAAGACGGTTTCAAATCTGCTCTGTCTAAAGCAAGGTTCAACTCTGTGAGTTGTACACACGCAAAACAAAGAAGTTACTGAGAATTCTTCTGTCTAGAATTAGATGAAGATATCCCGTTTCCAAAGAAATCCTCAAAGAGGTCCAAATATCCAAATGCAGCTTTACAAAAAGAGTGTTTCCAAACTGCTCTATGAAAAGAAAGGTGAAACCCTGTCAGTGGAACACACACATCACAAAGTGGTTTCTGAAAATGATTCTCTCTAGTTTTTATACGAGGATACTTCCTTTTCTACCGTTGGCCCCAAAGCGCTTGAAATGTCCACTTGCAAATTCCCCAAAAAGAGGGTTTCAAATCTGCTCTTCCTAAAGAAAGGTTCAACTCTGTGAGTTGAACACACGCAACCCAAAGAAGTTACTGAGAATTCTTCTGTCTAGCATTAGATGAAGAAATCCCATTTCCAATGAAATCCTCAAAGAGGTCCAAATATCCACTTGGAGACATTACAAACAGAGTGTTTCCAAAGTCCTCATTGAAAAGGAAGGTTAAATTCCGTTAGTGGAATGCACACATCACGAAGTGGTTTCTGAGAATGATTCTCTGTAGTTTTTATACGAAGATATTTCCTTTTCTACCATTGGCCCCAAATCGGGTGAAATCTCCACTTGCAAATTCCACAAAAAGAGGGTTTGAAATCTGTTCTGTCTAAAGGAAGTTTCAACTCTGTGAGTTGTACACACGCGAAATAAAGAACTTACCGAGAATTCTTCTGTCTAGCATTAGATGAAGAAATACCTTTCCAATGAAATCCTCAAAGAGGTCCAAATACCCACTTGCAGACATTACAAACAGAGTGTTTCCAAACTGCTCTATGAAAAGAAAGGTTAAATTCTGTGAGTTTAACGCACACATCACAAAGTGCTTTCTGAGAATGATTCTCTGTAGTTCTTATACGAAGATATTTCCTTTTCTACTGTTGGCCCCAAAGCTCTTGAAATGTCCACTTGCAAATTCCACAAAAAGAGGGGATGAAATCTGCTCTTCCTAAAGAAAGGTTCAACTCTGTGAGTTGAACACACGCAACCCAAAGAAGTTACTGAGAATTCTTCTGCCTAGCATTAAGTGAAGAAATCCCGTTTCCAACGAAATCCTCAAAGAGGTCCAAATATCCCCTTGCAGACTTAACAAACAGAGTGTTCCCAAACTGCTCTATGAATAGAAAGGTTAAACTATGTGAGTGGAACGCACACATCACAAAGTGGTTTCTGAAAATAATTCTCTCTAATATTCATACGAAGATATTTCCTTTTCTACCGTTGGCCCCAAATCGGGTGAAATCTCCACTCGCAAATTCCACAAAAAGAGGATTTCAAATCTGCTCTTCATAAACAAAGGTTCAACTCTGTGAGTTGTACACACGAAAAACAAAGAAGTTCCTGAGAATTCTTCTGTCTAGCATTAGATGAAGAAATCCCGTTTCTAACGAAATCCTCAAAGAGGTCAAAATATCCACTTGCAGACTTTACAAACAGAGTGTTTCCAAACAGCTCTATGAAAAGAAAAGTTAAACTCTGTGAGTGGAACACTCACTTCACAAAGTGGTTTCTGAGAATGATTCTCTGTAGTTTTTATACGAAGATATTTCCTTTTCTACCGTTGGCCCCAAAGGGCTTGAAATCTCCACTTGCAAATTCCACAAAAAGAGGGTTTCAAATCTGCTCAGTCTAAAGGAAGGTTGAACTCTGTGAGTTGTACACACACAAAGCAAAGAAGTTACTGAGAATTCTTCTGTCTAGCATTAGATGAAGAAATCCCATTTCCAACGAAATCCTCAAAGAGGTCCAAATATCCACTTGCAGACTTTACAAACAGAGTGTTTCCAAACTGCTCTATGAAAAGTAAGGTTAAACTCTGTGAGTGGAACGCACACATCACAAAGTGGTGTCTGAAAATGCTTCTCTGTAGTTTTTATATGAAGATATCTCCTTTTCTACCGTTGGCTCCAAAGCGCTTGGAATCTCCACTTGCAAATTCCACAAAAGGAGGGTTTCAACTCTGCTCTTCCTAAAGAAAGGTTCAACTCTGTGAGTTGAACACAGGCAACCCAAAGAAGTTACTGAGAATTCTTCTGTCTAGCATTAGAGGAAGAAATCCCGTTTCCCATGAAATCCTCAATGAGGTCCAAATATCGACTTGCAGACTTTACAAACAGAGTGTTTCCAAACTGCTCTATGAAAGGAAAGGTTAAACTCTGTGAGTGGAAAGCACACATCACAAAGTGGTTTCTAAGAATGATTCTCTGTAGTTTTTATACGAAGATGCTTCCTTTTCTACCGTTGGCCCCAAAGCGCTTGAAATGTCCACTTGCAAATTCCACAAAAAGAGGGTCTCAAATCTGCTCTTCCTAAAGAAAGGTTCAACTCTGTGAGTTGAACACATGCAACCCAAAGAAGTTACTGAGAATTCTTCTGTCTAGCATTAGATGAAGAAATCCCGTTTCCAACGAAATCCTCAAAGAGGTCCAAATAATCACTTGCAGACTATACAAACAGAGTGTTTCCAAAGTGCTCAATGAAAAGAAAGGTTAAACTCTGTTTGTGGAATGCACACATCACAAAGTGGTTACTGAGAATGATTCTCTGTAGTTTTTATACGAAGATATTTGCTTTTCTACCATCGGCCCCAAATCGGGTGAAATCTCCACTTGCAAATTCCACAAAAAGAGGGTTTCAAATGTGCTCTGTCTAAGGGAAGGCTCAACTCTGTGAGTTGTACACACGCAAAACAAAGAAGTTACTCAGAATTCTTCCGTCTAGCATTGGATGAAGAAATCCCTTTTCCCATGAAATCCCAAAGGAGGTCCAAATATCCACTTGCAGACTATACAAACAGAGTGTTTCCAAACTGCTCTATGCAAAGAAAGGTTAAACTCTGTGAGTTTAACGCACACATCACAAAGTGGTTTCTGAAAATGATTCTCTCTAGTTTTTATATGAAGATATTTCCTTTTCTACCGTTGGCACAAAGCGCTTGAAATGTCCACCTACAAATTCCACAAAAAGAGAGTTTCACATCTGCTCTTCCTAAAGAAAGGTTCAACTCTCTGAGCTGAACACACGCAAAACAAAGAAGTTACTGAGAATTCTTCTGTCTATCATTAGATGAAGAAACCCCGTTTCCAACGAAATCCTCAAAGAGGTCCAAATATCCACTTGCAGACTTTACAAACAGAGTGTTTCCAAACTGCTCTATGAAAAGAAAGGTTAAACTCTGTGAGTGGAACGCACACATCAAAAAGCGGTTTCTGAGAATGATTCTCTGTAGTTTTTATACGAAGATATTTCCTTTTCTACCGTTGGCCCCATATCGGAGGAAATATCCACTTGCAAATTCCACAAAAATAGGGTTTCAAATCTGCTCTCCCTAAAGAAAGGTTCAATTCTGTGAATTGAACACAATTAACCCAAAGAAGTTACTGAGAATTCTTCTCTCTAGCATTAGATGAAGAAATCCCGTTTCCAACGAAATCCTCAAAGAGGTCCAAATATCCACTTGCAGACTTTACAAACAGAGTGTTCTCAAACTGCTCTATGAAGAGAAAGGTTAAACTCTGTGAGTGGAATGCACACATCACAAAGTGGTTTCTGAAAATGATTCTCTCTAGATTCCATACGAAGATATTTCCTTTTCTACCGCTGGCCCCAATTCGGGTGAAATGTCCACTTGCAAATTCCGAAAAAAGAGGTTTTCAAATCTGCTCTTCGTAGAGAAAGGTTCATATCTGTGATTTGAACACACGCAACCCAAAGAAGTTACTGAGAATTCTTCTGTCTAGCATTAGATGAAGAAATCCCGTTTCCAACGAAATCCTCAAAGAGGTCCAAATATCCACTTGCAGATTTTACAAACAGAGTGTTTCCAAACTGCTCTATGAAAAGAAAAGTTAAACTCTGTGAGTGGAACGCACACATCACAAAGTGGTTTCTGAAAATGATTCTCTCTAGTTTTTATACGAAGATATTTCCTTTTCTACCGTTGGCCCCAAAGCGCTTGAAATGTCCACTTGCAAATTCCACAAAAAGAGGGTTTCAAATCTGCTCTTCCTAAAGAAAGGTTCAACTCTGTGAGTTGGACACATTCAACCCGAAGAAGTTACTGAGAATTCTTCTGCTTAGCATTAGATGAAGAAATCCCGTTTACAACGAAATCCTCAAAGAGGTCCAAATATCCACTTGCAGACTTTACAAACAGAGTGTTTCCAAACTGCTCTATGAAAATAAAGGTTAAACTCTGTGAGTGGAACGCACACATCACTACGTGGTTTCTGAAAATGATTCTCTCTAGTTTTTATACGAAGATATTTCCTTTTCTACGGTTGGCCCCAAATCGGGTGAAATCTCCACTTGCAAATTCCACAAAAAGAGGGTTTCAAATCTGCTCTGTCTAAGGGAAGGCTCAACTCTGTGAGTTTTACACACACAAAACAAAGAAGTTACTGAGAATTCTTCTGTCTTGCATTAGATGAAGAAATCCCGTTTCCAACGAAATCCTCCAAGAGGTCCAAATATCCACTTGCAGACTTTACAAACAGAGTGTTTCCAAACTGGTCTATGAAAAGAAAGGTTAAACTCTGTGAGTGGAACCCACACATCACAAAGTGGTTTCTGAAAATGATTCTGTCTAGTTTTTATACGAAGATATTTCCTTTTCTACCGTTGGCCCCAAAGCGCTTGAAATGTCCACTTGCAAATTCCACAAAAAGAGGATTTCAAATCTGCTCTGTCTAAATGAAGGTTCAACTCTGGGAGTTTTACACATGCAAAACAGAGAAGTTACTGAGAATTCTTCTGTCTAGCATTTGAAGAAGAAATCCCGTTTCCAGCAAAATCCTCAAAGAGGTCCAAATATCCACATGCAGACTTTACAAACAGAGTGTTTCCAAACTGCTCTATGAAAAGAAAGGTTAAACTCTGTGAGTGGAACGCACACATCACAAAGTGGTTTCTGAAAATGATTCTCTCTAGTTATTATATGAAGATATTTCCTTTTCTACCGTTGGCCCCAAAGCGCTTGAAATCTCCACTTGCAAATTCCACAAAAAGAGGGTTTCAAATCTGCTCTGTCTAAAGGAAGGTTCAACTCTGTGTGTTGTACACATGCAAAACAAAGAAGTTACTGAGAATTCTTCTGTCTAGCATTAGATGAAGAAGCCCCTTTTCCAACGAAATCCTCAAAGAGGTCCAAATATCCACTTGCAGACTTTACAAACAGAGTGTTTCCAAACTGCTCTGTGAAAAGAAACGTTAAACTCTGTGAGTGGAACCCACACATCACAAAGTGGTTTCTGAGAATGATTTTCTGTAGTTTTTATACGAAGATATTTCCTTTTCTACCGTTGGCCCCAAAACTCTTGAAATCTCCACTTGCAAATTCCACAAAAAGAGGGTTTCAAATCTCCTATGTCTAAAGGAAGGTTCAACTCTGTGAGTTGTACACAATCAAAACAAAGAAGTTACTGAGAATTCTTCTGTCTAGCATTAGATGAAGAAGCCCCTTTTCCAACGAAATCCTCAAAGAGGTCCAAATATCCACTTGCAGACTTTACAAGCAGAGTGTTTCCAAACTGCTCTATGAAAAGTAAGGTTAAACTCTGTGAGTGGAAAGCACACATCACAAAGTGGTGTCTGAAAATGCTTCTCTGTAGTTTTTATATGAAGATATTTCCTTTTCTACCGTTGGCTCCAAAGCGCTTGAAATCTCCATTTGCAAATTCCACAAAAAGAGGGTTTCTAATCTGCTCTTCCTAAAGAAAGGTTTAACTCTGTGAGTTGAACACACGCAACCCAAAGAAGTTATTGATAATTCTTCTGTCTAGCATTAGAGGAAGAAATCCCGTTTCCAATGAAATCCTCAATGAGGTCCAAATATCGACTTGCAGACTTTAAAAACAGAGTGTTTCCTAACTGCTCTATGAAAGGAAAGGTTAAACTCTGTGAGTGGAAAGCACACATCACAAAGTGGTTTCTGAGAATCATTCTCTGTAGTTTTTATACGAAGATACTTCCTTTTCTACCGTTGGCCCCAAAGAACTTGAAATCTCCACTTGCAAATTCCACAAAAAGAGGGTTACAAATCTGCTCTTCCTAAAGAAAGGTTCAACTCTGTGAGTTGAACACACGCAAAACAAAGAAGTTACTCAGAATTCTTCTGTCTAGCATTGGATGAAAAAATCCCTTTTCCCATGAAATCCCCAAAGAGGTCCAAATATCCACTTTCAGACGTTACAAACAGAGTGTTTCCAAACTGCTCTATGAAAAGAAAGGTTAAATTCTGTGAATTTAATGCACACATCTCAAAGTGGTTTCTGAAAATGATTCTCTCTAGTTTTCATATGAAGAGATTTCCTTTTCTACCTTTGGCACAAAGCGCTTGAAATGTCCACCTACAAATTCCACAAAAAGAGAGTTTCATATCTGCTCTTCCAAAAGAAAGGTTCAACTCTCTGAGCTGAACACACGCAAAACAAAGAAGTTACTGAGAATTCTTCTCTCTAGCACTAGATGAAGAAATCCCGTTTCCAACGAGATCCTCAAAGAGGTCCAAATATCCACTTGCAGACTTTACAAACAGCGTGTTTCCAAACTGCTCTATGAAAAGAAAGGTTAAACTCTTTGAGTGGAATGCACACATCACAAGGCGGTTTCTGAGAATGATTCTCTGTAGTTTTTATACGAAGATATTCCCTTTTCTACCGTTGGCCCCATATCGGGGGAAATCTCCACTTGCAAATTCCAGAAAAATAGGGTTTCAAATCTGCTCTCCCTAAAGAAAGGTTCAATTCTGTGAATTGAACACACGCAACCCAAAGAAGTTACTGAGAATTCTTCTGTCTAGCATTAGATGAAGAAATCCCGTTTCCAACGAAATCCTCAAAGAGGTCCAAATATCCGCTTGCAGACTTTACAAACAGAGTGCTCTCAAACTGCTCTATGAAGAGAAAGGTTAAACTCTGTGAGTGGAACACACACATCACAAAGTGGTTTCTGAAAATGATTCTCTCTAGATTCCATACGAAGATATTTCCTTTTCTACCGTTGGCCCCAATTCGGGTGAAATCTCCACTTGCAAATTCCGAAAAAAGAGGTTTCAAATCTGCTCTTCGTAAAGAAAGGTTCAACTCTGTGATTTGAACACACGCAACCCAAAGAAGTTACTGAGAATTCTTCTGTCTAGCATTAGATGAAGAAATCCCGTTTCCAACGAAATCCTCAAAGAGGTCCAAATATCCACTTGCAGATTTCACAAACAGAGTGTTTCCAAACTGCTCTATGAAAAGAAAAGTTAAACTCTGTGAGTGGAACGCACACATCACAAAGTGGTTTCTGAAAATGATTCTCTCTAGTTTTTATACGAAGATATTTCCTTTTCTACCGTTGGCCCCACATCGGGTGAAATCTCCACTTGCAAATTCCACACAAAGAGGGTTTCAAATCTGCTCTGTCTAAGGGAAGGCTCAACTCTGTGAGTTTTACACACGCAAAACAAAGAAGTTACTGAGAATTCTTCTGTCTAGCATTAGATGAAGAAATCCCATTTCCAACGAAATCCTCCAAGAGGTCAAAATATCCACTTGCAGACTTTACAAACAGAGTGTTTCCAAACTGGTCTATGAAAAGAAAGGTTAAACTCTGTGAGTGGAACGCACACATCACAACGTGGTTTTTGAAAATGATTCTGTCTAGTTTTTATACGAAGATATTTCCTTTTCTACCTTTGGCCCCAAAGCGCTTCAAATCTCCACTTGCAAATTCCACAAAAAGAGGGTTTCAAATCTGCTCTGTCTAAAGGAAGGTTCAACTCTGGGTGTTGTACACACGCAAAACAGAGAAGTTACTGAGAATTCTTCTGTCTAGCATTTGAAGAAGAAATCCCGTTTCCAGCAAAATCCTCAAAGAGGTCAAAATATCCATTTGCAGACTTTACAAACAGAGTGTTTCCAAACTGCTCTATGAAAAGAAAGGATAAACTCTGTGAGTGGAACGCACACATCACAACGTGGTTTCCGAAAATGATTCTCTCTAGTTTTTAAACGAAGATAATTCCTTTTCTACCGTTGGCCCAAAATCGGGTGAAATCTCCACTTGCAAATTCCACAAAAAGAGGGTTTCAAATCTGCTCTGTCTAAAGGAAGGTTCAACTCTGTGAGTTGTACACATGCAAAACAAAGAAGTTACTGAGAATTCTTCTGTCTAGCATTAGATGAAGAAGCCCCTTTTCCAACGAAATCCTAAAAGTGGTTCAAATATCCACTTGCAGACTTTACAAACAGAGTGTTTCCAAACTGCTCTATGAAAAGAAACGTTAAACTCTGTGAGTGGAACGCACACATCACAAAGTGGTGTCTGAAAATGCTTCTCTGTAGTTCTTATATGAAGCTTTTTCCTTTTCTACTGTTGGCTCCAAAGCGCTTGAAATCTCCACTTGCAAATTCCACAAAAAGAGGGTTTCAAATCTGCTCTTCCTAAAGAAAGGTTCAAGTCTGTGAGCTCAACACACGAAACCCAAAGAAGATACTGAGAATTCTTCTGTCTAGCATTAGATGAAGAAATCCCGTTTCCAACGAAATCCTCAAAGAGGTCCAAATATCCACTTGCAGACTTTACAAACAGAGTGTTTCCAAACTGCTCTATGAAAAGAAAGGTTAACCTCTGTGAGTGGAATGCACACATCACAAAGTGGTTTCTGAAAATGATTCTCTCTAGTTTTTATACGAAGATATTTCCTTTTCTACCGTTGACCCCAAATCGGGTTAAATGTCCACATGCAAATTCCACAAAAAGAGGGTTTCAAATCTGCTCTTCCAAAAGAAAGGTTCAACTCTGTGAGTTGAACACACGCAGCCCAAAGAACTTACTGAGAATTCTTCTGTCTAGCATTAGATGAAGAAATCCCATTCCCAACGAAATCCTCAAAGGGGTTCAAATATCCACTTGCAGACTTTACAAACTGAGTGTTTCCAAACTGCTCTATGAAAAGAAAGGTTAAACTCTGTGAGTGGAATGCACACATCACAATGTGGTTTCTGAGAATGATTCTCTATAATTTTTATACGAACATATTTCCTTTTCTACAGTTGGCCCCAAATCGGGTGAAATCTCCACTTGCAAATTCCACAAAAAGAGGGTTTCAAATCTTCTCTTCCTAAAGAAAGGTTCAACTCTGGGAGTTGTACACACGCAAAACAAAAAAGTTACTGAGAATTCTTCTGTCTAGCATTTGAAGAAGAAACCGCGTTTCCAGCGAAATCCTCAAAGAGTTCCAAATATCCACTTGCAGACTTTACAAACAGAGAGTTTCCAAACTGCTCTATGAAAAGAAAGGTGAAACTCCATGAGTGGAACGCACACATCACAAAGTGGTTTCTGAAAATGATTCTCTCTAGTTTTTATATGAAGATATTTCCTTTTCTACTGTTTCCCCAATAGTGCTTGAAATCTCCACTTGCAAATTCCACGAAAAGAGGGTTTCAAATCTGCTCTGTCTAAAGTTAGGTTCAACTCTGTGAGCTGTACGCACGCAAAACAAAGAAGTTACTGAGAATTCTTCTGTCTTGCATTAGATAAAGAAATCCGGTTTCCAAAGAAATCCTCAAAGAGTTCTAAATATCCACTTGCAGACATTACACACAGAGTGTTCCCAAACTGCTCTATGAAAAGAAAGGTTAAACTCTGTGAGTGGAACACACACATCACAAAGTGGTTTCTGAAAATGATTCTCTCTAATTTTTATATGAAGATATTTCCTTTTCTACCGCTTCCCCCAAAGCGCTTGAAATCACCACTTGCAAATTCCACAAAAAGAGGGTTTCAAACCTTCTCTTCATAAAGAAAGGTTCAACTCTGTGAGCTCAACACATGCAACCCAAAGAAGTTACTGAGAATTCTTCTGTCTAGCATTAGATGAAGAAATACCGTTTCCAACGAAATCCTCAAAGAGGTCCAAATATCCACTTGCAGACTTTACAAACAGAGTGTTTCCATACTGCTCTATGAAAAGAAAGGTTAAACTCTGTGAGTGGAACGCACACTTCACAAACTGGTTTCCGAGAATGATTCTCTGTAGTTTGTATACGAAGATACTACCTTTTCTACCGTTGGCCCCAAATCGTGTGAAATCTCCACCTGAAAATTCCACAAAAATAGGGTTTCAAATCTGCCCTGTCTAAAGGAAGGTTCAACTCTGTGAGTTGCACACACGCAAAACAAAGAAGTTACTGAGAAATCTTCTGTCTAGCATTAGAAGAAGAAATCCCTTTACCAACGAAATCCTCAAAGAGGTCCAAATATCCACTTGTAGACTTTACAAACAGACTGTTTCCAAAGTGCTCTAAGTAAAGAAAGGTTAAACTCTGTGAGTGGAATGCACACATCACAAAGAGGTTTCTGAAAATGATTCTCTCTCGTTTTCATACGAAGATAATTCCTTTTCTACCGTTGGCCCCAAATCGGGTGTAATGTCCACTTGCATATTCCACAAAAAGAGGGTTTCAAATCTGCTCTTCCTAAAGAAAGGTTCAACTCTGTGAGTTGAACACACGCAACCCAAAGAAGTTACTGAGAATTCTTCTGTCTAGCACTAGATGAAGAAATCCCGTTTCCAACGAAATTTTCAAAGAATTCCAAATATCCACTTGCAGACATTACAAATAGAGTGTTTCCAAAGTGCTCAATGAAAAGAAAAGTTAAACTCTGTTAGTGGAAAGCACACATCACAAAGTGGTTTCTGAGAATGATTCTCTGTAGTTTTTATACGAAGATATTTCCTTTTCTACCACTGGCCCCAAATCGGGTGAAATCTCCCCCTGCAAATTCCACAAAAAGTGGGTTTCAAAGTTGCTCCGTCTAAAGGAAGTTTCAACTCTGTGAGTTGTACACATGCAAAACAAAGAACTTACTGAGAATTCTTCTGTCTAGCATTAGGTGAAGAAATCCCTTTTCCAACGAAGTCCTCAAAGAGTTCCAAATATCCACTTGCAGACATTTCAAACAGAGTGTTCCCAAACTGCTCTATGAAAAGAAAGGTTAAACTCTGTGAGTGGAACACACACATCACAAAGTGGTTACTGAAAATGATTCTATCTAATTTTTATATGAAGATATTTCCTTTTCTACCGCTTCCCACAAAGCGCTTGAAATCACCACTTGCAAATTCCACAAAAAGAGGGTTTCAAATCTTCTCTTCCTAAAGAGAGGTTCAACTCTGTGAGTTGAACACACGCAACCCAAAGAAGTTACTGAGAATTCTTCTGTCTAGCATTAGATGAAGAAATCCCGTTGAAAACGAAATCCTCAAGGGAGTCCAAATATCCACTTGCAGACTTTACAAACAGAGTGTTTCCAAACTGCTCTATGAAAAGAAAGGTTAAACTCTGTGAGTGGAACACACACATCACAAAGTGGTTTCTGAGAATGATTCTCTGTAGTTTTTATACGAAGATATTTCCTTTTCAACCATTGGCCCCAAAGCGCTTGAAATCTCCACTTGCAAATTCCACAAAAAGAGGGTTGAAAATCTGCTCTGTCTAAAGGAAGGTTCAACTCTGGGAGTTGTACACGCACAAAACAAAGAAGTTACTGAGAATTCTTCTGTCTAGCATTTGAAGAAGAAATCCCGCTTCCAGCGAAATCCTCAAGGAGGTCCAAATATCCACTTGCAGACTTTACAAACAGAGTGTTTCCAAACTCCTATATGAAAAGAAAGCTTAAACTCTATGAGTGGAACCCACACATCACAAAGTGGTTTCTGAAAATGATTCTCTCTAGTTTTTATAAGAAGATATTTCCTTTTCTACTCTTGGCCCCAAAGCACTTGAAATGTCCACTTGCAAATTCCACAAAAAGAGGGTTTCAAATCTGCTCTTCCTAAAGAAAGGTTCAACTCTGTGAGTTGAACACACGCAACCCAAAGAAGTTACTGAGAATTCTTCTGTTTAGCATTAGATGAAGTAATCCCGTTTACAACGAAATCCTCAAAGAGGACCAAATAACCACTTGCAGACTTTACAAACAGAGTGTTTCCAAACTGCTCTATGAAAAGAAAGGTTAAACTCTGTGAGTGGAACGCACACAACACAAAATGTTTTCTGAGATTGATTCTCTGTAGTTTTCATACGAAGATATTTCCTTTTCTACCGCTACCCACAAAGCGCTTGAAATCACCACTTGCAAATTCCACAAAAAGAGGGTTTCAAATCTTCTCTTCCTAAAGAAAGGTTCAACTCTGTGAGCTCAACACACGCAACCCAAAGAAGTTACTGAGAATTCTTCTGTCTAGCATTAGATGAAGGAATACCGTTTCCAACGAAATCCTCAAAGAGGTCCAAATATCCACTTGCAGACTTTACAAACAGAGTGTTTCCATACTGCTCTATGAAAAGAAAGGTTAAACTCTGTGAGTGGAACGCACACATCACAAACTGGTTTCCGAGAATGATTCTCTGTAGTTTGTATACGAAGATACTCCCTTTTCTACCGTTGGCCCCAAATCGTGTGAAATCTCCACCTGAAAATTCCACAAAAATAGGGTTTCAAATCTGCCCTGTCTAAAGGAAGGTTCAACTCTGTGAGTTGCACACACGCAAAACAAAGAAGTTACTGAGAAATCTTCTGTCTAACATTAGATGAAGAAATCCCTTTTCCAACGAAATCCTCAAAGAGGTCCAAATATCCACTTGTACACTTTACAAACAGACTGTTTCCAAAGTGCTCTAAGAAAAGAAAGGTTAAACTCTGTGAGTGGAACGCACACATCACAAAGTGGTTTCTGAAAATGATTCTCTCTTGATTTATACGAAGATATTTCCTTTTCAACCGTTGGCCCCGAAGCCCTTGAAATCTCCACTTGCAAATTCCACAAAAAGAGGGTATCAAATCTCCTCTGTCTAAAGGAAGGTTCAACTCTGTGAGTTGTACACACGCAACACAAACAAGTTACTGAGAATTCTTCTGTCTAGCATTAGATGAAGAAATCCCGTTTCCGAAGAAATCCTGAAAGAGGTCCTAATATCCACTTGCAGACTTTACAAACAGAGTGTTTCCAAACTGCTCTATGAAAAGAAAGGTTAAACTCTGTGAGTGGAATGCACACATCACAAAGTGGTTTCTGAAAATGATGCTCTCTAGTTTTCATACGAAGATAATTCCTTTTCTACCGTTGGCCCCAAATCGGGTGTAATGTCCACTTGCATATTCCACAAAAAGAGGGTTTCAAATCTGCTCTTCCTAAAGAAAGTTTCAACTCTGTGAGTTGAACACACGCAACCCAAAGAAGTTACTGAGAATTCTTCTGTCTAGCACTAGATGAAGAAATCCCGTTTCCAATGAAATCCTCAAAGAGGTCCAAATATCCACTTGCAGACATTACAAATAGGGTGTTTCCAAAGTGCTCAATGAAAACAAAAGTTAAACTCTGTTAGTGGAAAGCACACATCACAAAGTGGTTTCTGAGAATGATTCTCTGTAGTTTTTATACGAAGATATTTCCTTTTCTACGACTGGCCCCAAATCGGGTGAAATCTCCCCCTGCAAATTCCACAAAAAGAGGGTTTCAAAGTTGCTCCGTCTAAAGGAAGTTTCAACTCTGTGAGTTGTACACATACAAAACAAAGAACTTACTGAGAATTCTTCTGTCTAGCATTAGGTGAAGAAATCCCTTTTCCAACTAAGTCCTCAAAGAGTTCCAAATATCCACTTGCAGACTTTACAAACAGAGTGTTTCCCAAATGCTCTATGAAAAGAAAGGTTAAACACTGTGAGTCGAACGCACACGTCACCAAGAGGTTTCTGAGAATGATTCTCTCTAGTTTTTATACGAAGATATTTCCTTTTCTACCGTTGGCCCCAAAACGCTTGAAATGTCCACTTGCAAATTACACAAAAAGAGGGTTTGAAATCTGCTCTTCCTAAAGAAAGGTTCAACTCTGTGACTTGAACTCATTCAACCCAAAGAAGTTACTGAGAATTCTTCTGTCTAGCATTAGATGAAGAAAACCAGTTTAAAACGAAATACTCTAAGGGGTCCGAATATCCACTTGCAGACTTTACAAACAGAGTGTTTCCAAACTGCTCTATGAAAGGAAAGGTTAAACTCTGTGAGTGGAACGCACACATCACAAAGTGGTTTCTGAGATTGATTCTCTGTAGTTTTTATACGAAGATATTTCCTTTTCTACCGTTGGCCCCAAATCGGGTGAAATCTCCACTTGCAAATTCCACAAAAAGGGGGTTTCAAAACTGCTCTTCCTAAAGAAAGGTTCAACTCTGTGAGTTGAACACACGCAACCCAAAGAAGTTACTGAGAATTCTTCTGTCTAGCATTAGATGAAGAAATCCCGTTGAAAACGAAATCCTCAAGGGAGTCCAAATATCCACTTGCAGACTTTACAAACAGAGTGTTTCCAAACTGCTCTATGAAAAGAAAGGTTAAACTCTGTGAGTGGAACACACACATCACAAAGTGGTTTCTGAGAATGATTCTCTGTAGTTTTTATACGAAGATATTTCCTTTTCAACCGTTGGCCCCAAAGCGCTTGAAATCTCCACTTGCAAATTCCACAGAAAGAGGGTTTCAAATCTGCTCTGTCTAAAGGAGGGTTCAACTCTGTGAGATTTACACGCGCAAAACAAAGAAGTTACTGAGAATTCTTCTGTCTAGCATTAGACGAAGAAACCCGTTTCCAATGAAATCCTCAAAGAGGTCCAATTATCCACTTGCAGACTTTACAAACAGATTGTTTCCAAAGTGCTCTATGAAAAGAAAGGTTAAACTCTGTGAATGGAACGCACATATCACAAAGTGGTTTCTGAAAATGATTCTCTCTAATTTTTATATGAAGATATTTTCTTTTCTACCGTTGGCCCCAAAGCTCTTGAAATGTCCACTTGCAAATTCCACAAAAAGAGGGTTTCAAATCAGCTCTGTCTAAAGGAAGGTTCAACTCTGTGAGTTGAACACACGCAACCCAAACAACTTACCGAGAATTCTTCTGCCTAGCATTAGATGAAGAAATCCCGTTTCCAACGAAATCCTCAAAGAGGTCCAAATATCCTCTTGCAGACTTTACAAACAGAGTGTTTCAAAACTGCTCTATGAAAAGAAAGGTTATACTCTGTGAGTGGAAAGCACACATCACAAAGTGGTTTCTGAAAATGATTCTCTCTAGTTTTTATATGAAGATATTTCCTTTTCTACCATTGGCCGCAAAGCGCTTGAAATGTCCACTTGCAAATTGCACAAAAAGAGGGTTTCATATCTGCTCTGTATAAAGGAAGGATCAACTCTGTGAGTTGTACACACGCAAAACAAACAAGTTACTGAGAATTCTTCTGTCTAGGTTTAGAGGAAGAAATCCCGTTTCCAATGAAATCCTCAAAGAGGTCCAAATATCCACTTGCAGAATTTATAATCAGAGTGTTTCCAAACTGCTCTAAGAAAAGAAAGGTTAAACTCTGTGAGTGGAACGCACTCATCACAAAGTGATTTATGAGATTGATTCTCTGTAGTTCTCATACGATGTTATTTCCTTTTCTACCGTTGGCCCCAAATCAGGTGAAATCTCCACTTGCAAATTCCAGAAAAAGAGGGTTTCAATTCTGCTCTGTCTAAAGGAAGCTTCAACTCTGTGAGTTGTACACTCACAAGACAAAGAAGTTACTGAGAATTCTTCTGTCTAGCATTAGATGAAGAAATCCCGTTTCCAACGACATCCTCAAAGAGGTCCAAATATCCACTTGCAGACTTTACAAAGAGAGTGTTTCCAAACTCCTCTATGAACAGAAAGGTTAAACTCTGTGAGTGGAACGCACACATCACAAAGTGGTTTCTGAGATTGATTCTCTGTACTTTTTATACGAAGATATTTCCTTTTCTACCGTTGGCCTCATATCGGGTGAAATCTCCACTTGCAAATTCCACAAAAAGAGGGTTTCAAAACTGCTCTTCCCAAAGAAAGGTTCAACTCTGTGAGGTGAACACACTCAACCCAAAGAAGTTACTGAGAATTCTTCTGTCTAGCATTAGATGAAGAAATCCAGTTGAAAACGAATTTCTCAAAGGGGTCCAAATATCCACTTGCAGACTTTACAAACAGAGTGTTTCCAATCTGCTCTATGAAAAGAAAGGTTAAACTCTGTGAGTGGAAAGCACACACCACAAAGTGGTTTCTGAGAATGATTCTCTGTAGTTTTTATACGAAGATATTTCCTTTTCTACCGTTGGCCCCAAAGCGCTTGAAATCTCCACTTGCAAATTCCACAGAAAGAGGGTTTCAAATCTGCTCTGTCTAAAGAAAGGTTCAACTCTGTGAGTTGTACACGGGCAAAACAAAGAACTTACTGAGAATTCTTCTGTCTAGCATTAGAAGAAGAAATCCGTTTCCAATCAAATCCTCAAAGAGGAACAATTATCCACTTGCAGAATTTACAAACAGAGTGCTTCCAAACTGCTCTATGAAAATAAAGGTTAAACTCTGTGAGTGGAACGCACATATCACAAAGTGGTTTCTGAAAATGATTCTCTCTAGTTTTTATATGAAGATATTCCCTTTTCTACCGTTGGACCCAAAGCGCTTGAAATGTCCACTTGCAAATTCCACAAAAAGAGGGTTTCAAATCTGCTCTTCCTAAAGAAAGGTTCAAGTCTGTGAGTTGAACACACGCAACCCAAAGAAGTTACTGAGAATTCTTCTGTCTAGCATTAGATGAAGACATCCTGTTTGCAACGAAATCCTCAAAGAGGTCCAAATATCCACTTGCAGACTTTACAAACAGAGTGTTCCCAAACTGCTCTATGAAAAGGAAGCTTAATCTCTGTGAGTGGAATGCACACATCACAAAGTGGTTTCTGAAAATGATTCTCTCTAGTTTTCATACGAAGATATTTCCTTTTCTACCGTTGGCAACAAAGCGCTTGAAATCTCCACTTGCAAATTCCACAACAAGAGGGTTTCAAAACTGCTCTTCGTAAAGAAAAGTTCAACTCTGTGAGTTGAACACATGCAACCCAAAGAAGTTACTGAGAATACTTCTGTCTAGCATTAGATGAAGGATTCCCGTTTCCAACGAAATCCTCAAAGAGGTCCAAATATCCACTTGCAGAATTTGCAAACAGAGTGTTCCCAAACTGCTCTATGAAAAGAAAGGTTATACTCTGTGAGTGGAAAGCACACATCACAAAGTGGTTTCTGAAAATGATTCTCTGTAGTTTTCATACGAAGATATTTCATTTTCTACCGTTGGCTCCAAATCGGGTGAAATCTCCACTTGCAAATTCCACAAAAAGAGGTTTTCACATTTGCTCTTCGTAAAAAAGGTTCAACTCTATGAGTTGTACACACACAAAGCAAAGAAGTTACTGAGAATTCTTTTGTCTAGCATTAGATGAATAAATCCGGTTTCCAATGAATTCTTCAAAGAGGTCCAAATATCCACTTGCAGACTTTACAAACAGAGTGTTTCCAAACTGCTCTATGAAAAGAAAGGTTAAACTCTGTGAGTGGAACGCTCACATCACAACATGGTTTCTGAAAATGATTCTCTGTAGTTTTTATACGAAGATATTTCCTTTTCTGCCGTTGGCCCCAAAGCGCTTGAAATGTCCGCTTGCAAATTGCACAAAAAGAGCGTCTGAAATCTGCTGTTCCTAAAGAAATGTTCAACTCTGTGAGTTGAACACATGCAACCCAAAGAAGTTACTGAGAATTCTTCTGTCTAGCATTAGATGAAGAAATCGCGTTTACAACGACATCCTCAAAGAGGTCCAAATATCCACTTGCAGACTTTACAAACAGAGTGCTTCCAAACTGCTCTATGAAAAGAAAGGTTAAACTCTGTGAGTGGAACGCACACATGACAAAGTGGTTTCTGAAAATGATTCTCTCTAGTTTTCATACGAAGATATATCCTTTTCTACCGTTGGCCCCAAATCGGGTGAAATCTCCATTTGCAAATTCCACAAAAAGAGGATTTCAAATCTGCTCTTCGTAAAGAAAGGTTCAACTCTGTGAGTTGAACACACGCAACCCAAAGAAGTTACTGAGAATTCTTCTGTCTAGCATTAGATGAAGAAATCCCGTTTCCAACGAAATCCTCAAAGAGGTCCAAATATCCACTTGCAGACTTTACAAACAGAGTGTTTCCAAACTTCTCTATGAAAAGAAACGTTAAACTCTGTGAGTGGAACGCGCACATCACAAAGTGGTTTCTGAGAATGATTCTCTGTAGTTTTTATACGAAGATAATTCCTTTTCTACCGTTGGCCCCAAATCGGGTGAAATCTCCCCTTGCAAATTCCACACAAAGAGGGTTTCAAATTTGCTCCGTCTAAAGGAAGCTTCAACTCTGTGAGTTGTACACATGCAAAGCAAAGAACTTACTGAGAATTCTTGTGTCTAGCATTAGGTGAAGAAATCTCTTTTCCAACGAAGTCCTCAAAGAGTTCCAAATATCCACTTGCAGACTTTACAAACAGAGTGTTTCCCAAATGCTCTATGAAAAGAAAGGTTAAACACTGTGAGTCGAACGCACACGTCACCAAGACGTTTCTGAGAATGATTCTGTGTAGTTTTTATATGAAGATATTTCCTTTTCTACCGTTGGCCCCAAAACGCTTGAAATGTCCACTTGCAAATTACACAAAAAGAGGGTTTGAAATCTGCTCTTCCTAAAGAAAGGGTCAGCTCTGTGACTTGAACACACGCAACCCAAAGAAGTTACTGAGAAATCTTCTGTCCAGCAGTAGATGAAGAAATCCCGTTTAAAACGAAATACTCTAAGGGGTCAATATATCCACTTGCAGACTTTGCAAACAGAGTGTTTCCAAACTGCTCTATGAAAAGAAATGTTAAACTCTGTGAGTGGAACGCACACATCACAAAGTGGTTTCTGAGATTGATTCTCTGTACTTTTTATACGAAGATATTTCCTTTTCTACCGTTGGCCTCAAATCGGGTGAAATCTCCACTTGCAAATTCCACAAAAAGAGGGTTTCAAAACTGCTCTTCCCAAAGAAAGGTTCAACTCTGTGAGTTGAACACACTCAACCCAAAGAAGTTACTGAGAATTCTTCTGTCTAGCATTAGATGAAGAAATCCAGTTGAAAACGAATTCCTCAAAGGGGTCCAAATATCCACTTGCAGACTTTACAAACAGAGTGTTTCCAAACTGCTCTATGAAAAGAAAGGTTAAACTCTGTGAGTGGAAAGCACACACCACAAAGTGGTTTCTGAGAATGATTCTCTGTAGTTTTTATACGAAGATATTTCCTTTTCTACCGTTGGCCCCAAAGCGCTTGAAATCTCCACTTGCAAATTCCACAGAAAGAGGGTTTCAAATCTGCTCTGTCTAAAGGAAGGTTCAACTCTGTGAGTTGTACACGCGCAAAAAAAGAAGTTACTGAGAATTCTTCTGTCTAGCATTACACGAAGAAATCCGTTTCCAATCAAATCCTCAAAGAGGTCCAATTATCCACTTGCATACTTTACAAACAGAGTGTTTCCAAACTGCTCTATGAAAAGAAAGGTTAAACTCTGTGAGTGGAACGCACATATCACAAAGTGGTTTCTGAAAATGATTCTCTCTAGTTTTTATATGAAGATATTCCCTTTTCTACCGTTGGCCCCAAAGCGCTTGAAATGTCCACTTGCAAATTCCACAAAAAGAGGGTTTCAAATCTGCTCTGTCTAAAGGAAGGTTCAACTCTGTGAGTTGTACACACGCAAAACAAAGAAGTTACTGAGAATTCTTCTGTCTAGCATTAGATAACGAAATCCCGTTTCCAACGAAATCCTCAAAGAGGTCCAAATATCCACTTGCAGACATTACAAACAGAGTGTTCCCAAACTGCTCTATGAAAAGAAAGGTTAATCTCTGTGAGTGGAACGCACACATCACAAAGTGGTTTCTGAAAATGATTCTCTCTAGTTTTCAGACGAAGAAATTTCCTTTTCTACCGTTGGCAACAAAGCGCTTGAAATCTCCACTTGCAAATTCCACAACAAGAGGGTTTCAAAACTGCTCTTCCTAAAGAAAGGTTCAATCCTGTGAGTTGAACACACTCAACCCAAAGAAGTTACTGAGAATTCTTCTGTCTAGCATTAGATGAAGAAATCCAGTTGAAAACGAATTCCTCAAAGGGGTACAAATATCCACTTGCAGACTTTACAAACAGAGTGTTCCCAAACTGCTCTATGAAAAGAAAGGTTAAACTCTGTGAGTGGAAAGCACACATCACAAAGTGGTTTCTGAGAATGATTCTCTGTAGTTTTTATACGAAGATATTTCCTTTTCTACCGTTGGCCCCAAAGCGCTTGAAATCTCCACTTGCAAATTCCACAGAAAGAGGGTTTCAAATCTGCTCTGTCTAAAGGAAGGTTCAACTCTGGGAGTTGTACACGCACAAAACAAAGAAGTTACTGAGAATTCTTCTGTCTAGCATTAGATGAAGAAATCCCGTTTACAACGACATCCTCAAAGAGGTCCAAATATCCACTTGCAGACTTTACAAACAGAGTGCTTCCAAACTGCTCTATGAAAAGAAAGGTTAAACTCTGTGAGTGGAACGCACACAAGACAAAGTGGTTTCTGAAAATGATTCTCTCTAGTTTTCATATGAAGATATTTGCTTTTCTACCGTTGGCCCCAAATCGGGTGAAATCTCCACTTGCAAATTCCACAAAAAGAGGATTTCAAATCTGCTCTTCGTAAAGAAAGATTCAACTCTGTGAGTTGAACACACGCAACCCAAAGAAATTACTGAGAATTCTTCTGTCTAGCATTAGATGAAGAAATCCCGTTTCCAACGAAATCCTCAAAGAGGTCCAAATATCCACTTGCAGACTTTACAAACAGAGTGTTTCCAAACTGCTCTATGAAAAGAAACGTTAAACTCTGTGAGTGGAACGCACACATCACAAAGTGGTTTCTGAAAATGATTCTCTGTAGTTTTTATACGAAGATATTTCCTTTTCTACCGTTGGCCTCAAAGCGCTTGAAATGTCCACTTGCAAATTCTACAAAAAGAGGGTTTCAAATCTGCTCTTCCTAAAGAAAGGTTCAACTCTGTGAGTTGGACACACGCAATGCGAAGAAGTTACTGAGAATTCTTCTGCCTAGCATTAGATGAAGAAATCCCGTTTCCAACGAAATCCTCAAAGAGGTCCAAATATCCACTTGCAGACTTTACAAACAGTGTTCCCAAACTGCTCTATGAAAAGAAAGGTTAAAATCTGTGAGTGGAACGCACACATCACAAAGTAGTTTCTGAAAATGATTCTCTCTAGTTTTCATACGAAGATATTTCCTTTTCTACCATTGGCCCCAAATCGGGTGTAATCTCCACTTGCAAATTCCACAAAAAGAGGGTTTCAAATCTGCTCTGTCTCAAGGAAGGTTCATCTCTGTGAGTTGTACACACGCAAAACAAAGAAGTTACTGAGAATTCTTCTGTCTAGCATTAGATGACGAAATCCCGTTTCCAATGAAATCCTCAAAGAGGTCCAAATATCCACTTGCAGACTTTACAAACAGAGTGTTTCCAAACTGCTCTATGAAAAGAAAGGTTAAACTCTGTGAGTGGAATGCACACATCACAAAGTGATTTCTGAGATTGATTCTCTGTAGTTTTCATACGAAGATATTTCGTTTTCTACCGTTGGCCCCAAATCAGGTGAAATCTCCACTTGCAAATTCCAGAAAAAGAGGGTTTCACATCTGCTCTGTCTAAAGGAAAGTTCAACTCTGTGAGTTATACACACACAAGACAAAGAAGTTACTGAGAATTCTTCTGTCTAGCATTAGAAGAAGAAATCCCGTTTCCAACGACATCTTCAAACAGGTCCAAATATCCACTTGCAGACTTTACAAAGAGAGTGTTCCCAAACTGCTCTAAGAAAAGAAAGTTTAAACTCTGTGAGTGTAAAGCACACATCTCAAAGTGGTTTCTTAGAATGATTCTCTGTAGTTTTTATACGAAGATATTTCCTTTTCTACCGTTGGCCCCAAATCGGGTGAAATCTCCACTTCCAAATTCCACAAAAGGAGGGTTTCAAATCTGCTCTGTCTAAAGGAAGGTTCAACTCTGTGAGTTGTACACACGCAAAACAAAGAAGTTACTGAGAATTCTTCTGTCTAGCATTAGATGAAGAAATCCCGTTTCCAATGAAATCCTCAAAGAGGTCCAAATATCAACTTGCAGACTTTACAAACAGAGTGTCTCCAAAGTGCTCTATGAAAAGAAAGTTTAAACTCTGTGAGTGGAACGCACACATCACAAAGTGCTTTCTGAAAATGATTCTCTGTAGTTTTTATACGAAGATATTTCCTTTTCTACCATTGGCCCCAAAGCGCTTGAAATGTCCTCTTGCAAATTCCACAAAAAGAGGGTTTCAAATCTGATCTTCCTAAAGAAAGGTTCAACTCTGTGAGTTCAACACACGCAACCCAAAGAAGTTACTAAGAATTCTTCTGTCTAGCATTAGATGAAGAAATCCCGTTTCCAAAGACATCCTCAAAGAGGTCCAAATATCCACTTGCAGACTTTACAAACAGAGTGTTTCCAAACTGCTCTATGAAAAGAAAGGTTAAACTCTGTGAGTGGAACGCACCCATCACAAAGTGGTTTCCGAAAATGATTCTCTCTAGTTTTTATACGAAGATATTTCCTTTTCTACCGTTGGCCCCAAAGCCCTTCAAATCTCCACTTTCAAATTCCACAAAAAGAGGGTTGAAAATCTGCTCTGTCTAAAGGAAGGTTCAACTCTGGGAGTTGTACACACACAAAACAAAGAAGTTACAGAGAATTCTTCTGTCTAGCATTTGAAGAAGAAATCCCGTTTCCAGCGAAATCCTCAAAGAGGTCCAAATATCCACTTGCAGACTTTACAAACAGAGTGTTTCCAAACTGCTCTATGAAAAGAAAGGTTAAACTCTGAGAGTGGAATGCACACATCACAAAGCGGTTTCTGAAAATGATTCTCTCTAGTTTTTATATGAAGATATTTCCTTTTCTACCGTTGGTCACAAAGCGCTTCAAATGTCCTCTTGCAAATTCCACAAAAAGAGGGTTTCAAATCTGATCTTCCTAAAGAAAGGTTCAACTCTGTGAGTTCAACACACGCAACCCTAAGAAGTTACTGAGAATTCTTCTGTCTAGCATTAGATGAAGAAATCCCGTTTCCAACGAAATCCTCAAATAGGTCCAAATATCCACTTGCAGACTTTACAAACAGAGTGTTTCCAAACTGCTCTATGAAAAGAAAGGTTAAACTCTGTGAGTGAAATGCACACATCACCAAGTGGTTTCTGAGATTGATTCTCTGTAGTTTTTATACGAGGATATTTCCTTTTCTACCCTTGTCCCCAAATCGGTTGAAATGTCCACTTGCAAATTCCACAAAAAGAGGGTTTCAAATCTGCTCTTCCTAAAGAAAGGTTCACCTCTGTGAGTTGAACACACGCAACCCAAAGAAGTTACTGAGAATTGTTCTGTCTAGCATTAGATGAAGAAATGCCGTTTCCAACGAAATCCTCAAAGGGGTCCAAATATCCACTTGCAGACTTTACAAACAGAGTGTTTCCAAACTGCTCTATGAAAAGAAAGGTTAAACGCTGTGAGTGGAACGCACACATCACAAAACGGTTTCTGAGAATGATTCTCTGTAGTTTTTATACGAAGATATTCACTTTTCTTCCGTTGGCCTCAAAGTGCTTGAAATCTCCACTTGCAAATTCCACAGAAAGACGGTTTCAAATCTGCTCCTCCTAAGGAAAGGTTCAACTCTGTGAGTTGAACACATGCAATGAAAAGAAGTTACTGAGAATTCTTCTGTCTAGCATTAGTTGAAGAAATCCCGTTTCCAACGAAATTTTCAAAGAGGTCCAAATATCCACTTGCAGACATTACAAACAGAGTGTTTCCAAAATGCTCAATGAATAGAAAGGTTAAACTCTGTGAGTGGAACGCACACATCACCAAGTGGTTTCTGAGAATGATTCTCTGTAGTTTTTATACGAAGATATTTCCTTTTCTACCGTTGGCACCAAATCGGGTGAAATCTCCACTTGCAAATTCCACAAAAAGAGGGTTTCAAATCTGCTCTGTCTAAAGGAAGGTTCAACTCTGTGAGTTGTACACATGCAAAACAAAGAAGTTACTGAGAATTCTTCTGTCTAGCATTAGATGAAGAAATCCCGTTTCCAGCGAAATCCTCAATGAGGTCCAAATATCCACTTGCAGAATTTACAAACAGAGTGTTTCCAAACTGCTCTATGAAAAGAAAGGTTAGACTCTGTGAGTGGAACGCACATATCACAAAGTGCTTTCTGAAAATGATTCTCTCTAGTTTTACATGAAGATATTTCCTTTTCTACCGTTGGCCCCAATGCGCTTGAAATGTCCACTAGCAAATTCCACAAAAAGAGGGTTTCAAATCTGGTCTGTATAAAGGAAGGTTCAACTCTGTGAGTTGTACACACGCAAAACAAACAAGTTACTGAGAATTCTTCTGTCTAGATTTAGAGGAAGAAATCCCGTTTCCAACGAAATCCTCAAAGAGGTCCAATTATCCACTTGCTGACTTTACAAACAGAGTGTTTCCACAGTGCTCTATGAAAAGAAAGGTTAAACTCGGTGAGTGGAATGCACACATCAAAAAGTGTTTTCTGAGATTGATTCTCTGCAGTTTTTATACGAAGATGTTTCCTTTTCTACCGTTGGCCCCAAAGCGCTTGAAATCTCCACTTGCAAATTCCACAAAAAGAGGGAAGAAAATCTGCTCTGTCTAAAGGAAGGTTCAACTCTGGGAGTTGTACACACGCAAAACAAAGAAGTTACTGAGAATTCTTCTGTCTAGCATTTGAAGAAGAAATCCCGTTTCCAGCGAAATCCTCAAAGAGGTCCAAATATCCACTTGCAGACTTTACAAACAGAGTGTTTCCAAACTGCTCTATGAAAAGAAAGGTTAAACTCTGTGAGTGGAATGCACACATCACAAAGCGGTTTCTGAAAATGATTCTCTCTAGTTATTATATGAAGATATTTCCTTTTCTACCGTTGGCCACAAAGCGCTTGAAATGTCCTCTTGCAAATTCCACAAAAAGAGGGTTTCAAATCTGATCTTCCTAAAGAAAGGTTCAACTCTGTGAGTTCAACACACGCAAAACAAAGAAGTTACTGAGAATTCTTCTCTCTAGCATTAGATGTGGAAATCCCGTTTCCAACGAAATCCTCAAAGAGGTTGAAATATCCACTTGCAGACTTTACAAACAGAGTGTTTCCAAACTGCTCTATGAAAAGAAAGGTTAAACCCTGTGAGTGGAACGCACACATCACACAGTGGTTTCTGAGAATGATTATCTGTAGTTTTTATACGAAGATATTTCCTTTTCTACCGTTGGCCCCAAAGCGCTTGAAATGTCCACTTGCAAATTCCGCAGAAAGAGGGTTCCAAATCTGCTCTTCCTAAAGAAAGGTTCAACTCTGTGAGTTGAACACACGCAACCCAAAGAAGTTACTGAGAATTCTTCTGTCTACCAACAGATGAAGAAATCCCGTTTCCAACGACATCCTTAAAGAGGTCCAAATATCCACTTGCAGGCTTTACAAACAGAGTGTTTCCAAACTGCTCTATGAAAAGAAAGGTTAAACTCTGTGAGTGGAACGCACACATCACAAAGTGGTTTCTGAAAATGATTCTCTCTAGTTTTCATACGAAGATATTTCCTTTTCTACCGTAGGCCCCAAAGCGCTTGAAATCTCCACTTGCAAATACTACAAAAAGAGGGTTTCATATCTGCTCTTCCTAAAGAAAGGTTCAACTCTGTGAGTTGAACACACACAACCCAAAGACGTTACTGAGAATTCTTCTATCTAGCATTAGATGAAGAAATCCCGTTTCCAAAGAAATCCTCAAAGAGGAACAAATATCCACTTGCAGACTTTACAAACAGAGTGTTTGCAAACTGCTCTATGAAAAGAAAGGTTAAACTCTGTGAGTGGAACGCACACATCACAAAGTGGTTTCTGAGAATGATTCTCTGTAGTTATTATACGAAGATATTTCCTTTTCTACCGTTGTCCCCTAAGCGCTTGAAATCTCCACTTCCCAATTCCAGAGAAAGAGGGTTTCAAATCTGCTCTGTCTAAATGAAGGTTCAACACTGTGAGTTTTACACGCACAATACAAAGAAGTTACTGAGAATTCTTCTGTCTAGCATTAGATGAAGAAATCCCGTTTCCAGCGAAATCCTCAAAGAGGTCCAAATATCCACTTGCAGACTTTACAAACAGAGTGTTTCCAAACTGCTCTATGAAAAGAAAGGTTAAACTCTGTGAGTGGAACGCACACATCACAAAGTGGTTTCCGAGATTGATTCTCTGTAGTTTTTATACGAAGATATTTCCTTTTCTACCGATGGCCCCAAATCGGGTGAAATCTCCACTTGCAAATTCCACAAAAAGAGGACTCCAAAACTGCTCTTCCTAAAGAAAGGTTCAGCTCTGTGAGTTGAACACACGCAACCCAAAGAAGTTACTGAGAATTCTTCAGTCTAGCATTAGATGAAGAAATCCCGTTGAAAACGAAATCCTCAAAGGGGTCCAAATATCCACTTGCAGACTTTGCAAACAGACTGTTTCCAAACTGCTCTATGAAAAGAAAGGTTAAACTCTGTGTGTGGAATGCACACATCACAAAGTGGTTTCTGAGAATGATTCTCTGTAGTTTTTATAGGAAGATATTTCCTTTTCTTCTGTTGGCCCCAAAGCGCTTGAAATCTCCTCTTGCAAATTCCACAGAAAGAGGGTTTCAAATCTGCTCCTCCTAAGGAAAGATTAAACTCTGTGAGTGGAATGCACACATCACAAAGTGGTTTCCGAAAATGATTCTCTCTAGTTTTTATACGAAGATATTTCCTTTTCTACCTTTGGCAACAAAGCGCTTGAAACGTACACTTGAAAATTCCACAAAAAGAGGGTTTCAAATCTGCTCTTCCTAAAGAAAGGTTCAACTCCGTGAGTTGAACACACGCAACCCAAACAACTTACTGAGAATTCTTCTGTCTAGCATTAGATGAAGAAATCCCGTTTCCAACGAAATCCTCAAAGAGGTCCAAATATCCACTTGCAGACTTTACAAACAGAGTGTTTCCAAACAGCTCTATGAAAAGAAAGGTGAGACTCTGTGCGTGGAACGCACACATCACAAAGTGATTTCTGAAAATGATTCTCTCTAGTTTTTATATGAAGATATTTCCTTTTCTACCGTTGGCCCCAAAGCGCTTGAAATGTCCACTTGCAAATTCCACAAATAGAGTGTTTCAAATCTGCTCTGTATAAAGGAAGGTTCAATTCTGTGAGTTGTACACATGCAAAACAAACAACTTACTGAGAATTCTTCTGTCTAGATTTAGAGGAAGAAATCCTGTTTCCAACGAAATCCTCAAAGAGGTACAAATATCAACTTGCAGACTTTACAAACAGAGTGTTTCCAAACTGGTCTATGAAAAGAAAGGTTAAACTCGGTGAGTGGAACGCACACATCACAAAGTGTTTTCTGAGAATGATTCTCTGTAGTTTTTATACGAAGATATTTCCTTTTCTACCGTTGGCCCCAAAGTGCTTGAAATCTCCACTTGAAAATTCCACAAAAAGAGGGTTGAAAATCTGCTCTGTCTTAAGGAAGGTTCAACTCTGGGAGTTGTACACACGCAAAACAAAGAAGTTACTGAGAATTCTTCTGTCTAGCATTAGATGAAGAAATCCCGTTGCCAGCGAAATCCTCAAAGAGGTCCAAATATCCACTTGCAGACTTTACAAACAGAGTGTTTCCAAACTGCTCTATGAAAAGAAAGGTTAAACTCTGTGAGTGGAATGCACACATCACAAAGCGGTTTCTGAAAATGATTCTCTCTAGTTTTTATATGAAGATATTTCCTTTTCTACCGTTGGCCACAAAGCGCTTGAAATGTCCTCTTGCAAATTCCACAAAAAGAGGGTTTCAAATCTGATCTTCCTAAAGAAAGGTTCAACTCTGTGAGTTCAACACACGCAACCCTAAGAAGTTACTGAGAATTCTTCTGTCTAGCATTAGATGAAGAAATCCCGTTTCCAACGAAATCCTCAAAGAGCTCCAAATATCAACTTGCAGACTTTACAAACAGAGTGTTTCCAAACTGCTCTATGAAAAGAAAGGTTAAACTCTGTGAGTGAAACGCACACATCACAAAGTGGTTTCTGAGATTGATTCTCTGTAGTTTTTATACGAAGATATCTCCTTTTCTACCCTTGTCCCCAAATCTTTTGAAATGTCCACATGCAAATTCCACAAAAAGAGGGTTTCAAATCTGCTCTTCCTAAAGAAAGGTTCACCTCTGTGAGTTGAACACACGCAACCCAAAGAAGTTACTGAGAATTGTTCTGTCTAGCATTAGATGAAGAAATCCCGTTTCCAACGAAATCCACAAAGGGGTCCAAATATCCACTTGCAGAATTTACAAACAGAGTGTTTCCAAACTGCTCTATGAAAAGAAAGGTTAAACGCTGTGAGTGGAACGCACACATCACAAAATGGTTTCTGAGAATGATTCTCTGTAGTTTTTATACGAAGAAACTTCCTTTTCTTCTGTTGGCCCCAAAGCGCTTGAAATCTCCACTTGCAAATTCCACAGAAAGAGGTTCTCAAATCTGCTCCTCCTAGGGAAAGGTTCAACTCTGTGAGTTGAACACATGCAAGAAAAAGAAGTTACTGAGAATTCTTCTTTCTAGCATTAGATGAAGAAATCCCGTTTCCAACGAAATTTTCAAAGAGGTCCAAATATCCACTTGCAGACATTACAAACAGAGTGTTTCCAAAGTGCTCAATGAATAGAAAGGTTAAACTCTGTGAGTGGAACGCACACATCACCAAGTGGTTTCTGAGAATGATTCTCTGTAGTATTTATACGAAGATATTTCCTTTTCTACCGTCGGCACCAAATCGGGTGAAATCTCCACTTGCAAATTCCACAAAAAGAGTGTTTCAAATTTGCTCTGTCTAAAGGAAGGTTCAACTCTGTGAGTTGTACACATGCAAAACAAAGAAGTTACTGAGAACTCTTCTGTCTAGCATTAGATGAAGAAATCCCGTTTCCAACGAAATCCTCAATGAGGTCCAAACATCCACTTGCAGAATTTACAAACAGAGTGTTTCCAAACTGCTCTATGAAAAGAAAGGTTAGACTCTGTGCGTGGAACGCACACATCACAAAGTGGTTTCTGAAAATGATTCTCTCTAGTTTTTATATGAAGATATTTCCTTTTCTACCGTTGGCCCTAATGCGCTTGAAATGTCCACTTGAAAATTCCACAAAAAGAGGGTTTCATATCTGCTCGGTATAAAGGAAGGTTCAACTCTGTGAGTTGTGCACACGCAAAGAAACAAGTTACTGAGAATTCTTCTGTCTAGATTTAGAGGAAGAAATCCCGCTTCCAACGAAATCCTCAAAGAGGTCCAATTATCCACTTGCTGACTTTACAAACGGAGTGTTTCGAAAGTGCTCTATGAAAAGAAAGGTTAAACTCGGTGAGTGGAATGCACACATCACAAAGTGTTTTCTGAGATTGATTCTCTGCAGTTTTTATACGAAGATATTTCCTTTTCTACCGTTGGCCCCAAAGCGCTTGAAATCTCCACTTGCAAATTCCACAAAAAGAGGGTTGAAAATCTGCCCTGTCTAAAGGAAGGTTCAACTCTGTGAGTTGTACACATGCAAAACAAAGAAGTTACTGAGAATTCTTCTGTCTAGCATTAGATGAGGAAATCCCGTTTCCAACGAAATCCTCAAAGAGGTCGAAATATCCACTTGCAGACTTTACAAACAGAGTGTTTCCAAACTGCTCTATGAAAAGAAAGGTTAAACCCTGTGAGTGGAATGCACTCATCACAAAGTGGTTTCTGAGAATGATTATCTGTAGTTTTTATACGAAGATATTTCCTTTTCTACCGTTGGCCCCAAAGCGCTTGAAATGTCCGCTTGCAAATTCCACAGAAAGAGGGTTTCAAATCTGCTCTTCCCAAAGAAAGGTTCAACTCTGTGAGTTGAACACACGCAACCCAAAGAAGTTACTGAGAATTCTTCTGTCTAGCATTAGATTAAGAAATCCCGTTTCCAACGACATCCTCAAAGAGGTCCAAATATCCACTTGCAGGCTTTACAAACAGAGTGTTTCCAAACTGCTCTATAAAAAGAAAGGTCAAACTCTGTGAGTGAAACGCACACATCACAAAGTGGTTTCTGAAAATGATTCTGTCTAGTTTTCATACGAAGATATTTCCTTTTCTACCGTTGGCCCCAAAGCGCTTGAAATCTCCACTTGCAAATACTACAAAAAGAGGGTTTCATATCTGCTCTTCCTAAAGAAAGGTTCAACTCTGTGAGTCGAACACACACAACCCAAAGACGTTACTGAGAATTCTTCTGTCTAGCATTAGATGAAGAAATCCCGTTTCCAAAGAAATCCTCGAAGAGGTCCAAATATCCACCTGCAGACTTTACAAACAGAGTGTTTCCAAACTGCTCTATGAAAAGAAAGATTAAAGTCTGTGAGTGGAACGCACACATCACAAAGTGGTTTCTGAGATTGATTCTCTGTAGTTTTTATACGAAGATATTTCCTTTTCTACCGTTGGCCCGAAATCGGGTGAAATCTCCACTTGCAAATTCCACAAAAAGAGGGCTCCAAAACTGCTCTTCCTAAAGAAAGGTTCAGCTCTGTGAGTTGAACACACGCAACCCAAAGTAGTTACTGAGAATTCTTCTGTCTAGCATTAGATGAAGAAATCCCGTTGAAAACGAAATCCTCAATGAGGTCCAAACATCCACATGCAGAATTTACAAACAGAGTGTTTCCAAACTGCTCTATGAAAAGAAAGGTTAGACTCTGTGCGTGAAACGCACACATCACAAAGTGGTTTCTGAAAATGATTCTCTCTAGTTTTTATATGAAGATATTTCCTTTTCTACCATTGGCCCTAATGCGCTTGAAATGTCCACTTGCAAATTCCACAAAAAGAGGGTTTCAAATCTGCTCTGTATAAAGGAAGGTTCAACTCTGTGAGTTGTACACACGCAAAACAAACAAGTTACTGAGAATTCTTCTCTCTAGATTTAGAGGAAGAAATCCCGCTTCCAACGAAATCCTCAAAGAGGTCCAATTATCCACTTGCTGACTTTACAAACAGAGTGTTTCCAAAGTGCTCTATGAAAAGAAAGGTTAAACTCGGTGAGTGGAACGCACACATCACAAAGTGTTTTCTGAGATTGATTCTCTGCAGTTTTTATACAAAGATATTTCCTTTTCTACCGTTGGCCCCAAAGCGCTTGAAATCTCCACTTGCAAATTCCACAAAAAGAGGGTTGAAAATCTGCCCTGTCTAAAGGAAGGTTCAACTCTGTGAGTTGTACACACGCAAAACAAACAAGTTACTGAGAATTCTTCTGTCTAGCATTAGATGAGGAAATCCCGTTTCCAACGAAATCCTCAAAGAGGTCGAAATATCCACTGGCAGACTTCACAAACAGAGTGTTTCCAAACTGCTCTATGAAAAGAAAGGTTAAACCCTGTGAGTGGAACGCACACATCACAAAGTGGTTTCTGAGAATGATTATCTGTAGTTTTTATACGAAGATATTTCCTTTTCTACCATTGGCCCCAAAGCGCTTGAAATGTCCGCTTCCAAATTCCACAGAAAGAGGGTTTCAAATCTGCTCTTCCTAAAGAAAGGTTCAACTCTGTGAGTTGAACACAAGCAACCCAAAGAAGTTACTGAGAATTCTTCTGTCTAGCATTAGATTAAGAAATCCCGTTTCCAACGACATCCTCAAAGAGGTCCAAATATCCACTTGCAGGCTTTACAAACAGAGTGTTTCCAAACTGCTCTATAAAAAGGAAGGTTAAACTCTGTGAGTGGAACGCACACATCACAAAGTGGTTTCTGAAAATGATTCTCTCTAGTTTTCATACGAAGATATTTCCTTTTCTACCGTTGGCCCCGAAGCGCTTGAAATCTCCACTTGCAAATACTACAAAAAGAGGGTTTCATATCTGCTCTTCCTAAAGAAAGGTTCAACTCTGTGAGTCAAACACACACAACCCAAAGACGTTACTGAGAATTCTTCTGTCTAGCATTAGATGAAGAAATCCCGTTTCCAAAGAAATCCTCGAAGAGGTCCAAATATCCACCTGCAGACTTTACAAACAGAGTGTTTCCAAACGGCTCTATGAAAAGAAAGATTAAACTCTGTGAGTGGAACGCACACATCACAAAGTGGTTTCTGAGATTGATTCTCTGTAGTTTTTATACGAAGATATTTCCTTTTCTACCGTTGGCCCCAAATCGGGTGAAATCTCCACTTGCAAATTCCACAAAAAGAGGGCTCCAAAACTGCTCTTCCTAAAGAAAGGTTCAGCTCTGTGAGTTGAACACACGCAACACAAAGTAGTTACTGAGAATTCTTCTGTCTAGCATTAGATGAAGAAATCCCGTTGAAAACGAAATCCTCAAAGGGGTCCAAATATCCACTTGCAGACTTTACAAACAGAGTGTTTCCAAACTGCTCTATGAAAAGAAAGGTTAAACGCTGTGAGTGGAACGCACACATCACAAAACGGTTTCTGAGAATGATTCTCTGTAGTTTTTATACGAAGATATTCCCTTTTCTTCCGTTGGCCCCAAAGTGCTTGAAATCTCCACTTGCAAATTCCACAGAAAGATGGTTTCAAATCTGCTCCTCCTAAGGAAAGGTTCAACTCTGTGAGTTGAACACATGCAACGAAAAGAAGTTACTGAGAATTCTTCTGTCTAGCATTAGTTGAAGAAATCCCGTTTCCAACGAAATTTTCAAAGAGGTCCAAATATCCACTTGCAGACATTACAAACAGAGTGTTTCCAAAATGCTCAATGAATAGAAAGGTCAAACTCTGTTAGTGGAACGCACACATCACCAAGTGGTTTCTGAGAATGATTCTCTGTAGTTTTTATACGAAGATATTTCCTTTTCTACCGTTGGCACCAAATCGGGTGAAATCTCCACTTGCAAATTCCACAAAAAGAGGGTTTCAAATCTGCTCTGTCTAAAGGAAGGTTCAACTCTGTGAGTTGTACACATGCAAAACAAAGAAGTTACTGAGAATTCTTCTGTCTAGCATTAGATGAAGAAATCCCGTTTCCAGCGAAATCCACAATGAGGTCCAAATATCCACTTGCAGAATTTACAAACAGAGTGTTTCCAAACTGCTCTATGAAAAGAAAGGTTAGACTCTGTGAGTGGAACGCACACATCACAAAGTGCTTTCTGAAAATGATTCTCTCTAGTTTTACATGAAGATATTTCCTTTTCTACCGTTGGCCCCAATGCACTTGAAATGTCCACTTGCAAATTCCACAAAAAGAGGGTTTCAAATCTGGTCTGTATAAAGGAAGGTTCAACTCTGTGAGTTGTACACACGCAAAACAAACAAGTTACTGAGAATTCTTCTGTCTAGATTTAGAGGAAGAAATCCCGTTTCCAACGAAATCCTCAAAGATGTCCAAATATCCACTTGCAGACTTTACAAACAGAGTGTTTCCAAACTGCTCTATGAAAAGAAAGGTTAAACGCTGTGAGTGGAACGCACACATCACAAAACGGTTTCTGAGAATGATTCTCTGTAGTTTTTATACGAAGATATTCCCTTTTCTTCCGTTGGCCCCAAAGCGCTTAAAATCTCCACTTGCAAATTCCACAGAAAGACGGTTTCAAATCTGCTCCTCCTAAGGAAAGGTTCAACTCTGTGAGTTGAACACATGCAACGAAAAGAAGTTACTGAGAATTCTTCTGTCTAGCATTAGTTGAAGAAATCCCGTTTCCAACGAAATTTTCAAAGAGGTCCAAATATCCACTTGCAGACATTACAAAGAGAGTGTTTCCAAAATGCTCAATGAATAGAAAGGTTAAACTCTGTGAGTGGAACGCACACATCACCAAGTGGTTTCTGAGAATGATTCTCTGTAGTTTTTATACGAAGATATTTCCTTTTCTACCGTTGGCACCAAATCGGGTGAAATCTCCACTTGCAAATTCCACAAAAAGAGGGTTTCAAATCTGCTCTGTCTAAAGGAAGGTTCAACTCTGTGAGTTGTACACATGCAAAACAAAGAAGTTACTGAGAATTCTTCTGTCTAGCATTAGATGAAGAAATCCCGTTTCCAGCGAAATCCTCAATGAGGTACAAATATCCACTTGCAGAATTTACAAACAGAGTGTTTCCAAACTGCTCTATGAAAAGAAAGGTTAGACTCTGTGAGTGGAACGCACACATCACAAAGTGGTTTCTGAAAATGATTCTCTCTAGTTTTACATGAAGATATTTCCTTTTCTACCGTTGGCCCCAATGCGCTTGAAATGTCCACTTGCAAATTCCACAAAAAGAGGGTTTCAAATCTGGTCTGTATAAAGGAAGGTTCAACTCTGTGAGTTGTACACACGCAAAACAAACAAGTTACTGAGAATTCTTCTGTCTAGATTTAGAGGAAGAAATCCCGTTTCCAACGAAATCCTCGAAGAGGTCCAATTATCCACTTGCTGACTTTACAAACAGAGTGTTTCCACAGTGCTCTATGAAAAGAAAGGTTAAACTCGGTGAGTGGAATGCACACATCAAAAAGTGTTTTCTGAGATTGATTCTCTGCAGTTTTTATACGAAGATGTTTCCTTTTCTACCGTTGGCCCCAAAGCGCTTGAAATCTCCACTTGCAAATTCCACAAAAAGAGGGAAGAAAATCTGCTCTGTCTAAAGGAAGTTTCAACTCTGGGAGTTGTACACACGCAAAACAAAGAAGTTACTGAGAATTCTTCTGTCTAGCATTTGAAGAAGAAATCCCGTTTCCAGCGAAATCCTCAAAGAGGTCCAAATATCCACTTGCAGACTTTACAAACAGAGTGTTTCCAAACTGCTCTATGAAAAGAAAGGTTAAACTCTGTGAGTGGAATGCACACATCACAAAGCGGTTTCTGAAAATGATTCTCTCTAGTTATTATATGAAGATATTTCCTTTTCTACCGTTGGCCACAAAGCGCTTGAAATGTCCTCTTGCAAATTCCACAAAAAGAGGGTTTCAAATCTGATCTTCCTAAAGAAAGGTTCAACTCTGTGAGTTCAACACACGCAAAACAAAGAAGTTACTGAGAATTCTTCTCTCTAGCATTAGATGAAGAAATCCCGTTTCCAACGAAATCCTCAAAGAGCTCCAAATATCAACTTGCAGACTTTACAAACAGAGTGTTTCCAAACTGCTCTATGAAAAGAAAGGTTAAACTCTGTGAGTGAAACGCACACATCACAAAGTGGTTTCTGAGATTGATTCTCTGTAGTTTTTATACGAAGATATCTACTTTTCTACCCTTGTCCCCAAATCTTTTGAAATGTCCACATGCAAATTCCACAAAAAGAGGGTTTCAAATCTGCTCTTCCTAAAGAAAGGTTCACCTCTGTGAGTTGAACACACGCAACCCAAAGAAGTTACTGAGAATTGTTCTGTCTAGCATTAGATGAAGAAATCCCGTTTCCAACGAAATCCACAAAGGGGTCCAAATATCCACTTGCAGAATTTACAAACAGAGTGTTTCCAAACTGCTCTATGAAAAGAAAGGTTAAACGCTGTGAGTGGAACGCACACATCACAAAATGGTTTCTGAGAATGATTCTCTGTAGTTTTTATACGAAGATATTTCCTTTTCTACCGTTGGCCCCAAAGCGCTTGAAATCTCCACTTGCAAATACTACAAAAAGAGGGTTTCATATCTGCTCTTCCTAAAGAAAGGTTCAACTCTGTGAGTCGAACACACACAACCCAAAGACGTTACTGAGAATTCTTCTGTCTAGCATTAGATGAAGAAATCCCGTTTCCAAAGAAATCCTCGAAGAGGTCCAAATATCCACCTGCAGACTTTACAAACAGAGTGTTTCCAAACTGCTCTATGAAAAGAAAGATTAAAGTCTGTGAGTGGAACGCACACATCACAAAGTGGTTTCTGAGATTGATTCTCTGTAGTTTTTATACGAAGATATTTCCTTTTCTACCGTTGGCCCGAAATCGGGTGAAATCTCCACTTGCAAATTCCACAAAAAGAGGGCTCCAAAACTGCTCTTCCTAAAGAAAGGTTCAGCTCTGTGAGTTGAACACACGCAACCCAAAGTAGTTACTGAGAATTCTTCTGTCTAGCATTAGATGAAGAAATCCCGTTGAAAACGAAATCCTCAATGAGGTCCAAACATCCACATGCAGAATTTACAAACAGAGTGTTTCCAAACTGCTCTATGAAAAGAAAGGTTAGACTCTGTGCGTGGAACGCACACATCACAAAGTGGTTTCTGAAAATGATTCTCTCTAGTTTTTAAATGAAGATATTTCCTTTTCTACCATTGGCCCTAATGCGCTTGAAATGTCCACTTGCAAATTCCACAAAAAGAGGGTTTCAAATCTGCTCTGTATAAAGGAAGGTTCAACTCTGTGAGTTGTACACACGCAAAACAAACAAGTTACTGAGAATTCTTCTCTCTAGATTTAGAGGAAGAAATCCCGCTTCCAACGAAATCCTCAAAGAGGTCCAATTATCCACTTGCTGACTTTACAAACAGAGTGTTTCCAAAGTGCTCTATGAAAAGAAAGGTTAAACTCGGTGAGTGGAACGCACACATCACAAAGTGTTTTCTGAGATTGATTCTCTGCAGTTTTTATACAAAGATATTTCCTTTTCTACCGTTGGCCCCAAAGCGCTTGAAATCTCCACTTGCAAATTCCACAAAAAGAGGGTTGAAAATCTGCCCTGTCTAAAGGAAGGTTCAACTCTGTGAGTTGTACACATGCAAAACAAAGAAGTTACTGAGAATTCTTCTGTCTAGCATTAGATGAGGAAATCCCGTTTCCAACGAAATCCTCAAAGAGGTCGAAATATCCACTGGCAGACTTCACAAACAGAGTGTTTCCAAACTGCTCTATGAAAAGAAAGGTTAAACCCTGTGAGTGGAACGCACACATCACAAAGTGGTTTCTGAGAATGATTATCTGTAGTTTTTATACGAAGATATTTCCTTTTCTACCGTTGGCCCCAAAGCGCTTGAAATGTCCGCTTCCAAATTCCACAGAAAGAGGGTTTCAAATCTGCTCTTCCTAAAGAAAGGTTCAACTCTGTGAGTTGAACACAAGCAACCCAAAGAAGTTACTGAGAATTCTTCTGTCTAGCATTAGATTAAGAAATCCCGTTTCCAACGACATCCTCAAAGAGGTCCAAATATCCACTTGCAGGCTTTACAAACAGAGTGTTTCCAAACTGCTCTATAAAAAGGAAGGTTAAACTCTGTGAGTGGAATGCACACATCACAAAGTGGTTTCTGAAAATGATTCTCTCTAGTTTTCATACGAAGATATTTCCTTTTCTACCGTTGGCCCCGAAGCGCTTGAAATCTCCACTTGCAAATACTACAAAAAGAGGGTTTCATATCTGCTCTTCCTAAAGAAAGGTTCAACTCTGTGAGTCAAACACACACAACCCAAAGACGTTACTGAGAATTCTTCTGTCTAGCATTAGATGAAGAAATCCCGTTTCCAAAGAAATCCTCGAAGAGGTCCAAATATCCACCTGCAGACTTTACAAACAGAGTGTTTCCAAACGGCTCTATGAAAAGAAAGATTAAACTCTGTGAGTGGAACGCACACATCACAAAGTGGTTTCTGAGATTGATTCTCTGTAGTTTTTATACGAAGATATTTCCTTTTCTACCGTTGGCCCCAAATCGGGTGAAATCTCCACTTGCAAATTCCACAAAAAGAGGGCTCCAAAACTGCTCTTCCTAAAGAAAGGTTCAGCTCTGTGAGTTGAACACACGCAACACAAAGTAGTTACTGAGAATTCTTCTGTCTAGCATTAGATGAAGAAATCCCGTTGAAAACGAAATCCTCAAAGGGGTCCAAATATCCACTTGCAGACTTTACAAACAGAGTGTTTCCAAACTGCTCTATGAAAAGAAAGGTTAAACGCTGTGAGTGGAACGCACACATCACAAAACGGTTTCTGAGAATGATTCTCTGTAGTTTTTATACGAAGATATTCCCTTTTCTTCCGTTGGCCCCAAAGTGCTTGAAATCTCCACTTGCAAATTCCACAGAAAGACGGTTTCAAATCTGCTCCTCCTAAGGAAAGGTTCAACTCTGTGAGTTGAACACATGCAACGAAAAGAAGTTACTGAGAATTCTTCTGTCTAGCATTAGTTGAAGAAATCCCGTTTCCAACGAAATTTTCAAAGAGGTCCAAATATCCACTTGCAGACATTACAAACAGAGTGTTTCCAAAATGCTCAATGAATAGAAAGGTCAAACTCTGTTAGTGGAACGCACACATCACCAAGTGGTTTCTGAGAATGATTCTCTGTAGTTTTTATACGAAGATATTTCCTTTTCTACCGTTGGCACCAAATCGGGTGAAATCTCCACTTGCAAATTCCACAAAAAGAGGGTTTCAAATCTGCTCTGTCTAAAGGAAGGTTCAACTCTGTGAGTTGTACACATGCAAAACAAAGAAGTTACTGAGAATTCTTCTGTCTAGCATTAGATGAAGAAATCCCGTTTCCAGCGAAATCCACAATGAGGTCCAAATATCCACTTGCAGAATTTACAAACAGAGTGTTTCCAAACTGCTCTATGAAAAGAAAGGTTAGACTCTGTGAGTGGAACGCACACATCACAAAGTGCTTTCTGAAAATGATTCTCTCTAGTTTTACATGAAGATATTTCCTTTTCTACCGTTGGCCCCAATGCACTTGAAATGTCCACTTGCAAATTCCACAAAAAGAGGGTTTCAAATCTGGTCTGTATAAAGGAAGGTTCAACTCTGTGAGTTGTACACACGCAAAACAAACAAGTTACTGAGAATTCTTCTGTCTAGATTTAGAGGAAGAAATCCCGTTTCCAACGAAATCCTCAAAGATGTCCAAATATCCACTTGCAGACTTTACAAACAGAGTGTTTCCAAACTGCTCTATGAAAAGAAAGGTTAAACGCTGTGAGTGGAACGCACACATCACAAAACGGTTTCTGAGAATGATTCTCTGTAGTTTTTATACGAAGATATTCCCTTTTCTTCCGTTGGCCCCAAAGCGCTTAAAATCTCCACTTGCAAATTCCACAGAAAGACGGTTTCAAATCTGCTCCTCCTAAGGAAAGGTTCAACTCTGTGAGTTGAACACATGCAACGAAAAGAAGTTACTGAGAATTCTTCTGTCTAGCATTAGTTGAAGAAATCCCGTTTCCAACGAAATTTTCAAAGAGGTCCAAATATCCACTTGCAGACATTACAAAGAGAGTGTTTCCAAAATGCTCAATGAATAGAAAGGTTAAACTCTGTGAGTGGAACGCACACATCACCAAGTGGTTTCTGAGAATGATTCTCTGTAGTTTTTATACGAAGATATTTCCTTTTCTACCGTTGGCACCAAATCGGGTGAAATCTCCACTTGCAAATTCCACAAAAAGAGGGTTTCAAATCTGCTCTGTCTAAAGGAAGGTTCAACTCTGTGAGTTGTACACATGCAAAACAAAGAAGTTACTGAGAATTCTTCTGTCTAGCATTAGATGAAGAAATCCCGTTTCCAGCGAAATCCTCAATGAGGTACAAATATCCACTTGCAGAATTTACAAACAGAGTGTTTCCAAACTGCTCTATGAAAAGAAAGGTTAGACTCTGTGAGTGGAACGCACACATCACAAAGTGGTTTCTGAAAATGATTCTCTCTAGTTTTACATGAAGATATTTCCTTTTCTACCGTTGGCCCCAATGCGCTTGAAATGTCCACTTGCAAATTCCACAAAAAGAGGGTTTCAAATCTGGTCTGTATAAAGGAAGGTTCAACTCTGTGAGTTGTACACACGCAAAACAAACAAGTTACTGAGAATTCTTCTGTCTAGATTTAGAGGAAGAAATCCCGTTTCCAACGAAATCCTCAAAGAGGTCCAATTATCCACTTGCTGACTTTACAAACAGAGTGTTTCCACAGTGCTCTATGAAAAGAAAGGTTAAACTCGGTGAGTGGAATGCACACATCAAAAAGTGTTTTCTGAGATTGATTCTCTGCAGTTTTTATACGAAGATGTTTCCTTTTCTACCGTTGGCCCCAAAGCGCTTGAAATCTCCACTTGCAAATTCCACAAAAAGAGGGAAGAAAATCTGCTCTGTCTAAAGGAAGTTTCAACTCTGGGAGTTGTACACACGCAAAACAAAGAAGTTACTGAGAATTCTTCTGTCTAGCATTTGAAGAAGAAATCCCGTTTCCAGCGAAATCCTCAAAGAGGTCCAAATATCCACTTGCAGACTTTACAAACAGAGTGTTTCCAAACTGCTCTATGAAAGGAAAGGTTAAACTCTGTGAGTGGAATGCACACATCACAAAGCGGTTTCTGAAAATGATTCTCTCTAGTTATTATATGAAGATATTTCCTTTTCTACCGTTGGCCACAAAGCGCTTGAAATGTCCTCTTGCAAATTCCACAAAAAGAGGGTTTCAAATCTGATCTTCCTAAAGAAAGGTTCAACTCTGTGAGTTCAACACACGCAAAACAAAGAAGTTACTGAGAATTCTTCTCTCTAGCATTAGATGAGGAAATCCCGTTTCCAACGAAATCCTCAAAGAGGTCGAAATATCCACTTGCAGACTTTACAAACAGAGTGTTTCTAAACTGCTCTATGAAAAGAAAGGTTAAACCCTGTGAGTGGAACGCACACATCACACAGTGGTTTCTGAGAATGATTATCTGTAGTTTTTATACGAAGATATTTCCTTTTCTACCGTTGGCCCCAAAGCGCTTGAAATGTCCACTTGCAAATTCCGCAGAAAGAGGGTTCCAAATCTGCTCTTCCTAAAGAAAGGTTCAACTCTGTGAGTTGAACACACGCAACCCAAAGAAGTTACTGAGAATTCTTCTGTCTACCAACAGATGAAGAAATCCCGTTTCCAACGACATCCTTAAAGAGGTCCAAATATCCACTTGCAGGCTTTACAAACAGAGTGTTTCCAAACTGCTCTATGAAAAGAAAGGTTAAACTCTGTGAGTGGAACGCACACATCACAAAGTGGTTTCTGAAAATGATTCTCTCTAGTTTTCATACGAAGATATTTCCTTTTCTACCGTAGGCCCCAAAGCGCTTGAAATCTCCACTTGCAAATACTACAAAAAGAGGGTTTCATATCTGCTCTTCCTAAAGAAAGGTTCAACTCTGTGAGTTGAACACACACAACCCAAAGACGTTACTGAGAATTCTTCTATCTAGCATTAGATGAAGAAATCCCGTTTCCAAAGAAATCCTCAAAGAGGAACAAATATCCACTTGCAGACTTTACAAACAGAGTGTTTGCAAACTGCTCTATGAAAAGAAAGGTTAAACTCTGTGAGTGGAACGCACACATCACAAAGTGGTTTCTGAGAATGATTCTCTGTAGTTATTATACGAAGATATTTCCTTTTCTACCGTTGGCCCCAAAGCGCTTGAAATCTCCACTTCCCAATTCCAGAGAAAGAGGGTTTCAAATCTGCTCTGTCTAAATGAAGGTTCAACACTGTGAGTTGTACACGCACAATACAAAGAAGTTACTGAGAATTCTTCTGTCTAGCATTAGATAAAGAAATCCCGTTTCCAACGAAATCCTCAAAGAGGTCCAAATATCCACTTTCAGACTTAAAAACAGAGTGTTCCCAAACTGGTCTATGAAAAGAAAGGTTAAACTCTGTGAGTGGAACGCACACATCACAAAGTCGTTTCTGAGAATGATTCTCTGTAGTTTTTATACGAAAATATTTCCTTTTCTACCGTTGGCCCCAAAGCACTTGAAATCTCCACTTGCAAATTCCACAAAAAGAGGGTTGAAAATCTGCTCTGTCTAAAGGCAGGCTCAACTCTGGGAGTTGTACACATGCAAAACAAAGAAGTTACAGAGAATACTTCTGTCTAGCATTTGAAGAAGAAATCCCGTTTCCAGCGAAATCCTCAAAGAGGTCCAAATATCCACTTGCAGACTTTACAAACAGAGTGTTTCCAAACTGCTCTATGAAAAGAAAGGTTAAACTCTGTGAGTGGAACGCACACATCACAAAGTGGTTTCCGAGATTGATTCTCTGTAGTTTTTATACGAAGATATTTCCTTTTCTACCGTTGGACCCAAATCGGGTGAAATCTCCACTTGCAAATTCCACAAAAAGAGGACTCCAAAACTGCTCTTCCTAAAGAAAGGTTCAGCTCTGTGAGTTGAACACACGCAACCCAAAGAAGTTACTGAGAATTCTTCTGTCTAGCATTAGATGAAGAAATCCCGTTGAAAACGAAATCCTCAAAGGGGTCCAAATATCCACTTGCAGACTTTGCAAACAGACTGTTTCCAAACTGCTCTATGAAAAGAAAGGTTAAACTCTGTGAGTGGAATGCACACATCACAAAGTGGTTTCTGAGAATGATTCTCTGTAGTTTTTATAGGAAGATATTTCCTTTTCTTCTGTTGGCCGCAAAGCGCTTGAAATCTCCTCTTGCAAATTCCACAGAAAGAGGGTTTCAAATCTGCTCCTCCTAAGGAAAGGTTAAACTCTGTGAGTGGAATGCACACATCACAAAGTGGTTTCCGAAAATGATTCTCTCTAGTTTTAATACGAAGATATTTCCTTTTCTACCTTTGGCAACAAAGCGCTTGAAACGTACACTTGAAAATTCTACAAAAAGAGGGTTTCAAATCTGCTCTTCCTAAACAAAGGTTCAACTCCGTGAGTTGAACACACGCAACCCAAACAACTTACTGAGAATTCTTCTGTCTAGCATTAGATGAAGAAATCCCGTTTCCAACGAAATCCTCAAAGAGGTCCAAATATCCACTTGCAGACTTTACAAACAGAGTGTTTCCAAACAGCTCTATGAAAAGAAAGGTGAGACTCTGTGCGTGGAACGCACACATCACAAAGTGGTTTCTGAAAATGATTCTCTCTAGTTTTTATATGAAGTTATTTCCTTTTCTACCGTTGGCCCCAAAGCGCTTGAAATGTCCACTTGCAAATTCCACAAATAGAGTCTTTCAAATCTGCTCTGTATAAAGGAAGGTTCAATTCTGTGAGTTGTACACATGCAAAACAAACAACTTACTGAGAATTCTTCTGTCTAGATTTAGAGGAAGAAATCCTGTTTCCAACGAAATCCTCAAAGAGGTACAAATATCAACTTGCAGACTTTACAAACAGAGTGTTTCCAAACTGGTCTATGAAAAGAAAGGTTAAACTCGGTGAGTGGAACGCACACATCACAAAGTGTTTTCTGAGAATGATTCTCTGTAGTTTTTATACGAAGATATTTCCTTTTCTACCGTTGGCCCCAAAGTGCTTGAAATCTCCACTTGAAAATTCCACAAAAAGAGGGTTGAAAATCTGCTCTGTCTAAAGGAAGGTTCAACTCTGGGAGTTGTACACACGCAAAACAAAGAAGTTACTGAGAATTCTTCTGTCTAGCATTAGATGAAGAAATCCCGTTGCCAGCGAAATCCTCAAAGAGGTCCAAATATCCACTTGCAGACTTTACAAACAGAGTGTTTCCAAACTGCTCTATGAAAAGAAAGGTTAAACTCTGTGAGTGGAATGCACACATCACAAAGCGGTTTCTGAAAATGATTCTCTCTAGTTTTTATATGAAGATATTTCCTTTTCTACCGTTGGCCACAAAGCGCTTGAAATGTCCTCTTGCAAATTCCACAAAAAGAGGGTTTCAAATCTGATCTTCCTAAAGAAAGGTTCAACTCTGTGAGTTCAACACACGCAACCCTAAGAAGTTACTGAGAATTCTTCTGTCTAGCATTAGATGAAGAAATCCCGTTTCCAACGAAATCCTCAAAGAGCTCCAAATATCAACTTGCAGACTTTACAAACAGAGTGTTTCCAAACTGCTCTATGAAAAGAAAGGTTAAACTCTGTGAGTGAAACGCACACATCACAAAGTGGTTTCTGAGATTGATTCTCTGTAGTTTTTATACGAAGATATCTCCTTTTCTACCCTTGTCCCCAAATCTTTTGAAATGTCCACATGCAAATTCCACAAAAAGAGGGTTTCAAATCTGCTCTTCCTAAAGAAAGGTTCACCTCTGTGAGTTGAACACACGCAACCCAAAGAAGTTACTGAGAATTGTTCTGTCTAGCATTAGATGAAGAAATCCCGTTTCCAACGAAATCCACAAAGGGGTCCAAATATCCACTTGCAGAATTTACAAACAGAGTGTTTCCAAACTGCTCTATGAAAAGAAAGGTTAAACGCTGTGAGTGGAACGCACACATCACAAAATGGTTTCTGAGAATGATTCTCTGTAGTTTTTATACGAAGAAACTTCCTTTTCTTCTGTTGGCCCCAAAGCGCTTGAAATCTCCACTTGCAAATTCCACAGAAAGAGGTTCTCAAATCTGCTCCTCCTAAGGAAAGGTTCAACTCTGTGAGTTGAACACATGCAAGGAAAAGAAGTTACTGAGAATTCTTCTTTCTAGCATTAGATGAAGAAATCCCGTTTCCAACGAAATTTTCAAAGAGGTCCAAATATCCACTTGCAGACATTACAAACAGAGTGTTTCCAAAGTGCTCAATGAATAGAAAGGTTAAACTCTGTGAGTGGAATGCACACATCACCAAGTGGTTTCTGAGAATGATTCTCTGTAGTATTTATACGAAGATATTTCCTTTTCTACCGTCGGCACCAAATCGGGTGAAATATCCACTTGCAAATTCCACAAAAAGAGTGTTTCAAATCTGCTCTGTCTAAAGGAAGGTTCAACTCTGTGAGTTGTACACATGCAAAACAAAGAAGTTACTGAGAATTCTTCTGTCTAGCATTAGATGAAGAAATCCCGTTTCCAGCGAAATCCTCAATGAGGTACAAATATCCACTTGCAGAATTTACAAACAGAGTGTTTCCAAACTGCTCTATGAAAAGAAAGGTTAGACTCTGTGAGTGGAACGCACACATCACAAAGTGGTTTCTGAAAATGGTTCTCTCTAGTTTTACATGAAGATATTTCCTTTTCTACCGTTGGCCCCAATGCGCTTGAAATGTCCACTTGCAAATTCCAAAAAAAGAGGGTTTCAAATCTGGTCTGTATAAAGGAAGGTTCAACTCTGTGAGTTGTACACACGCAAAACAAACAAGTTACTGAGAATTCTTCTGTCTAGATTTAGAGGAAGAAATCCCGTTTCCAACGAAATCCTCAAAGAGGTCCAATTATCCACTTGCTGACTTTACAAACAGAGTGTTTCCAAACTGCTCTATGAAAAGAAAGGTTAAACTCTGTGAGTGGAACGCACACATCACAAACTGGTTTCTGAGAATGATTATCTGTAGTTTTTATACGAAGATATTTCCTTTTCTACCGTTGGCCCCAAAGCGCTTGGAATGTCCGCTTGCAAATTCCACAGAAAGAGGGTTACAAATCTGCTCTTCCCAAAGAAAGGTTCAACTCTGTGAGTTGAACACACGCAACCCAAAGAAGTTACTGAGAATTCTTCTGTCTAGCATTAGATTAAGAAATCCCGTTTCCAACGACATCCTCAAAGAGGTCCAAATATCCACTTGCAGGCTTTACAAACAGAGTGTTTCCAAACTGCTCTATAAAAAGAAAGGTTAAACTCTGTGAGTGAAACGCACACATCACAAAGTGGTTTCTGAAAATGATTCTCTCTAGTTTTCATACGAATATATTTCCTTTTCTACCGTTGGCCCCAAAGCGCTTGAAATCTCCACTTGCAAATACTACAAAAAGAGGGTTTCATATCTGCTCTTCCTAAAGAAAGGTTCAACTCTGTGAGTCGAACACACACAACCCAAAGACGTTATTGAGAATTCTTCTGTCTAGCATTAGATGAAGAAATCCCGTTTCCAAAGAAATCCTCGAAGAGGTCCAAATATCCACCTGCAGACTTTACAAACAGAGTGTTTCCAAACTGCTCTATGAAAAGAAAGATTAAACTCTGTGAGTGGAACGCACACATCACAAAGTGGTTTCTGAGATTGATTCTCTGTAGTTTTTATACGAAGATATTTCCTTTTCTACCGTTGGCCCCAAATCGGGTGAAATCTCCACTTGCAAATTCCACAAAAAGAGGGCTCCAAAACTGCTCTTCCTAAAGAAAGGTTCAGCTCTGTGAGTTGAACACACGCAACCCAAAGTAGTTACTGAGAATTCTTCTGTCTAGCATTAGATGAAGAAATCCCGTTGAAAACGAAATCCCCAATGAGGTCCAAACATCCACTTGCAGAATTTACAAACAGAGTGTTTCCAAACTGCTCTATGAAAAGAAAGGTTAGACTCTGTGCGTGGAACGCACACATCACAAAGTGGTTTCTGAAAATGATTCTCTCTAGTTTTTATATGAAGATATTTCCTTTTCTACCGTTGGCCCTAATGCGCTTGAAATGTCCACTTGCAAATTCCACAAAAAGAGGGTTTCAAATCTGGTCTGTATAAAGGAAGGTTCAACTCTGTGAGTTGTACACATGCAAAACAAACAAGTTACTGAGAATTCTTCTCTCTAGATTTAGAGGAAGAAATCCCGCTTCCAACGAAATCCTCAAAGAGGTCCAATTATCCACTTGCTGACTTTACAAACAGAGTGTTTCGAAAGTGCTCTATGAAAAGAAAGGTTAAACTCGGTGAGTGGAACGCACACATCACAAAGTGTTTTCTGAGATTGATTCTCTGCAGTTTTTATACAAAGATATTTCCTTTTCTACCGTTGGCCCCAAAGCGCTTGAAATCTCCACTTGCAAATTCCACAAAAAGAGGGTTGAAAATCTGCCCTGTCTAAAGGAAGGTTCAACTCTGTGAGTTGTACACATGCAAAACAAAGAAGTTACTGAGAATTCTTCTGTCTAGCATTAGATGAGGAAATCCCGTTTCCAACGAAATCCTCAAAGAGGTCGAAATATCCACTGGCAGACTTCACAAACAGAGTGTTTCCAAACTGCTCTATGAAAAGAAAGGTTAAACCCTGTGAGTGGAACGTACACATCACAAAGTGGTTTCTGAGAATGATTATCTGTAGTTTTTATACGAAGATATTTCCTTTTCAACCGTTGGCCCCAAAGCGCTTGAAATGTCCGCTTCCAAATTCCACAGAAAGAGGGTTTCAAATCTGCTCTTCCTAAAGAAAGGTTCAACTCTGTGAGTTGAACACAAGCAACCCCAAGAAGTTACTGAGAATTCTTCTGTCTAGCATTAGATTAAGAAATCCCGTTTCCAACGACATCCTCAAAGAGGTCCAAATATCCACTTGCAGGCTTTACAAACAGAGTGTTTCCAAACTGCTCTATAAAAAGGAAGGTTAAACTCTGTGAGTGGAACGCACACATCACAAAGTGGTTTCTGAAAATGATTCTCTCTAGTTTTCATACGAAGATATTTCCTTTTCTACCGTTGGCCCCGAAGCGCTTGAAATCTCCACTTGCAAATACTACAAAAAGAGGGTTTCATATCTGCTCTTCCTAAAGAAAGGTTCAACTCTGTGAGTCGAACACACACAACCCAAAGACGTTACTGAGAATTCCTCTGTCTAGCATTAGATGAAGAAATCCCGTTTCCAAAGAAATCCTCGAAGAGGTCCAAATATCCACCTGCAGACTTTACAAACAGAGTGTTTCCAAACTGCTCTATGAAAAGAAAGATTAAACTCTGTGAGTGGAACGCACACATCACAAAGTGGTTTCTGAGATTGATTCTCTGTAGTTTTTATACGAAGATATTTCCTTTTCTACCGTTGGCCCCAAATCGGGTGAAATCTCCACTTGCAAATTCCACAAAAAGAGGGCTCCAAAACTGCTCTTCCTAAAGAAAGGTTCAGCTCTGTGAGTTGAACACACGCAACACAAAGTAGTTTCTGAGAATTCTTCTGTCTAGCATTAGATGAAGAAATCCCGTTGAAAACGAAATCCTCAAAGGGGTCCAAATATCCACTTGCAGACTTTACAAACAGAGTGTTTCCAAACTGCTCTATGAAAAGAAAGGTTAAACGCTGTGAGTGGAACGCACACATCACAAAACGGTTTCTGAGAATGATTCTCTGTAGTTTTTATACGAAGATATTCCCTTTTCTTCCGTTGGCCCCAAAGTGCTTGAAATCTCCACTTGCAAATTCCACAGAAAGACGGTTTCAAATCTGCTCCTCCTAAGGAAAGGTTCAACTCTGTGAGTTGAACACATGCAACGAAAAGAAGTTACTGAGAATTCTTCTGTCTAGCATTAGTTGAAGAAATCCCGTTTCCAACGAAATTTTCAAAGAGGTCCAAATATCCACTTGCAGACATTACAAACAGAGTGTTTCCAAAATGCTCAATGAATAGAAAGGTCAAACTCTGTGAGTGGAACGCACACATCACCAAGTGGTTTCTGAGAATGATTCTCTGTAGTTTTTATACGAAGATATTTCCTTTTCTACCGTTGGCACCAAATCGGGTGAAATCTCCACTTGCAAATTCCACAAAAAGAGGGTTTCAAATCTGCTCTGTCTAAAGGAAGGTTCAACTCTGTGAGTTGTACACATGCAAAACAAAGAAGTTACTGAGAATTCTTCTGTCTAGCATTAGATGAAGAAATCCCGTTTCCAGCGAAATCCACAATGAGGTCCAAATATCCACTTGCAGAATTTACAAACAGAGTGTTTCCAAACTGCTCTATGAAAAGAAAGGTTAGACTCTGTGAGTGGAACGCACACATCACAAAGTGCTTTCTGAAAATGATTCTCTCTAGTTTTACATGAAGATATTTCCTTTTCTACCGTTGGCCCCAATGCGCTTGAAATGTCCACTTGCAAATTCCACAAAAAGAGGGTTTCAAATCTGGTCTGTATAAAGGAAGGTTCAACTCTGTGAGTTGTACACACGCAAAACAAACAAGATACTGAGAATTCTTCTGTCTAGATTTAGAGGAAGAAATCCCGTTTCCAACGAAATCCTCAAAGATGTCCAAATATCCACTTGCAGACTTTACAAACAGAGTGTTTCCAAACTGCTCTATGAAAAGAAAGGTTAAACGCTGTGAGTGGAACGCACACATCACAAAACGGTTTCTGAGAATGATTCTCTGTAGTTTTTATACGAAGATATTCCCTTTTCTTCCGTTGGCCCCAAAGCGCTTGAAATCTCCAGTTGCAAATTCCACAGAAAGACGGTTTCAAATCTGCTCCTCCTAAGGAAAGGTTCAACTCTGTGAGTTGAACACATGCAACGAAAAGAAGTTACTGAGAATTCTTCTGTCTAGCATTAGTTGAAGAAATCCCGTTTCCAACGAAATTTTCAAAGAGGTCCAAATATCCACTTGCAGACATTACAAAGAGAGTGTTTCCAAAATGCTCAATGAATAGAAAGGTTAAACTCTGTGAGTGGAACGCACACATCACCAAGTGGTTTCTGAGAATGATTCTCTGTAGTTTTTATACGAAGATATTTCCTTTTCTACCGTTGGCACCAAATCGGGTGAAATCTCCACTTGCAAATTCCACAAAAAGAGGGTTTCAAATCTGCTCTGTCTAAAGGAAGGTTCAACTCTGTGAGTTGTACACATGCAAAACAAAGAAGTTACTGAGAATTCTTCTGTCTAGCATTAGATGAAGAAATCCCGTTTCCAGCGAAATCCTCAATGAGGTACAAATATCCACTTGCAGAATTTACAAACAGAGTGTTTCCAAACTGCTCTATGAAAAGAAAGGTTAGACTCTGTGAGTGGAACGCACACATCACAAAGTGGTTTCTGAAAATGATTCTCTCTAGTTTTACATGAAGATATTTCCTTTTCTACCGTTGGCCCCAATGCGCTTGAAATGTCCACTTGCAAATTCCACAAAAAGAGGGTTTCAAATCTGGTCTGTATAAAGGAAGGTTCAACTCTGTGAGTTGTACACACGCAAAACAAACAAGTTACTGAGAATTCTTCTGTCTAGATTTAGAGGAAGAAATCCCGTTTCCAACGAAATCCTCAAAGAGGTCCAATTATCCACTTGCTGACTTTACAAACAGAGTGTTTCCACAGTGCTCTATGAAAAGAAAGGTTAAACTCGGTGAGTGGAATGCACACATCAAAAAGTGTTTTCTGAGATTGATTCTCTGCAGTTTTTATACGAAGATGTTTCCTTTTCTACCGTTGGCCCCAAAGCGCTTGAAATCTCCACTTGCATATTCCACAAAAAGAGGGAAGAAAATCTGCTCTGTCTAAAGGAAGTTTCAACTCTGGGAGTTGTACACACGCAAAACAAAGAAGTTACTGAGAATTCTTCTGTCTAGTATTTGAAGAAGAAATCCCGTTTCCAGCGAAATCCTCAAAGAGGTCCAAATATCCACTTGCAGACTTTACAAACAGAGTGTTTCCAAACTGCTCTATGAAAAGAAAGGTTAAACTCTGTGAGTGGAACGCACACATCAGAAAGTGGTTTCTGAAAATGATTCTCTCCAGTTTTTATACGAAGATATTTCCTTTTCTACCGTTGGCCCCAAAGCGCTTGAAATGTCCACTTGCAAATTCCGCAGAAAGAGGGTTCCAAATCTGCTCTTCCTAAAGAAAGGTTCAACTCTGTGAGTTGAACACACGCAACCCAAAGAAGTTACTGAGAATTCTTCTGTCTACCAACAGATGAAGAAATCCCGTTTCCAACGACATCCTTAAAGAGGTCCAAATATCCACTTGCAGGCTTTACAAACAGAGTGTTTCCAAACTGCTCTATGAAAAGAAAGGTTAAACTCTGTGAGTGGAACGCACACATCACAAAGTGGTTTCTGAAAATGATTCTCTCTAGTTTTCATACGAAGATATTTCCTTTTCTACCGTAGGCCCCAAAGCGCTTGAAATCTCCACTTGCAAATACTACAAAAAGAGGGTTTCATATCTGCTCTTCCTAAAGAAATGTTCAACTCTGTGAGTTGAACACACACAACCCAAAGACGTTACTGAGAATTCTTCTATCTAGCATTAGATGAAGAAATCCCGTTTCCAAAGAAATCCTCAAAGAGGAACAAATATCCACTTGCAGACTTTACAAACAGAGTGTTTGCAAACTGCTCTATGAAAAGAAAGGTTAAACTCTGTGAGTGGAACGCACACATCACAAAGTGGTTTCTGAGAATGATTCTCTGTAGTTATTATACGAAGATATTTCCTTTTCTACCGTTGGCCCCAAAGCGCTTGAAATCTCCACTTCCCAATTCCAGAGAAAGAGGGTTTCAAATCTGCTCTGTCTAAATGAAGGTTCAACACTGTGAGTTGTACACGCACAATACAAAGAAGTTACTGAGAATTCTTCTGTCTAGCATTAGATAAAGAAATCCCGTTTCCAACGAAATCCTCAAAGAGGTCCAAATATCCACTTTCAGACTTAAAAACAGAGTGTTCCCAAACTGGTCTATGAAAAGAAAGGTTAAACTCTGTGAGTGGAACGCACACATCACAAAGTGGTTTCTGAGAATGATTCTCTGTAGTTTTTATACGAAAATATTTCCTTTTCTACCGTTGGCCCCAAAGCGCTTGAAATATCCACTTGCAAATTCCACAAAAAGACGGTTGAAAATCTGCTCTGTCTAAAGGCAGGCTCAACTCTGGGAGTTGTACACACGCAAAACAAAGAAGTTACAGAGAATACTTCTGTCTAGCATTTGAAGAAGAAATCCCGTTTCCAGCGAAATCCTCAAAGAGGTCCAAATATCCACTTGCAGACTTTACAAACAGAGTGTTTCCAAACTGCTCTATGAAAAGAAAGGTTAAACTCTGTGAGTGGAACGCACACATCACAAAGTGGTTTCCGAGATTGATTCTCTGTAGTTTTTATACGAAGATATTTCCTTTTCTACCGTTGGACCCAAATCGGGTGAAATCTCCACTTGCAAATTCCACAAAAAGAGGACTCCAAAACTGCTCTTCCTAAAGAAAGGTTCAGCTCTGTGAGTTGAACACACGCAACCCAAAGAAGTTACTGAGAATTCTTCTGTCTAGCATTAGATGAAGAAATCCCGTTGAAAACGAAATCCTCAAAGGGGTCCAAATATCCACTTGCAGACTTTGCAAACAGACTGTTTCCAAACTGCTCTATGAAAAGAAAGGTTAAACCCTGTGAGTGGAATGCACACATCACAAAGTGGTTTCTGAGAATGATTCTCTGTAGTTTTTATAGGAAGATATTTCCTTTTCTTCTGTTGGCCGCAAAGCGCTTGAAATCTCCTCTTGCAAATTCCACAGAAAGAGGGTTTCAAATCTGCTCCTCCTAAGGAAAGGTTAAACACTGTGAGTGGAATGCACACATCACAAAGTGGTTTCCGAAAATGATTCTCTCTAGTTTTTATACGAAGATATTTCCTTTTCTACCTTTGGCAACAAAGCGCTTGAAACGTACACTTGAAAATTCTACAAAAAGAGGGTTTCAAATCTGCTCTTCCTAAAGAAAGGTTCAACTCCGTGAGTTGAACACACGCAACCCAAACAACTTACTGAGAATTCTTCTGTCTAGCATTAGATGAAGAAATCCCGTTTCCAACGAAATCCTCAAAGAGGTCCAAATATCCACTTGCAGACTTTACAAACAGAGTGTTTCCAAACAGCTCTATGAAAAGAAAGGTGAGACTCTGTGCGTGGAACGCACACATCACAAAGTGGTTTCTGAAAATGATTCTCTCTAGTTTTTATATGAAGATATTTCCTTTTCTACCGTTGGCCCCAAAGCGCTTGAAATGTCCACTTGCAAATTCCACAAATAGAGTGTTTCAAATCTGCTCTGTATAAAGGAAGGTTCAATTCTGTGAGTTGTACACATGCAAAACAAACAACTTACTGAGAATTCTTCTGTCTAGATTTAGAGGAAGAAATCCTGTTTCCAACGAAATCCTCAAAGAGGTACAAATATCAACTTGCAGACTTTACAAACAGAGTGTTTCCAAACTGGTCTATGAAAAGAAAGGTTAAACTCGGTGAGTGGAACGCACACATCACAAAGTGTTTTCTGAGAATGATTCTCTGTAGTTTTTATACGAAGATATTTCCTTTTCTACCGTTGGCCCCAAAGTGCTTGAAATCTCCACTTGAAAATTCCACAAAAAGAGGGTTGAAAATCTGCTCTGTCTAAAGGAAGGTTCAACTCTGGGAGTTGTACACACGCAAAACAAAGAAGTTACTGAGAATTCTTCTGTCTAGCATTAGATGAAGAAATCCCGTTGCCAGCGAAATCCTCAAAGAGGTCCAAATATCCACTTGCAGACTTTACAAACAGAGTGTTTCCAAACTGCTCTATGAAAAGAAAGGTTAAACTCTGTGAGTGGAATGCACACATCACAAAGCGGTTTCTGAAAATGATTCTCTCTAGTTTTTATATGAAGATATTTCCTTTTCTACCGTTGGCCACAAAGCGCTTGAAATGTCCTCTTGCAAATTCCACAAAAAGAGGGTTTCAAATCTGATCTTCCTAAAGAAAGGTTCAACTCTGTGAGTTCAACACACGCAACCCTAAGAAGTTACTGAGAATTCTTCTGTCTAGCATTAGATGAAGAAATCACGTTTCCAACGAAATCCTCAAAGAGCTGCAAATATCAACTTGCAGACTTTACAAACAGAGTGTTTCCAAACTGCTCTATGAAAAGAAAGGTTAAACTCTGTGAGTGAAACGCACACATCACAAAGTGGTTTCTGAGATTGATTCTCTGTAGTTTTTATACGAAGATATCTCCTTTTCTACCCTTGTCCCCAAATCTTTTGAAATGTCCACAAGCAAATTCCACAAAAAGAGGGTTTCAAATCTGCTCTTCCTAAAGAAAGGTTCACCTCTGTGAGTTGAACACACGCAACCCAAAGAAGTTACTGAGAATTGTTCTGTCTAGCATTAGATGAAGAAATCCCGTTTCCAACGAAATCCACAAAGGGGTCCAAATATCCACTTGCAGAATTTACAAACAGAGTGTTTCCAAACTGCTCTATGAAAAGAAAGGTTAAACGCTGTGAGTGGAACGCACACATCACAAAATGGTTTCTGAGAATGATTCTCTGTAGTTTTTATACGAAGAAACTTCCTTTTCTTCTGTTGGCCCCAAAGCGCTTGAAATCTCCACTTGCAAATTCCACAGAAAGAGGTTCTCAAATCTGCTCCTCCTAAGGAAAGGTTCAACTCTGTGAGTTGAACACATGCAAGGAAAAGAAGTTACTGAGAATTCTTCTTTCTAGCATTAGATGAAGAAATCCCGTTTCCAACGAAATTTTCAAAGAGGTCCAAATATCCACTTGCAGACATTACAAACAGAGTGTTTCCAAAGTGCTCAATGAATAGAAAGGTTAAACTCTGTGAGTGGAACGCACACATCACCAAGTGGTTTCTGAGAATGATTCTCTGTAGTATTTATACGAAGATATTTCCTTTTCTACCGTCGGCACCAAATCGGGTGAAATCTCCACTTGCAAATTCCACGAAAAGAGTGTTTCAAATTTGCTCTGTCTAAAGGAAGGTTCAACTCTGTGAGTTGAACACATGCAAAACAAAGAAGTTACTGAGAACTCTTCTGTCTAGCATTAGATGAAGAAATCCCGTTTCCAACGAAATCCTCAATGAGGTCCAAACATCCACTTGCAGAATTTACAAACAGAGTGTTTCCAAACTGCTCTATGAAAAGAAAGGTTAGACTCTGTGCGTGGAACGCACACATCACAAAGTGGTTTCTGAAAATGATTCTCTCTAGTTTTTATATGAAGATATTTCCTTTTCTACCGTTGGCCCTAATGCGCTTGAAATGTCCACTTGCAAATTCCACAAAAAGAGGGTTTCAAATCTGCTCTGTATAAAGGAAGGTTCAACTCTGTGAGTTGTACACACGCAAAACAAACAAGTTACTGAGAATTCTTCTGTCTAGATTTAGAGGAAGAAATCCCGCTTCCAACGAAATCCTCAAAGAGGTCCAATTATCCACTTGCTGACTTTACAAACAGAGTGTTTCCAAAGTGCTCTATGAAAAGGAAGGTTAAACTCGGTGAGTGGAATGCACACATCACAAAGTGTTTTCTGAGATTGATTCTCTGCGGTTTTTATACGAAGATATTTCCTTTTCTACCGTTGGCCCCAAAGCGCTTGAAATCTCCACTTGCAAATTCCTCAAAAAGAGGGTTGAAAATCTGCCCTGTCTAAAGGAAGGTTCAACTCTGTGAGTTGTACACATGCAAAACAAAGAAGTTACTGAGAATTCTTCTGTCTAGCATTAGATGAGGAAATCCCGTTTCCAACGAAATCCTCAAAGAGGTCGAAATATCCACTTGCAGACTTTACAAACAGAGTGTTTCTAAACTGCTCTATGAAAAGAAAGGTTAAACCCTGTGAGTGGAACGCACACATCACAAAGTGGTTTCTGAGAATGATTATCTGTAGTTTTTATACGAAGATATTTCCTTTTCTACCGTTGGCCCCGAAGCGCTTGAAATGTCCGCTTGCAAATTCCACAGAAAGAGGGTTTCAAATCTGCTCTTCCCAAAGAAAGGTTCAACTCTGTGAGTTGAACACACGCAACCCAAAGAAGTTACTGAGAATTCTTCTGTCTAGCATTAGATTAAGAAATCCCGTTTCCAACGACATCCTCAAAGAGGTCCAAATATCCACTTGCAGGCTTTACAAACAGAGTGTTTCCAAACTGCTCTATAAAAAGAAAGGTTAAACTCTGTGAGTGGAACGCACACATCACAAAGTGGTTTCTGAAAATGATTCTCTCTAGTTTTCATACGAAGATATTTCCTTTTCTACCGTTGGCCCCAAAGCGCTTGAAATCTCCACTTGCAAATACTACAAAAAGAGGGTTTCATATCTGCTCTTCCTAAAGAAAGGTTCAACTCTGTGAGTCGAACACACACAACCCAAAGACGTTACTGAGAATTCTTCTGTCTAGCATTAGATGAAGAAATCCCGTTTCCAAAGAAATCCTCGAAGAGGTCCAAATATCCACCTGCAGACTTTACAAACAGAGTGTTTCCAAACTGCTGTATGAAAAGAAAGATTAAACTCTGTGAGTGGAACGCACACATCACAAAGTGGTTTCTGAGATTGATTCTCTGTAGTTTTTATACGAAGATATTTCCTTTTCTACCGTTGGCCCCAAATCGGGTGAAATCTCCACTTGCAAATTCCACAAAAAGAGGGCTCCAAAACTGCTCTTCCTAAAGAAAGGTTCAGCTCTGTGAGTTGAACACACGCAACCCAAAGTAGTTACTGAGAATTCTTCTGTCTAGCATTAGATGAAGAAATCCCGTTGAAAACGAAATCCTCAATGAGGTCCAAACATCCACTTGCAGAATTTACAAACAGAGTGTTTCCAAACTGCTCTATGAAAAGAAAGGTTAGACTCTGTGCGTGGAACGCACACATCACAAAGTGGTTTCTGAAAATGATTCTCTCTAGTTTTTATATGAAGATATTTCCTTTTCTACCGTTGGCCCTAATGCGCTTGAAATGTCCACTTGCAAATTCCACAAAAAGAGGGTTTCAAATCTGCTCTGTATAAAGGAATGTTCAACTCTGTGGGTTGTACACACGCAAAACAAACAAGTTACTGAGAATTCTTCTCTCTAGATTTAGAGAAAGAAATCCCGCTTCCAACGAAATCCTCAAAGAGGTCCAATTATCCACTTGCTGACTTTACAAACAGAGTGTTTCCAAAGTGCTCTATGAAAAGAAAGGTTAAACTCGGTGAGTGGAACGCACACATCACAAAGTGTTTTCTGAGATTGATTCTCTGCAGTTTTTATACAAAGATATTTCCTTTTCTACCGTTGGCCCCAAAGCGCTTGAAATCTCCACTTGCAAATTCCACAAAAAGAGGGTTGAAAATCTGCCCTGTCTAAAGGAAGGTTCAACTCTGTGAGTTGTACACATGCAAAACAAAGAAGTTACTGAGAATTCTTCTGTCTAGCATTAGATGAGGAAATCCCGTTTCCAACGAAATCCTCAAAGAGGTCCAAATATCCACTGGCAGACTTCACAAACAGAGTGTTTCCAAACTGCTCTATGAAAAGAAAGGGTAAACCCTGTGAGTGGAACGCACACATCACAAAGTGGTTTCTGAGAATGATTATCTGTAGTTTTTATATGAAGATATTTCCTTTTCTACCATTGGCCCCAAAGCGCTTGAAATGTCCGCTTCCAAATTCCACAGAAAGAGGGTTTCAAATCTGCTCTTCCTAAAGAAAGGTTCAACTCTGTGAGTTGAACACACGCAACCCAAAGAAGTTACTGAGAATTCTTCTGTCTAGCATTAGATTAAGAAATCCCGTTTCCAACGACATCCTCAAAGAGGTCCAAATATCCACTTGCAGGCTTTACAAACAGAGTGTTTCCAAACTGCTCTATAAAAAGGAAGGTTAAACTCTGTGAGTGGAATGCACACATCACAAAGTGGTTTCTGAAAATGATTCTCTCTAGTTTTCATACGAAGATATTTCCTTTTCTACCGTTGGCCCCAAAGCGCTTGAAATCTCCACTTGCAAATACTACAAAAAGAGGGTTTCATATCTGCTCTTCCTAAAGAAAGGTTCAACTCTGTGAGTCGAACACACACAACCCAAAGACGTTACTGAGAATTCTTCTGTCTAGCATTAGATGAAGAAATCCCGTTTCCAAAGAAATCCTCGAAGAGGTCCAAATATCCACCTGCAGACTTTACAAACAGAGTGTTTCCAAACTGCTCTATGAAAAGAAAGATTAAACTCTGTGAGTGGAACGCGCACATCACAAAGTGGTTTCTGAGATTGATTCTCTGTAGTTTTTATACGAAGATATTTCCTTTTCTACCGTTGGCCCCAAATCGGGTGAAATCTCCACTTGCAAATTCCACAAAGAGAGGGCTCCAAAACTGCTCTTCCTAAAGAAAGGTTCAGCTCTGTGAGTTGAACACACGCAACACAAAGTAGTTACTGAGAATTCTTCTGTCTAGCATTAGATGAAGAAATCCCGTTGAAAACGAAATCCTCAAAGGGGTCCAAATATCCACTTGCAGAGTTTACAAACAGAGTGTCTCCAAACTGCTCTATGAAAAGAAAGGTTTAACTCTGTGAGTGGAACGCACACATCACAAAGTGGTTTCTGAGAATGATTCTCTGTAGTTTTTATACGAAGATATTTCCTTTTCTTCTGTTGGCCCCAAAGCGCTTGAAATCTCCACTTCCAAATTCCACAGAAAGAGGGTTTCAAATCTGCTCCTCCTAAGGAAAGGTTCAACTCTGTGAGTTGAACACATGCAACGAAAAGAAGTTACTGAGAATTCTTCTGTCTAGCATTAGATGAAGAAATCCCGTTCCCAACGAAATTTTCAAAGAGGTCCAAATATCCACTTGCAGACATTACAAACAGAGTGTTTCCAAAGTGCTCAATGAATAGAAAGGTTAAACTCTGTGAGTGCAACGCACGCATCACAAAGTGGTTTCTGAGAATGATTCTCTGTAGTTTTTATACGAAGATATTTCCTTTTCTACCGTTGGCACCAAATCGGGTGAAATCTCCACTTGCAAATTCCACAAAAAGAGGGTTTCAAATCTGCTCTGTCTAAAGGAAGGTTCAACTCTGTGAGTTGTACACATGCAAAACAAAGAAGTTACTGAGAATTCTTCTGTCTAGCATTAGATGAAGAAATCCCATTTCCAATGAAATCCTCAATGAGGTCCAAATATCCACTTGCAGAATTTACAAACAGATTGTTTCCAAACTACTCTATGAAAAGAAAGGTTAGACTCTGTGAGTGGAACGCACACATCACAAAGTGGTTTCTGAAAATGATTCTCTCTAGTTTTTATATGAAGATATTTCCTTTTCTACCGTTGGCCCCAATGCGCTTGAAATGTCCACTTGCAAATTCCACAAGAAGAGGGTTTCAAATCTGGTCTGTATAAAGGAAGGTTCATATCTGTGAGTTGTACACGTGCAAAACAAACAAGTTACTGAGAATTCTTCTGTCTAGATTTAGAGGAAGAAATCCCGTTTCCAACGAAATCCTCAAAGAGGTCCAAATATCCACTTGCAGACTTTACAAACAGAGTGTTTCCAAAGTGCTCTATGAAAAGAAAGGTTAAACTGTGTGAGTGGAACACACACATCACAAAGTGTTTTCTGAGATTGATTCTCTGCAGTTTTCATACGAAGATATTTCCTTTTCTACCATTGGCCCCAAATCGGGTGAAATCTCCACTTGCAAATTCCACGAAAAGAGGGTTTCAATTCTGCACTGTCTAAAGGAAGGTTCAACTCTGTGAGTTGTACACACACAAAACAAAGAAGTTACTGAGAATTCTTCTGTCTACCATTAGATAAAGAAATCCCGTTTCCAACGAAATCCTCAAAGAGATCCAAATATCCACTTGCAGACTTTACAAACAGAGTGTTTCCAAACTGATCTATGAAAAGAAAGGTTAAACTCGTTGAGAGGAAAGCACACATCACAAAGTGTTTTCTGAGAATGATTCTCTGTAATTTTTATACGAAGATATTTCCTTTTCTACCGTTGGCCCCAAAGCGCTTGAAATCTGCACTTGCAAATTCCACAAAAAGAGGGTTGAAAATCTGCTCTGTCTAAAGGAAGGTTCAACTCTGGGGGTTGTACACACGCAAAACAAAGAAGTTACTGAGAATTCTTCTGTCTAGCATTGGAAGAAGAAATCCCGTTTCCAGCGAAATCCTCAAAGAGGTCCAAATATCCACTTGCAGACTTTACAAACATAGTGTTTCCAAACTGCCCTATGAAAAGAAAGGTTAAACTCTGTGAGTGGAACGCACACATCACAAAGCGGTTTCTGAAAATGATTCTCTCTAGTTTTCATATGAAGATATTTCCTTTTCTACCGTTGGCCCCAAAGCGCTTGAAATGTCCTCTTGCAAATACCACAAAAAGAGGGTTTCAAATCTCCTCTTCCTAAAGAAAGGTTCAACTCTGTGAGTTCAACACTCGCAACCCAAAGAAGTTACTGAGAATTCCTCTGTCTAGCATTAGATGAAGAAATCCCGTTTCCAACGAAATCCTCAAATAGGTCCAAATATCCACTTCAAGACTTCCAAACAGACAGTTTCCAAACTGCTCTATGAAAAGAAAGGTTAAACTCTGTGAGTGGAACGCACACATCACAAAGTGGTTTCCAAAAATGGTTCCCTCTAGTTTTTATACGAAGATATTTCCTTTTCTACCTTTGGCCCCAAAGCGCTTGAAAAGTCCACTTCAAAATTCCACCAAACGAGGGATTCAAATCTGCTCTTCCTAAAGAATGGTTCAACTCTGTGATTTAAACACATACAACACAAAGAAGTTACTGAGAATCCTTCTGTCTAGCATTAGATGAAGAAATCCCGTTTGAAACGAAATCTTCAAAGGTGTCCAAATATCCACTTGCAGACTTTACAAACAGAGTGTTTCCAAACTGCTCTATAAAAAGAAAGGTTAAACTCTGTGAGTGAAACGCACACATCACAAAGTGGTTTCTGAGATTGATTCTCTGTAGTTTTTATACGAAGATATTTCCTTTTCTACCCTTGTCCCCAAATCGGGTGAAATGTCCACTTGCAAATTCCACAAAAAGAGGGTTTCAAATCTGCTCTTCCTAAAGAAAGGTTCAACTCTGTGAGTTGAACACACGCAACCCAAAGAAGTTACTGAGAATTCTTCTGTCTAGCATTAGATGAAGAAATCCCGTTTCCAACGAAATCCTCAAAGGGGTCCAAATATCCACTTGCAGACTTTACAAACAGAGTGTTTCCAAACTGCTTTATGTAAAGAAAGGTTAAACGCTGTGAGTGGAACGCACACATCACAAAGTGGTTTCTGAGAATGATTCTCTGAAGTTTTTATACGAAGATATTTCCTTTTCTTCCGTTGGCCCCAAAGCGCTTGAAATATCCACTTGCAAATTCCACAGAAAGAGGGTTTCAAATCTGCTCCTCATGAGGAAAGGTTCAACTCCGTGAGTTGAACACATGCAACGAAAAGAAGTTACTGAGAATTCTTCTGTCTAGCATTAGATGAAGAAATCCCGTTTCCAACGAAATTTTCAAAGAGGTCCAAATATCCACTTGCAGACATTACAAACAGAGTGTTTCCAAAGTGCTCTATGAAAAGAAAGGTTAAACTCTGTGAGTGGAACGCACACATCACAAAGTGTTTTCTGAGATTGATTCTCTGCAGTTTTCATACGAAGATATTGCCTTTTCTACCATTGGCCCCAAATCGGGTGATATCTCCACTTGCAAATTCCACAAAAAGAGGGTTTCAATTCTGCACTGTCTAAAGGAAGGTTCAACTCTGTGAGTTGTACACACCCAAAACAAAGAAGTTACTGAGAATTCTTCTGTCTAGCATTAGATAAAGAAATCCCGTTTCCAACGAAATCCTCAAAGAGTTCAAAATATCCACTTGCAGACTTTACAAACAGAGTGTTTCCAAACTCCTCTATGAAAAGAAAGGTTAAACTCTGTGAGTGGAACGCACCCATCACAAAGCGGTTTCTGAGAATGATTCTCTGTAGTTTTTATACGAAGATATTTCCTTTTCTACCTTTGGCACCAAATCGGGTGAAATCTCCACTTGCAAATTCCACAAAAAGAGGGTTTCAAATCTGCTCTTCGTAAAGAAAGTTTCAACTCTGTGAGTTGTACAAACGCAAAACAAAGAAGTTTCTGAGAATTCTTCTGTCTAGCATTAGATGAGGAAATCCCGTTCCCAACGAAATCCTCAAAGAGATCCAAATATCCACTTGCAGACTTTACAAACAGAGTGTTTCCAAACTGCTCTATGAAAAGAAAGGTAAAACTCTGTGAGTGGAACGCACACATCACAAAGTGGTTTCTGAGAATGATTATCTGTAGTTTTTATACGAAGATATTTCCTTTTCTACCGTTGCCCCCAAAGCGCTTGAAATGTCCACCTGCACATTCCACAAAAAGAGGGTTTCAAATCTGCTCTTCGTAAAGAAAGTTTCAACTCTGTGAGTTGTACAAACGCAAAACAAAGAAGTTAATGAGAATTCTTCTGTCTAGCATTAGATGAGGAAATTCCGTTTCCAACGAAATCCTCAAAGAGGTCCAAATATCCACTTGCAGACTTTACAAACAGAGTGTTTCCAAACTGCTCTATGAAAAGAAAGGTTAAACTCTGTGAGTGGAATGCACACATCACAAAGTGGTTTCTGAAAATGATTCTCTCTAGTTTTCATACGAAGATATTTCCTTTTTAACCGTTATCCCCTTATCGGGTGAAATCTCCATTTGCAAATTTCACAAAAAGAGTGTTTCAAATCTGCTCTTCGTGAAGAAAGTTTCAACTCTGTGAGTTGTACACACGCAAAACAAAGAGGTTACTGAGAATTCTTCTGTCTAGCATTAGATGAAGAAATCCCGTTTCCAACGAAATCCTCAAAGAGGTCCAAACATCCACTTGCAGAATTTACAAACAGAATGTTTCCAAAGTGCTCAGTGAAAAGAATGGTTAAACTCTGTTAGTGGAACGCACACATCACAAAGTGGTTTCTGAGAATGATTCTCTCTAGTTTTTATACGAAGATACATCCTTTTCTACTACTGGCCCCAAATCGGGTGAAATCTCCCCTTGCAAATTCCTCAAAAAGAGGGTTTCAAATTTGCTCTCTCTAAAGGAAGTTTCAACTCTGTGAGTTGTACACATGCAAAACAAAGAAGTTACTGAGAATTCTTCTGTCTTGCATTAGATGAAGAAATCCCTTTTCCAACGAAGTACTCAAAGAGGTCCAAATATCCATTTGGAGACTTTACAAACAGAGTGTTAGCAAACTGCTCTATGAAAAGAAAGGTTAAACACTGTGAGTCGAATGCATACATCACAAAGAGGTTTCTGAGAATGATTCTCTGAAGTTTTTATACGAAGATATTTCCTTTTCTACCACTGGCCCCAAAGCGCTTGAAATGTCCACTTCCAAATTACACAAAAAGAGGGTTTGAAATCTGCTCTTCCTAAAGAAAGGTTCAACACTGTGACTTGAACACACGCAACCCAAAGAAGTTACTGAGAATCCTTCTGTCTAGCATTAGATGAAGAAATCCCGTTTAAAAGGAAATCCTCAAAGGCGATGAAATATCCACTTGCAGACTTTACAAACAGAGTGTTTCCAAACTGCTCTATGAAAAGAAAGGATAAACTCTGTGAGTGAAATGCACACTTCACAAATTGGTTTCTGAGATTGATTCTCTGTAGTTTTTATACGAAGATATTTCCTTTCTACCCTTGTCCCCAAATCGGGTGAAATGTCCACTTGCAAATTCCACAAAAAGAGGGTTTCAAATCTGCTCTCCCTAAAGAAAGGTTCAACTCCGTGTGTTGAACACACGCAACCCATAGAAGTTACTGAGAATTCTTCTGTCTAGAATTAGATGAAGAAATCCCGTTTCCTACAAAATCCTCAAAGGGGTCAAAATATCCACTTGCAGACTTTACAAACAGAGTGTTTCCAAACTGCTCTATGAAAAGAAAGGTTAAACTCTGTGAGTGGAACGTACACATCACAAAGTGGTTTCTGAGAATGATTCTCTGTAGTTTTTATACGAAGATATTTCCTTTTCTACCGTTGGCCCCAAAGCGCTTGAAATCTCCACTTGCAAATTCCACAAAAAGAGGGTTTCAAATTTGCTCTGTCTAAAGGAAGGTTCAACTCTGTGAGTTGTACACATGCAAAACAAAGAAGTTACTGAGAATTCTTCTGTCTAGCATTAAATGAAGAAATCCCGTTTCCAACGAAATCCTCAAAGAGGTCCAAATATCCACTTGCAGACTTTACAAACAGAGTGTTTCCAAACTGCTCTATGAAAAGAAAGTTTAAACTCTGTGAGTGGAACGCACACATCACAAAGTGGTTTCTGAGATTGATTCTCTGTAGTTTTTATACGAAGATAGTTCCTTTTCTACACTTGTCCCCAAATCGGGTGAAATGTCCACTTGCAAATTCCACAAAAAGAGGGTTTCAAATCTGCTCTTCCTAAAGAAAGGTTCAACTCTGTGAGTTGAACACACGCAACCCAAAGAAGTTACTGAGAATTCTTCTGTCTAGCATTAGATGAAGAAATCCCGTTTCCAATTAAATCCTCAAAGAGGTCCAAATATCCACTTGCAAACATTACAAACAGAGTGTTTCCAAACTGCTCTATGAAAAGAAAGGTTACACTCTGTGAGTGGAACGCACACATCACAAAGTGGTTTCTGAAAATGATTCTCTGTAATTTTTATACGAAGATATTTCCTTTTCTAACGTTGGCCCCAAATCGGGTGAAATCTCCACTTGCAAATTCCGCAAAAAGAGGTTTTCAAATCTGCTCTTCCTAAAGAAAGGTTCAACTCTGTGAGTTGAACACACGCAACCCAAAGAAGTTACTGAGAATTCTTCTGTCTAGCATTAGATGAAGAAATCCCGCTTCCAACGAAATCCTCAAAGAGGTCCAAATATCCACTTGCAGACTTTACAAACAGAGTGTTTCCAGACTGCTCTATGAAAAGAAAGGTTAAACTCTGTGAGTGGAACGCAAACATCACAAAGTGGTTTCTGAGAATGATTCTCTGTAATTTTTATACGAAGATATTTCCTTTTCTACCGTTGGCCCCAAAGCGCTTGAAATCTCCACTTGCATATTCCACAGAAAGAGGCTTTCAAATCTGCTCTTTCTAAAGGAAGGTTCAACTCTGTGAGTTGTACATGCACAAAACAAAGAAGTTACTGGGAACTCTTCTGTCTAGCATTAGACGAAGAAATCCTTTTGCAATGAAATCCTCAAAGAGGTCCAATTATCCACTTGCAGACTTTACAAACAGAGTGTTTCCAAACTGCTCTATGAAAAGAAAGGTTAAACTCTGTGAGTGGAACGCACACATCACAAAGTGGTTTCCGAAAATGATTCTCTCTAGTTTTTATACGAAGATATTTCCTTTTCTACCGTTGGCCCCAAAGCGCTTGAAAAGTCCACTTGAAAATTCCACCAAAAGAGGGTTTCAAACCTGCTCTTCCTAAAGAAAGGTTCAACTCTGTGTTTTAAACACACGCAACCCAAAGAAGTTACTGAGAATTCTTCTGTCTAGCATTAGATGAAGAAATCCCGTTTAAAAGGAAATCCTCAAAGGGGTCCAAATATCCACTTGCAGACTTTACAAACAGAGTGTTTCCAAACTGCTCTATGAAAAGAAAGGTTAAACTCTGTGAGTGGAATGCACACAAGACAAAGTGGTTTCTGAAAATGATTCTCTCTAGTTTTTAAATGAAGATATTTCCATTTCTACCGTTGGCCCCAAAGCGCTTGAAATGTCCACTTGCAAATACTACAAAAAGAGGGTTTCAAATCTGCTCTTCCTAAAGAAAGGTTCAACTCTGTGAGTTGAACACACACAACCCAAAGAAGTTACTGAGAATTCTTCTGTCTAGCATTAGATGAAGTAATCCCCTTTCCAACGAAATCCTGAAAGAGGTCCAAACATCCACTTGCAGACTTTACAAACAGAGTGTTTCCAAACTGCTCTATGAAAAGAAAGGTTAAATTCTGTAAGTGGAACGCACACATCACAAAGTGGTTTCTGAGATTGATTCTCTGTACTTTTCATACGAAGATATTTCCTTTTCTACCGTTGGCCCCAAATCGGGTGTAATCTCCATTTGTAAATTCCACAAAAAGAGGGTTTCAAATCTGCTCTGTCTAAAGGAAGGTTCAACTCTGTGAGTTGTACACAAGCAAAACGAAGAAGTTACTGAGAATTCTTCTGTCTAGCATTAGATGAAGAAATCCCGTTTCCAACGAAATCCTCAAAGAGGTCCAAATATCCACTTGCAGACTTTACAAACAGAGTGTTTCCAAACTGCTCTATGAAAAGAAAGCTTAAACTCTGTGAGTGGAACGTGCACATCACAAAGTGGTTTCTGAGAATGATTCTCTGTAGTTTTTATGCGAAGATATTTCCTTTTCTACCGTTGGCCCCAAATCGAGTGAAATCTCCACTTGCAAATTCCACAAAAAGATTATTTCAAATCTCCTCTGTCTAAAGGAAGTTTCAACTCTGTGAGCTGTACACACGCAAAACAAAGAAGTTACTGAGAATTCTTCCGTCTAGCATTAGATGAAGAAATCCCGTTTCCAACGAAATCCTCAAAGAGGTCCAAATATCCACTTGCAGACTTTACAAACAGAGTGTTTCCAAAACTACTCTATGAAAAGAAAGGTTAAACTCTGTGAGTGGCAGGCACACATCACAAAGTGGTTTCTGAAAATGATTCTCTCCAGTTTTCATACGAAGATATTTCGTTTTCTACCGCTGGCCCCAAATCGGGTGAAATCTCCACTTGAAAATGCCACAAAAAGAGGGTTTCAAATCTGCTCTTCGTAAAGAAAGTTTCAACTCTGTGAGTTGTAAACACGCAAACAAAGAAGTTACTGAGAATTCTTCTGTCTAGCATTAGATGAAGAAATCCCGTTTCCAACGAAATCCTCAAAGAGGTCCAAATATCCACTTGCAGACATTACAAACAGAGTGTTTCCAAACTGCTCTATGAAAAGAAAGGTTAAACTCTGTGCGTGAAACGCACACATCACAAACTGGTTTCTGAAAATGATTCTCTCTAGTTTTTATATGAAGATATTTCCTTTTCTACAGTTGGCCCTAAAGCGCTTGAAATCTCCACTTGCAAATTCCACAACAAGAGGGTTTCAAATCTGGTCTTCGTAAAAAAGGTTCAACTCTTTGAGTTGAACACAGGCAACCCAAGGAAGTCACTGAGAATTCTTTTTTCTAGCATTAGATGAAGAAATCCCGTTTCCAACGAAATCCTCAAAGAGGTCCAAATATCCACTTGCAGACTTTACAAACAGAGTGTTTCCAAACTGCTCTATGAAAAGAAAGGTTAAACTCTGTGAGTGGAAGGCACACATCACAAAGTGGTTTCTGAAAATAATTCTCTCTTGTTTTCTTACGAAGATATTTCCTTTTCTACCGTTGGCCCCAAATCGGGTGAAATCTCCACTTGCAAATTCCACAAAAAGAGGGCTCCAAAACTGCTCTTCCTAAAGAAAGGTTCAGCTCTGTGAGTTGAACACACGCAATCCAAAGAAGTTACTGAGAATTCTTCTGTCTAGCATTAGATGAAGAAATCCCGTTGAAAAGGAAATCCTCAAAGGGGTCCAAATATCCACTTGCAGACTTTACAAACAGAGTGTTTCCAAACTGCTCTATGAAAAGAAAGGTTAAACTCTGTGAGTGGAACGCACACATCACAAAGTGGTTTCTGAGAATGATTCTCTGTAGTTTTTATACGAAGATATTTCCTTTTCTTCCGTTGGCCCCAAAGCGCTTGAAATCTCCACTTGCAAATTCCACAGAAAGAGGGTTTCAAATCTGCTCCTCCTAAGGAAAGGTTCAACTCTGTGAGTTGTACACATGCAAAACAAAGAAGTTACTGAGAATTCTTCTGTCTAGCATTAGATGAAAAATCCCGTTTCCAACGAAATCCTCAAAGAGGTCCAAATATCCACTTGCAGACTTTACAAACAGAGTGTTTCCAAACTGCTCTATGAAAAGAAAGGTTAAACTCTGTGAGTGGAACGCACACATCACAAAGTGGTTTCTGAAAATGATTCTCTCTAGTTTTTATACGAAGATAATTCCTTTTCTACCATTGGCCCCAAATCGGGTTAAATCCCCACTTGCAAATTCCACAAAAAGAGGGTTTCAAATCTGCTCTTCCTAAAGAAAGGTTCAACTCTGTGAGTTGAACACACGCAACCCAAAGAAGTTACTGAGAATTCTTCTGTCTAGCATTAGATGAAGAAATCCCGTTTCCAACAAAATCCTCAAAGAGGTCCAAATATCCACTTGCAGACTTTACAAACAGAGTGTTCCCAAACTGCTCAATGAAAAGAAAGTTTAAACTCTGTGAGTGGAATGCACACATCACAAAGTGGTTTCCGAAAATGATTCTCTCTAGTTTTTATACGAAGATATTTCCTTTTCTACCTTTGGCAACAAAGCGCATGAAACGTACACTTGAAAATTCAACAAAAAGAGGGTTTCAAATCTGCTCTTCCTAAAGAAAGGTTCAACTCCGTGAGTTGAACACACGCAACCCAAACAACTTACTGAGAATTCTTCTGTCTAGCATTAGATGAAGAAATCCCGTTTCCAACAAAATCCTCAAAGAGGTCCAAATATCCACTTGCAGACTTTACAAACAGAGTGTTTCCAAACTGCTCTATGAAAAGAAAGGTGAAACTCTGTGCGTGGAACGCACACATCACAAAGTGGTTTCTGAAAATGATTCTCTCTAGTTTTTATATGAAGATATTTCCTTTTCTACCGTTGGCCCCAAAGCGCTTGAAATGTCCACTTGCAAATTCCACAAAAAGAGGGTTTCAAATCTGCTCTGTATAAAGGAAGGTTCAATTCTGTGAGTTGTACACATGCAAAACAAACAAGTTACTGAGAATTCTTCTGTCTAGATTTAGAGGAAGAAATCCTGCTTCCAATGAAATCCTCAAAGAGGTACAAATATCCACTTGCAGACTTTACAAACAGAGTGTTTCCAAACTGCTCTATGAAAAGAAAGGTTAAACTCTGTGAGTGGAACGCACACATCACAAAGCGGTTTCTGAAAATAATTCTCTCTAGTTTTTATATGAAGATATTTCCTTTTCTACCGTTGGCCACAAAGCGCATGAAATGTCCTCTTGCAAATTCCAGAAAAACAGGGTTTCAAATCTGATCTTCCTAAGGAAAGGTTCAACTCTGTGAGTTCAACACACGAAACCCAAAGAAGTTACTGAGAATTCTTCTGTATAGCATTAGATGAAGAAATCCCGTTTCCCACGAAATCCTCAAATAGGCCCAAATATCCACTTGCAGACTTTACAAACAGAGTGTTTCCAAACTGCTCTATGAAAAGAAAGGTCAAACTCTGTGAGTGGAACGCACACATCACAAAGTGGTTTCCGAAAATGATTCTCTGTAGTTTTTATACGAAGATATTTCCTTTTCTACCCTTGTCCCCAAATCGGGTGAAATGTCCACTTGTAAATTCCACAAAAAGAGGGTTTCAAATCTGCTCTTCCTAAAGAAAGCTTCAACTCTGTGAGTTGAACACACGCAATACAAAGAAGTTGCTGAGAATTCTTCTGTCTAGCATTAGATGAAGAAATCCCGTTTCCAATGAAATCCTCAAGGGGTCCAAATATCCACTTGCACACTTTACAAACAGAGTGTTTCCAAACTGCTCTATGAAAAGAAACGTTAAACACTGTAAGTGGAAGACACACATCACAAAGTGGTTTCTGAAAATGATTCTCTCTAGTTTCCATACGAAGATATTTCCTTTTCTACCGTTGGCCCCAAAGCGCTGGAAACGTCCTCTTGCAAATATTACAAAAAGAGGGTTTCAAATCTGCTCTTCATAAGGAAAGGTTCAACTCTGTGAGTTGAACATATGCAATCCAAAGAAGTTACTGAGAATTCTTCTGTCTAGCATTAGATGAAGAAATCCCGTTTCCAACGACATCCTCAAAGAGGTCCAAATATCCATTTGCAGACTTTACAAACAGAGTGTTCCCCAACTGCTCCATGAAAAGAAAGGTTAAACTCCGTGAGTGGAAAGCACACATCACAAACTGGTTTCTGAAAATGATTCTCTCTAGTTTTCATACGAAGATATTTCCTTTTCTACCGTTGGCCCCTAAACGGGTGAAATCCCATTTGCAAATTCCACAAAAAGAGTGTTTCAAATCTGCTCTTCATAAAGAAAGTTTCAACTCTGTGAGTTGTACACACGCAAAACAAAGAAGTTACTGAGAATTCTTCTCTCTAGCATTAGATGAGGAAATCCCGTTTCCAAAGAAATCCTCAAAGAGGTCCAAATATCCACTTGCAGACATTACAAACAGAGTGTTTCCAAACTGCTCTATGAAAAGAAAGGTTGAACTCTGTGAGTGGAATGCACACATCACAAAGTGGTTTCTGAGAATGATTCTCTGTAGTTTTTATACGTAGATATTTCCTTTTCTACCGTTGGCCCCAAAGAGCATGAAATGTCCACTTGCAAATTCCACAAAAAGAGGGTTTCAAATCTGCTCTTCCTAAAGAAAGGTTCGACTCTGTGTGTTGAACACACGCAACACAAAGAAGTTACTGAGAATTCTTCTGTCTAGCATTAGATGAAGAAATCCCATTTCCAACGACATCCTCAAAGAGGTCCAAATATCCACTTGCAGACTTTACAAACAGAGTGTTTCCAAACTGCTCTATGAAAAGAAAGGTGAAACTCTGTGGGTGGAACGCACACATCACAAAGTGGTTTCTGAAACTGATTCTCTCTAGTTATCATATGAAGATATTTCATTTTCTACTGCTGGCCCCTAATCGGGTTAAATCTCCATTTGCAAATTCCACAAAAAGAGCGTTTCAAATCTGCTCTCCATAAAGAAAGTTTCAACTCTGTGAGTTTTACACATGCAAAACAAAGAAGTTACTGAAAATTCTTCTGTCTAGCATTAGATGAAGAAATCCCGTTTCCAACGAAATCCTCAAAGAGGTCCAAATATCCACTTGCAGACTTTACAAACCGAGTGTTTCCAAACTGCTCCATGAAAAGAAAGGGTAAACTCTGTGAGTGGAACGCACACACCACAAACTGGTTTCTGAGAATGATTCTCCTTAGTTTTTATACGAAGATATTACCTTTTCTACCTTTGGCCCCAAATCTGGTGAAATCTCCACTTGCAAATTAAACAAAATGAGGGTTTCAAATCTGCTCTGTCTAAAGGAAGGTTCATCTCTGTGAGTTGTACACACGCAAAACAGAGAAGTTACTGAGAATTCTTCTGTCTAACATTAGATGAAGAAATCCCGTTTCCAGTGATATCCTCAAAGAGGTCCAAATATCCACTTGCAGACTTTACAAACAGAGTGTTTCCAAACTGCTCTATGAAAAGAAAGGTTAAACTCTGAGAGTGGAACGCACACATCACAAAGTGGTTTCTGCAAATGATTCTCTCTCGTTTTTATGTGTATATATTTCTTTTTCTACCGTTGGCCCCAAAGCTCTTGAAATCTCCACTTCAAATTCCACAACAAGATTGTTTCAAATCTGCTCTTCGTAAAAAACGTTCAACTCTATGAGTTGAACACACAGAACCCAAAGAAGTTACTGAGAATTCTTCTGTCTAGCATTAGATGAAGAAATCCCGCTTCCAACGAAATCCTCAAAGAAGACCAAATATCCACTTGCAGACTTTACAAACAGAGTGTTCCCAAACTGCTCCATGAAAAGAAAGGTTAAACTCCGTGAGTGGAACGCACACATCACAAAGTGGTTTCTGAAAATGATTCTCTCTAGTTTCCATACGAAGATATTTCCTTTTCTACCGTTGGCACCTAATCGTGAGAAATCTCCATTTCCAAATTCCACAAAAAGACGGTTTCAAATTTGCTCTTCGTAAAGAAAGTTTCAGCTCTGTGTGTTGTACACACGCAAAACAAAGAAGTTACTGAGAATTCTTCTCTCTAGCATTAGATGAGGAAATCCCGTTTCCAATGAAATCCTCAAAGAGGTCCAAATATCCACTTGCATACTTTACAAACAGAGTGTTTCCAAACTGGTCTATGAAAAGAAAGGTTAAACTCTGTGAGTGGAACGCACACATCACAAAGTGGTTTCTGAAAATGTTTCTCTCTGGTTTTCATACGAAGATATTTCCTTTTCTACCTTTGGCCCCAAATCGGGTGAAATCACCACTTGCAAATTCCACAAAAAGAGGGTTTCATATCTGCTCTGTCTAAAGGAAGGTTCAATTCTGTGAGTTGTACACACGCAACACAAAGAGGTTACTGAGAATTCTTCTGTCTAGCATTAGATGAAGAAATCCCATTTCCAACGAAATCCTGAAATTGGTCGAAATATCCACTTATAGACTTTACAAACAGAGTGTTCCCAAACTGCTCTATGAAAAGAAAGGTTAAACTCTGTGAGTGGAACACACACATCACAAAGTGGTTTCTGAAAATGATTCTCTCTAGTTTTCATACGAAGATATTTCCTTTTCTACCGTTGGCCCCTAATCGGGTGAAATCTCCATTTGCAAATTCCACAAAAAGAGGGTTTCAAATCTGCTCTTCGTAAAGAAAGTTTCAACTCTGTGAGTTGTACACACGCAAAACAAAGAAGTTACTGAAAATTCTTCTGTCTAGCATTAGATGAAGAAATCCCGTTTCCAACGAAATCCTCAAAGAGGTCCAAATTTCCACTTGCAGACTTTACAAACAGAGTGTTTCCAAACTGCTCTCTGAAAAGAAAGGTTAAACTCTGTGAGTGGAACACACACATCACAAAGTGGTTTCTGAGAATGATTCTCTGTAGTTTTTATACGAAGATATTACCTTTTCTACCATTGGCCCCAAATCGGGTGAAATCTCCACTTGCAAATTCCGCAAAAACAGGGTTTCAAATCTGCTCTGTCTAAAGGAAGGTTCAACTCTGTGAGTTGTACACACGCAAAACAAAGAATTTACTGAGAATTCTTCTGTCTAGCATTAGATGAAGAAATCCCGTTTCCAATGAAATCCTCAAAGAGGTCCAAATATCCACTTGCAGACTTTACAAACAGAGTGTTTCCAAACTGCTCTATGAAAAGAAAGGTTAAACTCTGTGAGTGGAACGCACACATCACAAAGTGGTTTCTGAAAATGATTCAATCTCGTTTTTATACGCAGATATTTCCTTTTCTACCATTGGCCCCAAAGCGCTTGAAATCCCCACTTGCAAATTCCACAAAAAGAGGGTTTCATATCTGCTCTTCGTAAAAAAGGGTCAACTCTGTGAGTTGAACACACGCATCCCAAAGAAGTTACTGAGAATTCTTCTGTCTAGCAATAGATGAAGAAAACCCCTTTCCAACGAAATCCTCAAAGAGGTCCAAATATCCACTTGCAGACTTTACAGACAGAGTGTTCCCAAACTGCTCCATGAAAATAAAGGTTAAACTCCGTGAGTGGAACGCACACATCACAAAGTGGTTTCTGAAAATGATTCTCTCTAGTTTTCATACGAAGATATTTCCTTTTCTACCGTTGGCCCCTAATCGGGAGAAATCTCCATTTGCAAATTCCACAAAAAGTGGGTTTCAAATCTGCTATTCATAAAGTTTCAACTCTGTGAGTTGTACACACGCAAAACAAAGAAGTTAGTGAGAATTCTTCTCTCTAGCATTAGATGAGGAAATCCCGTTTCCAACGAAATCCTCAAAGAGGTCCAAATATCCACTTGCAGACTTTACAAACAGAGTGTTTCCAAACTGCTCTATGAAAAGAAAGGTTAAACTCTGTGAGTGGAACGCACACATCACAAAGTGGTTTCTGAGAATGATTCTCTGTAGTTTTTATACGAAGATATTTCCTTTTCTACCGTTGGCCCCAAAGCGCTTGAAATGTCCACTTGAAAATTCCACAAAAAGAGGGTTTCAAATCTCCTCTTCCTAAAGAAAGGTTCGACTCTGTGAGTTCAACACACGCAACACAAAGAAGTTACTGAGAATTTTTCTGTCTAGCATTGGATGAAGAAATCCCGTTTCCAACGACATCCTCAAAGAGGTCCCAATATCCACTTGCAGACATTCCAAACAGAGTGTTACCAAACTGCTCTATGGAAAGAAAGGTTAAACTCTGTGGGTGGAACGCACACATAACAAAGTGGTTTCTGAAAATGATTCTCTCTAGTTTTCATATGAAGATATTTCCTTTTCTACCGTTGGCTCCAAATCGGGTGAAATCTCCACTTGCAAATTCCACAAAAAGAGGTTTTCAAATCTGCTCTTCGTAAAAAAGGATCAACTCTGTGAGTTGAACACACGCAACCGAAAGAAGTTACTGAGAATTCTTCTGTCTAGCATTAGATGAAGAAATCCCGTTTCCAACGAAATCCTCACAGAGGTCCAAATATCCACTTGCAGACTTTACAAACAGAGTGTTTCCAAATTGCTCTATGAAAAGAAAGGTTAAACTCTGTGAGTGGAACGCACACATCACAAAGTGTTTTCTGAGATTGATTCTCTGTAGTTTTCATACGAAGATATTTCCTTTTCTACCGTTGGCCCCAAATCGGGTGAAATCTCCACTTGCAAATTCCACAAAAGGAGGGATTCAAATCTGCTCTGTGTAAAGGAAGGTTCAACTCGGTGAGTTCTACACACACAAAACAAAGAAGTTACTGAGAATTCTTCTGTCTAGCATTAGATGAAGAAATCCCGTTTCCAACTAAATCCTCCAAGAGGACCAAATATCCACTTGCAGACTTCACAAACAGAGTGTTTCCAAACTGCTCTATGAAAAGAAAGGTTAAACTCGGTGAGTGGAACGCACACACCATGAAGTGGTTTCTGAGAATGATTCTCTGTAGTTTTTATACGATGATATTTCCTTTTCTACCGTTCGCCCCAAATCGGGTGAAATCTCCACTTGCAAATTCCACAAAAAGAGGGTTTCAAATCTGCTCTTCGTAAAGAAGGTCTCAACTCTGTGAGTTGTACACACGCAAAGCAAAGAAGTTACTGAGAATTCTTCTGTCTAGCATTAGATGAGGAAATCCCGTTTCCAACGAAATCCTCAAAGAGGTCCAAATATCCACTTGCAGACTTTACAAACAGAGTGTTTCTACACTGCTCTATGAAAAGAAAGGTTAAACCCTGTGAGTGCAACGCACACATCACAAAGTGGTTTCTGAGAATGATTATCTGAAGTTTTTATACGAAGATATTTCCTTTCCTACCGTTGGCCTCAAAGCGCTTGAAATCTCCTCTTGCAAATTCCACAACAAGAGGGATACAAATCTGCAATTTCTAAAGAAAGGTTCAACTCTGTGACTTGAACACACGCAACACAAAGAAGTTACTGAGAATTCTTCTGTCTAGCATTAGATGAAGAAATCCCGTTTCCAACGACATCCTCAAAGAGGTCCAAATATCCACTTGCAGACTTTACAAACAGAGTGTTTCCAAACTGCTCTATGAAAAGAAAGGTTAAACTCCGTGAGTGGAATGCACACATCACAAAGTGGTTTCTGAAAATGATTCTCTCTAGTTTTCATACGAAGATATTTCCTTTTCTACCGTTGGCCCCAAAGCACTTGAAATGTCCACTTGCAAATACTACAAAAAGAGGGATTCAAATCTGCTCTTCCTAAAGAAAGGTTCAACTCTGGGAGTTGAACACACGCAACCCAAAGAAGTTACTGAGAATTCTTCTGTCTAGCATTAGATGAAGAAATCCCGTTTCCAAAGAAATCCTCAAAAACGTCCAAATATCCACTTGCAGACTTTACTAACACAGTGTTTCCAAACTGCTCTATGAAAAGAAAGGTTAAACTCTCTGAGTGGAACGCACACATCACAAAGTGGTTTCTGAAAATGATTCTCTGTAGTTTTTATCCGAAGATATTTCCTTTACTACCGTTGTCCCCAAAGCGCTTGAAATGTCCACTTGCAAATTCCACAACAAGAGGGTTTCAAATCTGCTCTTCCTAAGGAAAGGTTCCACTCTGTGAGTTGAACATATGCAATCCAAAGAAGTTACTGAGAATTCTTCTGTCTAGCATTAGATGAAGAAATCCCGTTCCCAACGAAATAATCAAAGAGGTCCAAATATGCACCTGAAGATTTTACAAACAGAGTGTTCCCAAACTGCTCCATGAAAAGAAAGGTTAAACTCCGTGAGTGGAATGCACACATCACAAAGTGGTTTCTGAAAATTATTCTCTCTAGCTTTCATACGAAGATATTTCCTTTTCTACCGTTGGCCCCTAATCGGGTGAAATCTCCATTTGCAATTTCCACAAAAAGAGGGTTTCAAATCTGCTCTTCACAAAGAAAGTTCCAACTCTGTGAGTTGTACACACGCAAAACAAATAAGTTGCTGAGAACTCTTCTCTCTAGCATTAGATGAGGAAATCCCGTTTCCAACGAAATCCTCAAAGAGGTCCAAATATCCACTTGCAGACTTTACAAACAGAGTGTTTCCAAACTGCTCTATGAAAAGAAAGGTTAAACTCTGTGAGTGGAACGCACACATCACAAAGTGGTTTCTGAGAATGATTCTCTGTAGTTTTTATACGAAGATATTTCCTTTTCTACCGTTGGCTCCAAAGCGCTTGAAATGTCCACTTGCAAATTCCACAAAAAGAGGGTTTCAAATCTGCTCTTCGTAAAAACGGTTGAACTCTGTGAGTTGAACATACGCAACCCAAAGAAGTTACTGAGAATTCTTCTGTCTAGCATTAGAGGAAGAAATCCCGTTTCCAACGAAATACTCAAAGAGGTCCAAATATCCACTTGCAGACTTTACAAACAGAGTGTTTCCAAACTCCTCTATGAAAAGAAAGGTTAAACTCTGTGAGTGGAAGGCACACATCACAAAGTGGTTTCTGAAAATGATTCTCTCTAGTTTTCATACGAAGATATTTCCTTTTCTACATTTGGCCGCAAATCGGGTGAAATCTCTACTTGCAAATTCCACAAAAAGAGGGTTTCAAATCTGCTCTTCATATAGAAAGTTTCAACTCTGTGAGTTGTACACACGCAAAACAAAGAAGTTACTGAGAATTCTTCTGTCTAGCATTAGATGAGGAAATCCCCTTTCCAACGAAATCCTCAAAGAGGTCCAAATATCCACTTGCAGACTTTACAAACAGAATGTTTCCAAAGTGCTCTATGAAAAGAAAGGTTATACTCTGTGAGTGGAACGCACACATCACAAAGTGGTTTCTGAGAATGATTCTCTGTAGTTTTTATACGAAGATATTTCCTTTTCTACCGTTGGCCGAAAAGCACTTGAAATGTCCACTTGCAAATTCCACAAAAAGAGGGTTTCAAATCTGCTCTGTCTAAAGGAACGTTGAACTCTGTGAGTTGTACAAACGCAAAGCAAAGAAGTTTCTGAGAATTCTTCTGTCTAGCATTAGATGAAGAAATCCCGTTTCCAATGAAATCCTCAAAGAGGTCCAAATATCCACTTACAGACTTTACAAACAGAGTGTTTCCAAACTGCTCTAGGAAAAGAAAGGTTAAACTCTGTGAGTGGAACGCACACATCAGAAAGTGGTTTCAGAAAATGATTCTCTCTAGTTTTTATACGAAGTTATTTCCTTTTCTACCGTTGGCCCCAAAAGCGCTTGAAATGTCCACTTGCAAATTCCACAAAAGGAGGGTTTCAAATCTGCTCTGTCTAAAGGAAGGTTCAACTCTGTGAGTTGTACACATGCAAAACAAAGAAGTTACTGAGAATTCTTCTGTCTAGCATTAGATGAAAAATCCCATTTCCAACGAAATCCTCAAAGAGGTCCAAATATCCACTTGCAGACTTTACAAACAGAGTGTTTCCAAAGTGCTCTATGAAAAGAAAGGTTAAACTCTGTGAGTGGAACGCACACATCACAAAGTGGTTTATGAGAATGATTCTCTGTAGTTCTTATACGAAGATATTTCCTTTTCTACCGTTGGCCCCAAATCGGGTGAAATCTCCACTTGAAAATTCCACAAAAAGAGGGTTTCAAATCTGCTCTGTCTAAAGGAAGGTTCAACTCTGTGAGTTGTACAAACGCAAAGCAAAGAAGTTTCTGAGAATTCTTCTGTCTAGCATTAGATGAAGAAATCCTGTTTCCAACGAAATCCTCAAAGAGGTCCAAATATCCACTTGCAGACTTTACAAACAGAGTGTTTCCAAACTGCTCTATGAAAAGAAAGGTTAAACTCTGTGAGTGGAACGCACACATCACAAAGAGGTTTCTGAAAATGATTCTCTCTAGTTTTCATACGAAGATATTTCCTTTTCTACCGTTGGCCTCAAAAGCGCTTGAAATGTCCACTTGCAAATTCCACAAAAGGAGGGTTTCAAATCTGCTCTGTCTAAAGGAAGGTTCAACTCTGTGAGTTGTACACATGCAAAACAAAGAAGTTACTGAGAATTCTTCTGTCTAGCATTAGATGAAAAATCCCATTTCCAACGAAATCCTCAAAGAGGTCCAAATATCCACTTGCAGACTTTTCAAACAGAGTGTTTCCAAACTGCTCTATGAAAAGAAAGGTTAAACTCTGTGAGTGCAACACACACATCACAAAGTGGTTTCTGAGAATGATTAGCTGTAGTTTTTATACGAATATATTTCCTTTTCTACCGTTGGCCCCAAAGCGCTTGAAATGTCCACTTGCAAATTCCACAAAAATAGGGTTTCATATCTGCTCTTCCTAAAGAAAGGTTCAACTCTGTGAGTTGAACACACGCAACCCAAAGAAGTTACTGAGAATTCTTCTGTCTAGCATTAGATGAAGAAATCCCGTTTCCAACGACATCCTCAAAGAGGTCCAAATATCCACTTGCAGACTTTACAAACAGAGTGTTTCCAAACTGCTCTATGAAAAGAAAGGTTAAACTCTGTGAGTGGAACGCACACATCACAAAGTGGTTTCTGAAAATGATTCTCTCTAGTTTTGGTATGAAGATATTTCCTTTTCTACCGTTGGCCCCAAAGCACTTGAAAAGTCCACTTGCAAATTCCACAAAAAGAGTGTTGCAAATCTGCTCTTCCTAAAGAAAGGTTCAACTCTTTTAGTTGAACACACACAACACAAAGAATTTACTGAGAATTCTTCTGTCTAGCATTAGATGAAGAAATCCCGTTTCCAACGAAATCCTCAAAGAGGTCCAAATATCCACTTCCACATTTCACAAACAGAGTGTTTCCAAACTGCTCTATGAAAAGAAAGGTTAAACTCTGTGAGTGGAATGCACACATCACAAAGTGTTTTCTGCGAATGATTCTCTGTAGTTTTTATACGAAGATATTTCCTTTTCTACCGTTGGCCCCAAAGCGCTTGAAATGTCCGCTTGCAAATTCCACAAAAAGAGGGTTTGAAATCTACTGTTCCTAAAGAAAGGTTCAACTCTGTGAGTTGAACACATGCAACCCAAAGAAGTTACTGAGAATTCTTCTGTCTAGCATTAGATGAAGAAATCCCATTTAAAACGAAATCCTCCAAGGGGTCGAAATACCCACTTGCAGACTATACTAACATAGTGTTTCCAAACTGCTCTATGAAAAGAAAGGTTAAACTCTGTGAGTGGAATGCACACATCACAAACTGGTTTCGGAAAATGATTGTCTCTAGTTTTCATACGAAGATATTCCCTTTTCTACCGTTGGCCCCAAAGAGCTTGAAATCTCCACTTGCAAATTCCACAAAAAGAGGGTTTCAAGTCTGCTCTTCGTAAAAAAGGTTCAACTCTGTGAGTTGAACACACGCAACCCAAAGAAGTTACTGAGAATTCTTCTGTGTAGCATTAGATGAAGAAATCCCGTTTCCAACGAAATCCTCAAAGAGGTCCAAATATCCACTTACAGACTTTACAACAGAATATTTCCAAAGTGCTCTATGAAAAGAAAGGTTATACTCTGTGAGTGGAACGCACACATCACAAAGTGGTTTCTGAGAATGATTCTCTGTAGTTTTTATACGAAGATATTTCCTTTTCTACCATTGGCCGAAAACCGCTTGAAAAGTCCACTTGCAAATTCCACAAAAAGAGGGTTTCAAATCTGCTCTGTCTAAAGGAAGGTTCAACTCTGTGAGTTGTACAAACGCAAAGCAAAGAAGTTTCTGAGAATTCTTCTGTCTAGCATTAGATGAAGAAATCCCGTTTCCAACGAAATCCTCAAAGAGGTCCAAATATCCACTTGCAGACTTTACAAACAGAGTGTTTCCAAACTGCTCTATGAAAAGAAAGGTTAAACTCTGTGAGTGGAACGCACACATCACAAAGTGGTTTCTGAAAATGATTCTCTCTAGTTTTTATACGAAGATATTTCCTTTTCTACCGCTGTCCCCAAAAGCGCTTGAATTGTCCACTTGCAAATTCCACAAAAGGAGGGTTTCAAATCCGCTCTGTCTAAAGGAAGGTTCAACTCTGTGAGTTGTACACACGCAAAACAAAGAAGTTACTGAGAATTCTTCTGTCTAGCATTAGATGAAAAATCCCGTTTCCAACGAAATCCTCAAAGAGGTCCAAATATCCAGTTGCACACTTTACAAACAGAGTGTTTCCAAACTGCTCTATGAAAAGAAATGTTAAACTCTGTGAGTGGAATGCACACATAACAAATTGTTTTCTGCGAATGATTCTCTGGAGTTTTTAAACGAAGATATTTCCTTTTCTACCGTTGGCCCCAAAGCGCTTGAGATGTCCGCTTGCAAATTCCACAAAAAGTGGGTTTGAAATCTGCTGTTCCTAAAGAAAGGTTCAACTCTGTGAGTTGAACACATGTAACCCAAAGAAGTTACTGAGAATTCTTCTGTCTAGCATTAGATGAAGATATCCCATTTAAAACGAAGTCCTCCAAGGGGTCGAAATATCCACTTGCAGACTTTACTAACACAGTGTTTCCAAACTGCTCTATGAAAAGAAAGGTTAAACTCTGTGAGTGGAATGCACACATCACAAAGTGGTTTCTGAGAATGACTCTCTGTAGTTTTCATACGAAGATATTTCCTTTTCTACCGTTGGCCCCAAATCGGGTGAAATCTCCACTTGCAAATTCCACAAAAAGAGGGTTTCAAATCCGCTCTTCATAAAGAAAGGTTCAACTCTGTGAGTTGAACACACGCAAAACAAAGAAGTTACTGAGAATTCTTCTCTCTAGCATTAGATGAAGAAATCACGTTTCCAACGAAATCCTCAAAGAGGTCCAAACATCCACTTGCAGACTTTACAAACAGAGTTTTCCCAATCTGCTCTATGAAAAGAAAGGTTAAACTCTGTGAGTGGAACGCACACGTCACAAAGTGGTTTCTGAAAATGATTCTCTCCAGTTTTCATACGAAGATACTTCCTTTTGTACCGTTGGCCCCAAATCGGGTGAAACCTCCAATTGCAAATTCCACAAAAAGGGGGTTTCAAATCTGCTCTTCATAAAGAAAGGTTCAACTCCATGAGTTGAACACACGCAACCCAAAGAAGTTACTGAGAATTCTTCTGTCTAGCTTTTGATGAAGAAATCCCGTTTCCAACGAAATCCACAAAGAGGTCCAAACATCCACTTGCAGACTTTACAAACAGAGTGTTTCCAAACTGCTCTATGAAAAGAAAGGTTAAACTCTGTGAGTGGAACGCACACATCACAAAGTGGTTTCGGAAAATGATTGTCTCTAGTTTTCATACGAAGATATTCCCTTTTCTACCGTTGGCCCCAAAGAGCTTGAAATCTCCACTTGCAAATTCCACAAAAAGAGGGTTTCAAGTCTGCTCTTCGTAAAAAAGGTTCAACTCTGTGAGTTGAACACACGCAACCCAAAGAAGTTACTGAGAATTCATCTGTGTAGCATTAGATGAAGAAATCCCGTTTCCAACGAAATCCTCAAAGAGGTCCAAATATCCACTTGCAGACTTTACAAACAGAGTGTTTCCAAACTCCTCTATGAAAAGAAAGGTTAAACTCTGTGAGTGGAAGGCACACATCACAAAGTGGTTTCTGAAAATGATTCTCTGTAGTTTTCATACGAAGATATTTCCTTTTCTACCTTTGGCCGCAAATCGAGTGAAATCTCTACTTGCAAATTCCACAAAAAGAGGGTATCAAATCTGCTCCTCATAAAGAAAGTTTCAACTCTGTGAGTTGTACACACGCAAAACAAAGAAGTTACTGAGAATTCTTCTCTCTAGCATTAGATGAGGAAATACCGTTTCCAACGAAATCCTCAAAGAGGTCGAAATATCCACTTGCAGACTTTACAAACAGAGTGTTTCCAAACTGCTCTATGAAAAGAAAGGTTAAACCCTGTGAGTGAAACGCACACATCACAAAGTGGTTTCTGAGAATGATTGTCTGTAGTTCTTATACGAAAATATTTCCTTTTCTACCGTTGGCCTCAAAGCGCTTGAAATGTCCACTTGCAAATTCCACAACAAGAGGGTTTCAAATCTGCTCTTCCTAAGGAAAGTTTCAACTCTGTGAGTTGAACATATGCAATCCAAAGAAGTTACTGAGAATTCTTCTGTCTTGCATTAGATGAAGAAATCCTGTTTCCAACGAAATCCTCAAAGAGGTCCAAATATCCACTTGCAGACTTTTCAAACAGAGTGTTTCCAAACTGCTCTATGAAAAGAAAGGTTAAACTCTGTGAGTGCAACACACACATCACAAAGTGGTTTCTGAGAATGATTAGCTGTAGTTTTTATACGAAGATATTTCCTTTTCTACCGTTGGCCCCAAAGCGCTTGAAATGTCCACTTGCAAATTCCACAAAAATAGGGTTTCATATCTGCTCTTCCTAAAGAAGGGTTCAACTCTGTGAGTTGAACACACGCAACCCACAGAAGTTACTGAGAATTCTTCTGTCTAGCATTAGATGAAGAAATCCCGTTTCCAACGACATCCTCAAAGAGGTCCAAATATCCACTTGCAGACTTTACAAACAGAGTGTTTCCAAACTGCTCTATGAAAAGAAAGGTTAAACTCTGTGGGTGGAACGCACACATCACAAAGTGGTTTCTGAAAATGATTCTCTGTAGTTTTCATACGAAGATATTTCCTTTTCTACCGTTGGCCTCAAAGCGCTGCAAATGTCCACTTGCAAATACTACAAAAAGAGGGTTTCAAATCTGCTCTTCCTAAAGAAAGGTTCAACTCTGTGAGCTGTACACACGCAAACCCAAGAAGTTACTGAGAATTCTTCTGTCTAGCATTAGATGAAGAAATCCCGTTTCCAATGAAATCCTAAAAGAGGTCCAAATATCCACTTGCAGACTCTACAAACAGAGCGTTTCCAAAGTGCTCAATGAAAAGAAATTTTAAACTCTGTTAGTGGAACGCACAAATCACAAAGTGGTTTCTGAGAATGATTCTCTGTAGTTTTTAAACGAAGATATTTCCTTTTCTACCGTTGGCCCCAAATCGGGTGAAATCTCCACTTGCAAATTCCACAAAAAGAGGGTTTCTTATCTGGTCTGTCTATAGGATGGTTCAACTCTGTGAGTTGTACACACGCAGAACAAGAAGTTACTGAGAATTCTTCTGTCTAGAATTAGACGAAGATATCCCGTTTGCAACGAAATCCTCAAAGAGGTCCAAATATCCACTTGCAGACTTTACAAACAGAGTGTTTCCAAACTGCTCTATGAAAAGAAAGGTTAAACACTGTGAGTGGAAAGCACACGTCACAAAATGGTTTCTGAGAATGATTCTCTGTAGTTTTTATACGAAGATATTTCCTTTTCTACCGTTGGCCGAAAAGCGCTTGAAATGTCCACTTGCAAATTCCACAAAAAGAGGGTTTCAAATCTGCTCTGTCTAAAGGAAGGTTCAACTCTGTGAGTTGTACAAACGCAAAGCAAAGACGTTTCTGAGAATTCTTCTGTCTAGCATTAGATGAAGAAACCCCGTTTCCACCGAAATCCTCAAAGAGGTCCAAATATCCACTTGCAGACTTTACAAACAGAGTGTTTCCAAACTGCTCTATGAAAAGAAAGGTTTAACTTTGTGAGTGGAATGCACACATCAGAAAGTGGTTTCTGAAAATGATTCTCTCTAGTTTTTATACGAAGATATTTCCTTTTCTACCGTTGGCCCCAAAAGCGCTTGAAATCTCCGCTTGCAAATTCCACAAAAAGAGGGTTTCAAATCTGCTCTGTCTAAAGGAAGGTTCAACTCTGTGAGTTGTACACACACAAAACAAAGAAGTTACTGAGAATTCTTCTGTCTAGCATTAGATGAAAAATCCCGTTTCCAACGAAATCCTCAAAGAGGTCCAAATATCCACTTCCAGACATTACAAACAGAGTGTTTCCAAACTGCTCTATGAAAAGAAAGGTTAAACTCTGTGAGTGGAACGCACACATCACAAAGTGGTTTCTGAAAATGATTCTCTCTAGTTTTTATACGAAGGTATTTCCTTTTCTACCGTTGGCCCCAAATCAGGTGAAATCTCCACTTGCAAATTCCACAAAAAGAGGGTTTCAAATCTACTCTTCCTAAAGAAAGGTTCAACTCTGTGAGTTGAACACACGCAACACAAAGAAGTTACTGAGAATTCTTCTGTCTAGCATTAGATGAAGAAATCCCGTTTCCAACGAAATCCTCAAAGAGGTCCAAATATCCACTTGCAGACGTTACAAACAGAGTGTTTCCAAACTGCTCAATGAAAAGAAAGGTAAAACTCTGTTAGTGGAATGCACACATCACAAAGTGGTTTCTGAGAATGATTCTCTGTAGTTTTTAAACGAAGATATTTCCTTTTCTACCGTTGGCCCCAAATCGGGTGAAATCTCCACTTGCATATTCCACAAAAAGAGGGTTTCAAATCTGCTCTGTCTAAAGGAAGGTTCAACTCTGTGAGTTGTACACACGCAAAACAAAGAAGTTACTGAGAATTCTTCTGTCTAGCATTTGAAGAAGAAATCCCGTTTCCAACGAAATTCTCAAAGAGGTCCAAATATCCAATTGCAGACTTTACAAACATAGTGTTTCCAAACTGCTCTATGAAAAGAAAGGTTAAACTCTGTGAGTGGAACGCACACATCAGAAAGTGGTTTCTGAAAATGATTCTCTCTAGATTTTATACGAACATATTTCCTTTTCTACCGTTGGCCCCAAAGCGCTAGAAATGTCCACTTGGAAATTCCACCAAAAGATGGTTGCAAATCTACTCTTCCTAAAGAAAGGTTCAACTCTGTGAGTTGAACACACGCAACACAAAGAAGTTACTGAGAATTCTTCGGTCTAGCATTAGATGAAGAAATCCCGTTTCCAACGAAATCCTCAAAGAGGTCCAAATATCCACTAGCAGACTTTACAAACAGAGTGCTTCCAAAGTGCTCAACGAAAAGAAAGGTTAAACTCTGTGAGTGGAACGCACACATCACAAAGTGGTTTCTGAGAATGATTCTCTGTAGTTTTTATACGAAGATATTTCCTTTTCTACCGTTGGCCCCAATACGGGTGAAATCTCCGCTTGTAAATTCCGCAAAAAGAGGGTTTCTAATCTGTTCTGTCTAAAGGAAGGTTCAACTCTGTGAGTTGTACACACGCAAAACAAAGAAGTTACTGAGAATTCTTCTGTCTAGCATTAGATGAAAAATCCCTTTTCCAACGAAATCCTCAAAGAGGTCCAAATATCCACTTCCAGACTTTACAAACAGAGTGTTTCCAAAGTTCTCTATGAAAGGAAAGGTTAAACTCTGTGAGTGGAACGCACACATCACAAAGTGGTTTCTGAAAATGATTCTCTCTAGTTTTTATACGAAGATATTTCCTTTTCTACCTTTGGCCCCAAATCGGGTGAAATCTCCACTTGCAAATTCCACCAAAAGAGGGTTTCAAATCTGCTCTTCTTAAAGAAAGTTTCAACTCTGTGAGTTGAACACACGCAACACAAAGAAGTTACTGAGAATTCTTCTGTCTAGCATTAGATGAAGAAATCCCGTTTCCAACGAAATCCTCAAAGAGGTCCAAATATCCACTTGCAGACTTTACAAACAGAGTGTTTCCAAACTGCTCAATGAAAAGAAAGGTTAAACCCAGTTAGTGGAATGCACACATCACAAAGTGGTTTCTGAGAATGATTCTCTGTAGTTTTTAAACGAAGATATTTCCTTTTCTACCGTTGGCCCCAATTCGGGTGAAATCTCCACTTGCATATTCCACAAAAAGAGGGTTTCAAATCTGCTCTGTCTAAAGGAAGGTTCAACTCTGTGAGTTGTACACAAGCAAAGCAACGAAGTTACTGAGAATTCTTCTGTCTAGCATTAGATGAAGAAATCCCGTTTCCAACGAAATCCTCAATGAGGTCCAAATATCCACTTGCAGACTTTACAAACAGAATGTTTCCAAAGTGCTCTATGAAAAGAAAGGTTATATTCTGTGAGTGGAACGCACACATCACAAAGTGGTTTCTGAGCATGATTCTCTGTAGTTTTTATACGAAGATATTTCCTTTTCTACCGTTGGCCGAAAAGCGCTTGAAATGTCCACTTGCAAATTCCACAAAAAGAGGGTTTCAAATCTGCTCTTTCTAAAGGAAGGTTCAACTCTGTGAGTTGTACAAACTCAAAGCAAAGAACTTACTGAGAATTCTTCTGTCTAGCATTAGATAAAGAAATCCCGTTTCCAACGAAATCCTCAAAGAGGTCCAAATATCCACTTGTAGACTTTACAAACAGAGTGTTTCCAAACTGCTCTATGAAAAGAAAGGTTAAACTCTGTGAGTGGAACGCACACATCACAAAGTGGTTTCTGAAAATGATTCTCTCTAGTTTTTATACAAAGATATTTCCTTTTCTACCGTTGGCCCCAAATCGGGTGAAATCTCCACTTGCAAATTCCACAAAAAGAGGGTTTCAAATCTGCTCTTCCTAAAGAAAGGTTCAACTCTGTGAGTTGAACACACGCAACACAAAGAAGTTACTGAGAATTCTTCTGTCTAGCATTAGATGAAGAAATCCCGTTTCCAACGAAATCTTCAAAGAGGTCCAAATATCCACTTGCAGACTTTACAAACAGAGTGTTTCCAAACTGCTCAATGAAAAGAAAGGTTAAACTCTCTTAGTGGAATGCACACATCACAAAGTGGTTTCTGAGAATGATTCTCTGTAGTTTTTAAACGAAGATATTTCCTTTTCTACCATTGGCCCCAAATCGGGTTAAATCTCCACTTGCATATTCCACAAAAAGAGGGTTTCAAATCTGCTCTGTCTAAAGAAAGGTTCACCTCTGTGAGTTGTACACATGCAAAGCAAAGAAGTTACTGAGAATTCTTCTATCTAGCATTAGATGTAGAAATACCGTTTCCAACAAAATCCTCAATGAGGTCCAAATATCCACTTGCAGACTTTACAAACAGAATGTTTCCAAAGTGCTCTATGAAAAGAAAGGTTATATTCTGTGAGTGGAACGCACACATCACAATGTGGTTTCTGAGAATGATTCTCTGTAGTTTTTATACGAAGATATTTCCTTTTCTACCGTTCTCCGAAAAGCGCTTGAAAAGTCCACTTGCAAATTCCAGAAAAAGAGGGTTTCAAATCTGCTCTGTCTAAAGGAAGGTTCAACTCTGTGAGTTGTACAAACTCAAAGCAAAGAACTTACTGAGAATTCTTCTGTCTAGCATTAGATGAAGAAATCCCGTTTCCAATGAAATCCTCAAAAAGGTCAAATATCCACTTGCAGACTTTACAAACAGAGTGTTTCCAAACTGCTCTATGAAAGAAAGGTTAAACTCTGTGAGTGGAACGCACACATCAGAAATTGGTTTCTGAAAATGATTCCCTCCAGTTTTTATACGAAGATATTTCCTTTTCTTCCGTTGGCCCCAAAGCGCTTGAAATGTCCACTTGCAAATTCCACAAAAAGAGGGTTGCATATCTGCTCTTCCTAAAGAAAGGTTCAACTCTGTGAGTTGTACACACGCAACCCAAAGAAGTTACTGAGAATTCTTCAGTCAAGCTTTAGATGAAGAAATCCCGTTTCCAACGAAATCCTCATAGAGCTCCAAATATCCACTTGCAGACTTTACAAACAGAATGTTTCCAAAGTGCTCTATGAAAAGAAAGGTTAAACTCTGTGAGTGGAACACGCACATCACAAAGTGGTTTCTGAGAATGATTCTCTGTAGTTTTTATATGAAGATATTTCCTTTTCTACCGTTGGCCCCAAAGCGCTTGAAATGTCCACTTGCAAATTCCACAAAAAGAGGGTTTCAAATATGCTCTGTCTAAAGGAAGGTTCAACTCTGTGAGTTGTACAAACGCAAAGCAAAGAACTTGCTGAGAATTCTTCTGTCTAGCATTAGATGAAGAAATCCCGTTTCCAACGAAGTCCTCAAAGAGGTCCAAATATCCACTTGCAGACTTTACAAACAGAGTGTTTCCAAACTGCTCTATGAAAAGAAAGGTTAAACTTTGTGAGTGGAACGTACACATCAGAAAGTGGTTTTTGAAAATGATTCTCTCTAGTTTTTATACGAAGATATTTCTTTTTCTACCGTTGGCCCCAAAAGCGCTTGAAATCTCCGCTTGCAAATTCCACAAAAAGAGGGTTTCAAATCTGCTCTGTCTAAAGGAAGGTTCAACTCTGTGAGTTGTACACACGCAAAACAAAGAAGTTACTGAGAATTCTGTCTAGCATTAGATGAAAAATCCCGTTTCCAACGAAATCCTCAAAGAGGTCCAAATATCCACTTGCAGACATTACAAACAGAGTGTTTCCAAACTGCTCTATGAAAAGAAAGGTTAAACTCTGTGAGTGGAACGCACACATCACAAAGTGGTTTCGGAAAATGATTCTCTCTAGTTTTTATACGAAGATATTTCCTTTTCTACCGTTGGCCCCAAATCGGGTGAAATCTCCACTTGCAAATTCCACAAAAAGAGGGTTTTAAATCTGCTCTTCCTAAAGAAAGGTTCAACTCTGTGAGTTGAACACACGCAACACAAAGAAGTTACTGAGAATTCTTCTGTCTAGCATTAGATGAAGAAATCCCGTTTCCAACGAAATCCTCAAAGAGGTCCAAATATCCACTTGCAGACTTTACAAACAGAGTGTTTCCAAACTGCTCAATGAAAAGAAAGGTTAAACTCTGTTAGTGGAATGCACACATCACAAAGTGGTTTCTGAGAATGATTCGCTGTAGTTTTTAAACGAAGATATTTCCTTTTCTACCGTTGGACCCAAATCGGGTGAAATCTCCACTTGCATATTCCACAAAAAGAGGGTTTCAAATCTGCTCTGTCTAAAGGAAGGTTCACCTCTGTGAGTTGTACACAAGCAAAGCAAAGAAGTTACTGAGAATTCTTCTGTCTAGCATTAGATGAAGAAATACCGTTTCCAACAAAATCCTCAATGAGGTCCAAATATCCACTTGCAGACTTTACAAACAGAATGTTTCCAAAGTGCTCTATGAAAAGAAAGGTTATATTCTGTGAGTGGAACGCACACATCACAAAGTGGTTTCTGAGAATGATTCTCTGTAGTTTTTAAACGAAGACATTTCCTTTTCTACCGTTGGCCCCAAATCGGGTGAAATCTCCACTTGCAAATTCCACAAAAACAAGGTTTCAAATTTGCTCTGTCTAAAGAAATGTTCAACTCTGTGAGTTGTACACATGCAAAGCAAAGAAGTTACTGAGAATTCTTCTGTCTAGCATTAGATGAAGAAATCCCGTTTCCAACGAAATCCTCAAAGAGGTCCAAATATCCACTTGCAGACTTTACAAACAGAGTGTTTCCAAACTGCTCTATGAAAAGAAAGGTTATACTCTGTGAGTGGAACGCACACATCACAAAGTGGTTTCTGAGAATGATTCTCTGTAGTTTTTATACGAAGATATTTCCTTTTCTACCGTTGGCCCCAAAGCGCTAGAAATGTCCACTTGGAAATTCCACAAATAGAGGGTTGCAAATCTGCTCTTCCTAAAGAAAGGTTCAACTCTGTGAGTTGAACACTCGCAACACAAAGAGGTTACTGAGAATTCTTCTGTCTAGCATTAGATGAAGAAATCCCGTTTCCAACGAAATCCTCAAAGAGGTCCAAATATCCACTTGCAGACTTCACAAGCAGAGTGTTTCAAAAGTGCTCAATGAAAAGAAAGGTTAAACCCTGTTAGTGGAACGCACACATCAGAAAGTGGTTTCTGAAAATGATTCTCTCTAGTTTTTATACGAAGATATTTCCTTTTCTTCCGTTGGCCCCAAAGCGCTTGAAATGTCCACTTGCAAATTCCACAAAAAGAGGGTTTCTAATCTGCTCTGTCTAAAGGAAGGTTCAACTCTGTGAGTTGTACAAACGCAAAGCAAAGAACTTACTGAGAATTCTTCCGTCAAGCTTTAGATGAAGAAATCCCGTTTCCAACAAAGTCCTCATAGAGGTCCAAATATCCACTTGCAGACTTTACAAACAGAATGTTTCCAAAGTGCTCTATGAAAAGAAAGGTTAAACTCTGTGAGTGGAACGCACACATCACAAAGTGGTTTCTGAGAATGATTCTCTGTACTTTTTATACGAAGATATTTCCTTTTCTACCGTTGGCCCCAAAGCGCTTGAAATGTTCTCTTACAAATTCCACAAAAAGAGGGTTTGAAATCTGCTCTGTCTAAAGGAAGGTTCAACTCTGTGAGTTGTACAAACTCAAAGCAAAGAACTTAGTGAGAATTCTTCTGTCTAGCATTAGATGAAGAAATCCCGTTTCCAACGAAATCCTCATAGAGCTTCAAATATCCACTTGCAGACTTTACAAACAGAATGTTTCCAAACTGCTCTATGAAAAGAAAGGTTAAACTTTGTGAGTGGAACACACACATCACAAAGTGGTTTCTGAGAATGATTCTCTGTAGTTTTTATACGAAGATATTTCCTTTTCTACCGTTGGCCCAAAAGTGCTTGAAATGTCCACTTGCAAATTCCACAAATAGAGGGTTTCAAATCTGCTCTGTCTAAAGGAAGGTTCAACTCTGTGAGTTGTACAAACTCAAAGCAAAGAAGTTACTGAGAATTCTTCTGTCTAGCATTAGATGAAGAAATACCGTTTCCAAAGAAATCCTCAAAGAGGTCCAAATATCCACTTGCAGACATTACAAACAGAGTGTTTCCAAACTGCTCTATGAAAAGAAAGGTTAAACTCCGTGAGTGGAACCCACACATCACAAAGTGGTTTCTGAAAATGATTCTCTCTAGTTTTTATACGAAGATATTTCCTTTTCAACCGTTGGCCCCAAAGCGCTAGAAATGTCCACTTTAAAATTCCACAAAAAGAGGGTTGCAAATCTGCTCTTCCTAAAGAAAGGTTCACCTCTGTGAGTTGAACACAGGCAACACAAAGAAGTTACTGAGAATTCTTCGGTCTAGCATTAGATGAAGAAATCCCGTTTACAACGAAATCCTCAAAGAGGTCCAAATATCCACTTGCAGACTTTACAAACAGAGTGTTTCCAAAGTGCTCAATGAAAAGAAAGGTTAAACTCTGTAGTGGAACGCACACATCACAAAGTGGTTTCTGAGAATGATTCTCTGTAGTTTTTATACGAACATATTTCCTTTTCTACAGTTGGCCCCACAACGGGTGAAGTCTCCGCTTGTAAATTCCACAAAAAGAGTGTTTCAAATCTGCTCTGTCTAAAGGAAGGTTCAACTCTGTGAGTTGTACACACGCAAAACAAAGAAGTTACTGAGAATTCTTCTGTCTAGCATTAGATGAAGAAATCCCGTTTCCAACGAAATCCTCAAAGAGGTCCAAATATCCACTTGCAGACTTTACAAACAGAATGTTTCCAAAGAGCTCTATGAAAAGAAAGGTTATACTCTGTGAGTGGAACGCACACATCACAAAGTGGTTTCTGAGAATGATTCTCTGTAGTTTTTATACGAAGATATTTCCTTTTCTACCGTTGGCCCCAAAGCGCTTCAAATGTCCACTTGCAAATTCCACAAAAAGAGGGTTTCAAATCTGCTCTGAGTAAAGGAAGGTTCATCTCTGTGAGTTGTACAAACGCAAAGCAAAGAAGTTTCTGAGAATTCTTCTGTCTAGCATTAGATGAAGAAATCCCGTTTCCAACGAAATCCTCAAAGAGGTCCAAATATCCACTTGCAGACTTTACAAACAGAGTGTTTCCAAACTGCTCTATGAAAAGAAAGGTTATACTCTGTGAGTGGAACGCACACATCACAAAGAGGTTTCTGAAAATGATTCTCTGTTGTTTTTATACGAAGATATTTCCTTTTCTACCGTTGGCCCCAAAGCGCTTGAAATCTCCACTTGCAAATTCCACAAATAGAGGGTTTCAAATCTGCTCTTCCTAATGAAAGGTTCAACCCTGTGAGTTGAACACACGCAACACAAAGAAGTTACTGAGAATTCTTCTGTCTAGCATTAGATGAAGAAATCCCCTTTCCAACGAAATCTTCAAAGAGGTCCAAATATCCACTTGCAGACTTTACAAACAGAATGTTTCCAAAGTGCTCAATGAAAAGAAAGGTTAAACCCTGTTAGTGGAACGCACACATCAGAAAGTGGTTTCTGAAAATGATTCTCTCTAGTTTTTATACGAAGATATTTCCTTTTCTGCCGTTGGCCCCAAAGCGCTTGAAATATCCACTTGAAAATTGCACCAAAAGAGGGTTTCAAATCTGCTGTGTCTAAAGGAAGGTTCAACTCTGTGAGGTGTACAAACTCAAAGCAAAGAACTTGCTGAGAATTCTTCTGTCTAGCATTAGATGAAGAAATCCCGTTTCGAACGAAATCCCCAAAGAGGTCCAAATATCCACTTGCAGACTTTACAAACAGAGTGTTTCCAAACTGCTCTATGAAAAGAAAGGTTAAACTCTGTGAGTGGAACGCACACATCAGAAAGTGGTTTCTGAAAATGATTCTCTTCAGTTTTTATACGAAGATATTTCCTTTCCTACCATTGGCCCAAAAGCGCTTGAAATGTCCACTTGCAAATTCCACAAAAAGTGGGTTGCAAATCTCCTCTTCCTAAAGAAAGGTTCAACTCTGTGAGTTGTACACACGCAACCCAAAGAAGTTACTGAGAATTCTTCTTTCAAGATTTAGATGAAGAAATCCCGTTTCCAACGAAATGCTCATAGAGCTCCAAATATCCACTTGCAGACTTTACAAACAGAATGTTTCAAAAGTGCTCAATGAAAAGAAAGGTTAAACTCTGTGAGTAGAATGCACACATCACAAAGTGGTTTCTGAGAATGATTTTCTGTAGTTTTTAAACGAAGACATTTCCTCTTCTACCGTTGGCCCCAAATCGGGTGAAATCTCCCCTTGCAAATTCCACAAAAAGAAGGTTTCAAATTTGCTCTGTCTAAAGAAAGGTTCAACTCTGTGACTTGTACACACGCAAAGCAAAGTAGTTACTGAGAATTCTTCTGTCTAGCATTAGATGAAGAAATCCCGTTTCCAACGAAATCCTCAAAGAGGTCCAAATATCCACTTGCAGACTTTACAAACAGAATGTTTCCAAAGTGCTCTATGAAAAGAAAGGTTATACTCTGTGAGTGGAACGCACACATCACAAAGTGGTTTCTGAGAATGATTCTCTGTAGTTTTTATACGAAGATATTTCCTTTTCTACCGTTGGCCCCAAAGCGCTTGAAATGTCCACTTGCAAATTCCACAAAAAGAGGGTTTCAAATCTGCTCTGACTAAAGGCAGGTTCATCTCTGTGAGTTGTACAAACGCAAAGCAAAGAAGTTACTGAGAATTCTTCTGTCTAGCATTAGATGAAGAAATCCCGTTTCCAACGAAATCCTCAAAGAGGTCCAAATATCCACTTGCAGACTTTACAAACAGAGTGTTTCCAATCTGCTCTATGAAAAGAAATGTTAAACTCTGTGAGCGGAACCCACACATCACAAAGTAGTTTCTGAAAATGATTCTCTCTAGTTTTTATACGAAGATATTTCCTTTTCAACCGTTGGCCCCAAAGAGCTATAAATGTCCACTTGGAAATTCCACAAAAAGAGGGTTGCAAATCTGCTCTTCCTAAAGAAAGGTTCAACTTTGTGAGTTGAACACAGGCAACACAAAGTAGTTACAGAGAATTCTTCGGTCTAGCATTAGATGAAGAAATCCCGTTTACAACGAAATCCTCAAAGAAGTCCAAATATCCACTTGCAGACTTTACAAACAGAGTGTTTCCAAAGTGCTCAACGAAAAGAAAGGTTAAACTCTGTAGTGGAACGCACACATCACAAAGTGGTTTCTGAGAATGATTCTCTGTAGTTTTTATACGAAGATATTTCCTTTTCTGCCGTTGGCCCCAAAGCGCTTGAAATGTCCACTTGAAAATTCCACCAAAAGAGGGTTTCAAATCTGCTCTGTCTAAAGGAAGGTTCAACTCTGTGAGTTGTACAAACTCAAAGCAAAGAACTTGCTGAGAATTCTTCAGTCTAGCATTAGATGAAGAAATCCCGTTTCCAACGAAATCCCCAAAGAGGTCCAAATATCCACTTGCAGACTTTACAAACAGAGTGTTTCCAAACTGCTCTATGAAAAGAAAGGTTAAACTCTGTGAGTGGAACGCACACATCAGAAAGTGGTTTCTGAAAATGATTCTCTCTAGTTTTCATACGAAGCTATTTCCTTTTCTACCTTTGGCCCCAAATCGGGTGAAATCTCCACTTGCAAATTCCACAAAAAGAGGGTTTCAAATCTGCTCTTCCTAAAGAAGGGTTCAACTCTGTGAGTTTTACACACGCAAAACAAAGAAGTTACTGAGAATTCTTCTCTCTAGCATTAGATGAGGAAATCCCGATTCCAACAAAATCCTCAAAGAGGTCCAAATATCCACTTGCAGACTTGGTAAACAGAGTGTTTCCAAACTGCTCTATGAAAAGAAAGTTTAAACCCTGTGAGTGCAACGCACACATCACAAAGTGGTTTCTGAGAATGATTATCTGTAGTTTTTATACGAAGATATTTCCTTTTCTACCGTTGGCCTCAAAGCGCTTGAAATGTCCACTTGCAAATTCCACAACAAGAGGGTTTCAAATCTGCTCTTTCTATAGAAAGGTTCAACTCTGTGACTTGAACACACGCAACCCAAAGAACTTACTGAGAATTCTTCTGTCTAGCATTAGATGAAGAAATCCCGTTTCCAACGACATCCTCAAAGAGGTCCAAATATCCACTTGCAGACTTTACAAACAGAGTGTTTCCAAACTGCTCTATGAAAAGAAAGGTTAAACTCTGTGAGTGGAATGCACACATCACAAAGTGGTTTCTGAAAATGATTCTCTCTAGTTTTCATAAGAAGATATTTCCTTTTCTACCGTTGGCCCCAAATCGGGTGAAGTCTCCACTTGCAAATTCCACAAAAAGAGGGTTTCAAATCTGCTCTGTGTAAAGGATGGTTCAACTCTGTGAGTTGTACACATGCAAAACAAAGAAGTTACTGAGAATTCTTCTGTCTAGCATTAGATGAAGAAATCCCGTTTCCAAAGAAATCCTCAAAGAGGTCCAAATATCCACTTGCAGACTTTACAAACACAGTGTTTCCAAACTGCTCTATGAAAAGAAAGGTTAAACTCTGTGAGTGGAACGCACACATCACAAAGTGGTTTCTGAAAATGATTCTCTCTAGTTTTCATACGAAGATATTTCGTTTTCTACCGTTGGCCCCTAATCGGGTGAAATCTCCATTTGCAAATTCCACAAAAAGGGGGTTTGAAATCTGCTCTTCTTAAAGAAAGTTTCAACTCTGTGAGTTGTACACACGCAAAACAAAGAAGTTACTGAGAATTCTTCTCTCCAGTATTAGATGAGGAAATCCCGTTTCCAACGAAATCCTCAAAGAGGTCCAAATATCCACTTGCAGACTTTACAAACAGAGTGTTCCCAAACTGCTCTATGAAAAGAAAGGTTAAACTCTGTGATTGGAACGCACACATCACAAAGTGATTTCTGAGAATGATTATCTGTAGTTTTTATACGAAGATATTTCCTTTTCTACCGTTGGCACCAAAGCGGTTGAAATGTCCACTTGCAAATTCCACAAAAAGAGGGTTCCAAATCCGCTCTTCCTAAAGGAAGGTTCAACTCTGTGAGTTGAACTCACGCAACCCAAAGAAGTTACTGAGAATTCTTCTGTCTAGCATTAGATGAAGAAATCCCGTTTCCAACGACATCCTCAAAGAGGTCCCAATATCCACTTGCAGACTTTACAAACAGAGTGTTTCCAAACTGCTCTATGAAAAGAAAGGTTAAACTCTGTGAGTGGAACGCACACATCACAAAGTGGTTTCTGAAAATGATTCTCTCTAGTTTTCATACGAAGATATTTCCTTTTCTACCGTTGGCCCCTAATCGGGTGAAATCTCCACTTGCAAATTCCACAAAAAGAGGGTTTCAAATCTGCTCTTCGTAAAGAAGGTTTCAACTCTGTGAGTTGTACACACGCAAAACAAAGAAGTTACTGAGAATTCTTCTGTCTAGCATTAGATGAGGAAATCCCGTTTCCAACGAAATCCTCAAAGAGGTCCAAATATCCACTTGCAGACTTAACAAACAGAGTGTTTCTAAACTGCTCTATGAAAAGAAAGGTTAAACCCTGTGAGTGCAACGCACACATCACAAAGTGGTTTCTGAGAATGATTATCTGAAGTTTTTATACGAAGATATTTCCTTTTCTACCGTTGGCCTCAAAGCGCTTGAAATGTCCACTTGCAAATTCCACAACAAGAGGGTTTCAAATCTGCTCTTTCTAAAGAAAGGTTCAACTCTGTGACTTGAACACACGCAACCCAAAGAAGTTACTGAGAATTCTTCTGTCTAGCATTAGATGAAGAAATCCCGCTTCCAACGACATCCTTAAAGAGGTCCAAATATCCACTTGCAGACTTTACAAACAGAGTGTTTCCAAACTGCTCTATGAAAACAAAGGTTAAACTCTGTGAGTGGAATGCACACATCACAAAGTGGTTTCTGAAAATGATTCTCTCTAGTTTTCATACGAAGATATTTCCTTTTCTACCGCTGGCCCCAAAGCGCTAGAAATCTCCACTTGCAAATACTACAAAAAGAGGGATTCAAATTTGCTCTTCCTAAAGAAAGGTTCAACTCTGAGAGTTGAACACACGCAACCCAAAGAAGTTACTGAGAATTCTTCTGTCTAGCATTAGATGAAGAAATCCCGTTTCCAAAGAAATCCTCAAAAAGGTCCAAATATCCACTTGCAGACTTTACTAACACAGTGTTTCCAAACTGCTCTATGAAAAGAAAGGTTAAACTCCCTGAGTGGAACGCACACATCACAAAGTGGTTTCTGAAAATGATTCTCTGTAGTTTTTATACGAAGATATTTCCTTTACTACCGTTGTCCCAAAAGCTCTTGAAATGTCCACTTGCAAATTCCACAACAAGAGGGTTTCAAATCTGCTCTTCCTAAGGAAAGGTTCCACTCTGTGAGTTGAACATATGCAATCCAAAGAAGTTACTGAGAATTCTTCTGTCTAGCATTAGATGAAGAAATCCCGTTTCCAACGAAATAATCAAAGAGGTCCAAATATGCACTTGCAGATTTTACAAACAGAGTGTTCCCAAACTGCTCAATGAAAAGAAAGGTTAAACTCCGTGAGTGGAATGCACACATCACAAAGTGGTTTCTGAAAATTATTCTCTCTAGTTTTCATACGAAGATATTTCCTTTTCTACCGTTGGCCCCTAATCGGGTGAAATCTCCATTTGCAATTTCCACAAAAAGAGGGTTTCAAATCTGCTCTTCACAAAGAAAGTTCCAACTCTGTGAGTTGTACACACGCAAAACAAAGAAGTTTCTGAGAATTCTTCTCTCTAGCATTAGATGAGGAAATCCCGTTTCCAACGAAATCCTCAAAGAGGTCCAAATATCCACTTGCAGACTTTACAAACAGAGTGTTTCCAAACTGCTCTATGAAAAGAAAGGTTAAACTCTGTGAGTGGAACGCACACATCACAAAGTGGTTTCTGAGAATGATTCTCTGTAGTTTTTATACGAAGATATTTCCTTTTCTACCGTTGGCCCCAAAGCGCTTGAAATGTCCACTTGCAAATTCCACAAAAAGAGGGTTTCAAATCTGCTCTTCGTAAAAACGGTTGAACTCTGTGAGTTGAACACACGCAACCCAAAGAAGTTACTGAGAATTCTTCTGTCTAGCATTAGAGGAAGAAATCCCGTTTCCAATGAAATACTCAAAGAGGTCCAAATATCCACTTGCAGACTTTACAAACAGAGTGTTTCCAAACTCCTCTATGAAAAGAAAGGTTAAACTCTGTGAGTGGAAGGCACACATCACAAAGTGGTTTCTGAAAATGATTCTCTCTAGTTTTCATACGAAGATATTTCCTTTTCTACCCTTGGCCGCAAATCGGGTGAAATCTCTACTTGCAAATTCCCCAAAAAGAGGGTTTCATATCTGCTCTTCGTAAAGAAAGTTTCAACTCTGTGAGTTGTACACATGCAAAACAAAGAAGTTGCTGAGAGGCCGGGCGCGGTGGCTCACGCCTGTAATCCCAGCACTTTGGGAGGCCGAGGCGGGCGGATCACGAGGTCAGGAGATCGAGACCATCCTGACTAACACAGTGAAACCCCGTCTCTACTAATAAAATACAAAGAATTAGCTGGGCATGGTGGCGGGCGCCTGTAGTCCCAGCTATGCGGGAGGCTGAGGCAGGAGAATGGCGTGAACCCGGGAGTCGGAGCTTGCAGTGAGCCGAGATCGCGCCACTGCACTCCAGCCTGGGCGACAGAGCGAGACTCCGTCTCAAAAAAAAAAAAAAAAAAAAAAAAAAAGAAGTTGCTGAGAATTCTTCTGTCTAGCATTAGATGAGGAAATCCCTTTTCCAATGAAATCCTCAAAGAGGTCGAAATATCCACTTGCAGACATTACAAACAGAGTGTTTCCAAACTGCTCTATGAAAAGAAAGGTTAAACTATGTGAGTGCAATGCACACATCACAAAGTGGTTTCTGAGAATGATTCTCTGTAGTTTTTATACGAAGATATTTCCTTTTCTACCGTTGGCCCCAAAGCGCTTGAAATGTCCACTTGCAAATTCCACAAAAAGAGGGTTTCAAATATGCTCTGTTTAAAGGAAGGTTCAACTCTGTGAGTTGTACAAACGCAAAGCAAAGAACTTGCTGAGAATTCTTCTGTCTAGCATTAGATGAAGAAATCCCGTTTCCAACGAAATCCTCAAAGAGGTCCAAATATCCACTTGCAGACATTACAAACAGAGTGTTTCCAAACTGCTCTATGAAAAGAAAGGTTAAACTCCGTGAGTGGAACCCACACATCACAAAGTGGTTTCTGAAAATGATTCTCTCTAGTTTTTATACGAAGATATTTCCTTTTCAACCGTTGGCCCCAAAGCGCTAGAAATGTCCACTTTAAAATTCCACAAAAAGAGGGTTGCAAATCTGCTCTTCCTAAAGAAAGGTTCAACTCTGTGAGTTGAACACAGGCAACACAAAGAAGTTACTGAGAATTCTTCGGTCTAGCATTAGATGAAGAAATCCCGTTTACAACGAAATCCTCAAAGAGGAACAAATATGCACTTGCAGACTTTACAAACAGAGTGTTTCCAAAGTGCTCAATGAAAAGAAAGGTTAAACTCTGTAGTGGAACGCACACATCACAAAGTGGTTTCTGAGAATGATTCTCTGTAGTTTTTACACGAACATATTTCCTTTTCTACAGTTGGCCCCACAACGGGTGAAGTCTCCGCTTGTAAATTCCACAAAAAGAGTGTTTCAAATCTGCTCTGTCTAAAGGAAGGTTCAACTCTGTGAGTTGTACACACGCAAAACAAAGAAGTTACTGAGAATTCTTCTGTCTAGCATTAGATGAAGAAATCCCGTTTCCAACGAAATCCTCAAAGAGGTCCAAATATCCACTTGCAGACTTTACAAACAGAATGTTTCCAAAGAGCTCTATGAAAAGAAAGGTTATACTCTGTGAGTGGAACGCACACATCACAAAGTGGTTTCTGAGAATGATTCTCTGTAGTTTTTATACGAAGATATTTCCTTTTTTACCGTTGGCCCCAAAGCGCTTGAAATGTCCACTTGCAAATTCCACAAAAAGAGGGTTTCAAATCTACTCTGAGTAAAGGAAGGTTCATCTCTGTGAGTTGTACAAACGCAAAGCAAAGAAGTTTCTGAGAATTCTTCTGTCTAGCTTTAGATGAAGAAATCCCGTTTCCAACGAAATCCTCAAAGAGGTCCAAATATCCACTTACAGACTTTACAAACAGAGTGTTTCCAAACTGCTCTATGAAAAGAAAGGTTATACTCTGTGAGTGGAACGCACACATCACAAAGAGGTTTCTGAAAATGATTCTCTGTTGTTTTTATACGAAGATATTTCCTTTTCTACCGTTGGCCCCAAAGCGCTTGAAATCTCCACTTGCAAATTCCACAAATAGAGGGTTTCAAATCTGCTCTTCCTAAAGAAAGGTTCAACCCTGTGAGTTGAACACACGCAACACAAAGAAGTTACTGAGAATTCTTCTGTCTAGCATTAGAGGAAGAAATCCCGTTTCCAACGAAATACTCAAAGAGGTCCAAATATCCACTTGCAGACTTTACAAACAGAGTGTTTCCAAACTCCTCTATGAAAAGAAAGGTTAAACCCTGTGAGTGGAAGGCACACATCACAAAGTGGTTTCTGAAAATGATTCTCTCTAGTTTTCATACGAAGATATTTCCTTTTCTACCCTTGGCCGCAAATCGGGTGAAATCTCTACTTGCAAATTCCCCAAAAAGAGGGTTTCATATCTGCTCTTCGTAAAGAAAGTTTCAACTCTGTGAGTTGTACACATGCAAAACAAAGAAGTTGCTGAGAGGCCGGGCGCGGTGGCTCACGCCTGTAATCCCAGCACTTTGGGAGTCCGAGGCGGGCGGATCACGAGGTCAGGAGATCGAGACCATCCTGACTAACACAGTGAAACCCCGTCTCTACTAAAAAAATACAAAGAATTAGCCGGGCATGGTGGCGGGCGCCTGTAGTCCCAGCTATGCGGGAGGCTGAGGCAGGAGAATGGCGTGAACCCGGGAGGCGGAGCTTGCAGTGAGCCGAGATCGCGCCACTGCACTCCAGCCTGGGCGACAGAGCGAGACTCCGTCTCAAAAAAAAAAAAAAAAAAAAAAAAAAAAAAAAGAAGTTGCTGAGAATTCTTCTGTCTAGCATTAGATGAGGAAATCCCGTTTCCAATGAAATCCTCAAAGAGGTCGAAATATCCACTTGCAGACATTACAAACAGAGTGTTTCCAAACTGCTCTATGAAAAGAAAGGTTAAACTATGTGAGTGCAATGCACACATCACAAAGTGGTTTCTGAGAATGATTCTCTGTAGTTTTTATACGAAGATATTTCCTTTTCTACCGTTGGCCCCAAAGCGCTTGAAATGTCCACTTGCAAATTCCACAAAAAGAGGGTTTCAAATATGCTCTGTCTAAAGGAAGGTTCAACTCTGTGAGTTGTACAAACGCAAAGCAAAGAACTTGCAGAGAATTCTTCTGTCTAGCATTAGATGAAGAAATCCCGTTTCCAACGAAATCCTCAAAGAGGTCCAAATATCCACTTGCAGACATTACAAACAGAGTGTTTCCAAACTGCTCTATGAAAAGATAGGTTAAACTCCGTGAGTGGAACCCACACATCACAAAGTGGTTTCTGAAAATGATTCTCTCTAGTTTTTATACGAAGATATTTCCTTTTCAACCGTTGGCCCCAAAGCGCTAGAAATGTCCACTTTAAAATTCCACAAAAAGAGGGTTGCAAATCTGCTCTTCCTAAAGAAAGGTTCAACTCTGTGAGTTGAACACAGGCAACACAAAGAAGTTACTGAGAATTCTTCGGTCTAGCATTAGATGAAGAAATCCCGTTTCCAACGAAATCCTCAAAGAGGTCCAAATATCCACTTGCAGACTTTACAAACAGAGTGTTTCCAAACTGCTCAATGAAAAGAAAGGTTAAACCCAGTTAGTGGAATGCACACATCACAAAGTGGTTTCTGAGAATGATTCTCTGTAGTTATTAAACGAAGATATTTCCTTTTCTACCGTTGGCCCCAAATCGGGTGAAATCTCCCCTTGCAAATTCCACAAAAAGAAGGTTTCAAATTTGCTCTGTCTAAAGAAAGGTTCAACTCTGTGACTTGTACACACGCAAAGCAAAGAAGTTACTGAGAATTCTTCTGTCTAGCATTAGATGAAGAAATCCCGTTTCCAACGAAATCCTCAAAGAGGTCCAAATATCCACTTGCAGACTTTACAAACAGAATGTTTCCAAAGTGCTCTATGAAAAGAAAGGTTATACTCTGTGAGTGGAACGCACACATCACAAAGTGGTTTCTGAGAATGATTCTCTGTAGTTTTTATACGAAGATATTTCCTTTTCTACCGTTGGCCCCAAAGCGCTTGAAATGTCCACTTGCAAATTCCACAGAAAGAGGGTTTCAAATCTGCTCTGACTAAAGGCAGGTTCATCTCTGTGAGTTGTACAAACGCAAAGCAAAGAAGTTACTGAGAATTCTTCTGTCTAGCATTAGATGAAGAAATCCCGTTTCCAACGAAATCCTCAAAGAGGTCCAAATATCCACTTGCAGACTTTACAAACAGAGTGTTTCCAATCTGCTCTATGAAAAGAAATGTTAAACTCGGTGAGCGGAACCCACACATCACAAAGTAGTTTCTGAAAATGATTCTCTCTAGTTTTTATACGAAGATATTTCCTTTTCAACCGTTGGCCCCAAAGCGCTAGAAATGTCCACTTGGAAATTCCACAAAAAGAGGGTTGCAAATCTGCTCTTCCTAAAGAAAGGTTCAACTCTGTGAGTTGAACACAGGCAACACAAAGTAGTTACTGAGAATTCTTCGGTCTAGCATTAGATGAAGAAATCCCGTTTACAACGAAATCCTCAAAGAGGTCCAAATATCCACTTGCAGACTTTACAAACAGAGTGTTTCCAAAGTGCTCAACGAAAAGAAAGGTTAAACTCTGTAGTGGAACGCACACATCACAAAGTGGTTTCTGAGAATGATTCTCTGTAGTTTTTATACGAAGATATTTCCTTTTCTGCCGTTGGCCCCAAAGCGCTTGAAATGTCCACTTGAAAATTCCACCAAAAGAGGGTTTCAAATCTGCTCTGTCTAAAGGAAGGTTCAACTCTGTGAGTTGTACAAACTCAAAGCAAAGAACTTGCTGAGAATTCTTCAGTCTAGCATTAGATGAAGAAATCCCGTTTCCAACGAAATCCCCAAAGAAGTCCAAATATCCACTTGCAGACTTTACAAACAGAGTGTTTCCAAACTGCTCTATGAAAAGAAAGGTTAAACTCTGTGAGTGGAACGCACACATCAGAAAGTGGTTTCTGAAAATGATTCTCTCCAGTTTTTATACGAAGATATTTCCTTTCCTACCGTTGGCCCCAAAGCGCTTGAAATGTCCACTTGCAAATTCCACAAAAAGAGGGTTGCAAATCTCCTCTTCCTAAAGAAAGGTTCAACTCTGTGAGTTGTACACACGCAACCCAAAGAAGTTACTGAGAATTCTTCTATCAAGCTTTAGATGAAGAAATCCTGTTTCCAACGAAATCCTCATAGAGCTCCAAATATCCACTTGCAGACTTTACAAACAGAATGTTTCAAAAGTGCTCAATGAAAAGAAAGGTTAAACTCTGTGAGTAGAATGCACACATCACAAAGTGGTTTCTGAGAATGATTCTCTGTAGTTTTTAAATGAAGACATTTCCTTTTCTACCATTGGCCCCAAATCGGGTGAAATCTCCACTAGCAAATTCCACAAAAAGAAGGTTTCAAATTTGCTCTGTCTAAAGAAAGGTTCAACTCTGTGAGTTGTAGACACGCAAAGCAAAGAAGTTACTGAGAATTCTTCTGTCTAGCATTAGATGAAGAAATCCCGTTTCCAACGAAATCCTCAAAGAGGTCCAAATATCCACTTGCAGACTTTACAAACAGAATGTTTCCAAAGTGCTCTATGAAAAGAAAGGGTATACTCTGTGAGTGGAACGCACACATCACAAAGTGGTTTCTGAGAATGATTCTCTGTAGTTTTTATACGAAGATATTTCCTTTTCTACCGTTGGCCCCAATGCGCTTGAAATGTCCACTTGCAAATTCCACAAAAAGAGGGTTTCAAATCTGCTCTGACTAAAGGCAGGTTCATCTCTGTGAGTTGTACAAACGAAAAGCAAAGAAGTTACTGAGAATTCTTCTGTCTAGCATTAGATGAAGAAATCCCGTTTCCAACGAAATCCTCAAAGCGGTCCAAATATCCACTTGCAGACTTTACAAACAGAGTGTTTCCAATCTGCTCTATGAAAAGAAAGGGTTAACTCTGTGAGTGGAACGCACACACCATGAAGTGGTTTCTGAGAATGATTCTCTGTAGTTTTTATACGAAGATATTTCCTTTTCTACTGTTCGCCCCAAATCGCGTGAAATCTCCACTTGCAAATTCCACAAAAAGAGGGTTTCAAATCTGCTCTTCCTTAAGAAAGGTTCAACTCTGAGAGTTGAACACCCGCAACCCAAAGAAGTTACTTAGAATTCTTCTGTCTCGCATTAGATGAAGAAATCCCGTTTAAAACGAAATCCTCCAAGGGGTCCAAATATCAACTTGCAGACTTTACAAACAGAGTGTTTCCAAACTGCTCTATGAAAAGAAAGGTTAAACTCTGTGAGTGGAACGCACACATCGCAAAGTGGTTTCTGAAAATGATTCTCTGTAGTTTTTATACGAAGATATTTCCTTTTCTACCGTTGGCCCCAAAGCGCTTGAAATCTCCATTTGCAAATTCCACAACAACAGGGTTTCAAACCTGCTCTTCGTAAAGAAAGGTTCAACTCTGTGAGTTGAACACAGGCAACCCAAAGAAGTTACTGAGAATACTTCTGTCTAGCATTAGATGAAGAAATCCCGTTTCCAACCAAATCCTCAAAGAGGTCCAAATATCCACTTGCAGAATTTGCAAACAGAGTGTTCCCAAACTGCTCTATGAAAAGAAAGGTTAAACTCTGTGAGTGGAAAGCACACATCACAAAGTGGTTTCTGAAAATGATTCTCTCTAGTTCTCACACGAAGATATTTCCTTTTCTACCGTTGGCTCCAAATCGTGTGAAATCTCCACTTGCAAATTCCACAAAAAGAGGTTTTCAAGTCTGCTCTTCGTAAAAAAGGTTCAACTCTTTGAGTTGAACACACACAACCCAAACAAGTTACAGTGAATTCTTCTGTCTAGCATTAGATGAAGAAATCCCGTTTCCAACGAAATTGTCAAAGAGGTCCAAATATCCACTTGCAGACATTACAGACAGAGTGTTTCCAAAGTGCTCAATGAATAGAAAGGTTAAACTCTGTGAGTGGAACGCACACATCACAAAGTGGTTTCTGAGAATGATTCTCTGTAGTTTTTATACGAAGATATTTCCTTTTCTACCGTTGGCCCCAAATCGGGTGAAATCTCCACTTGCAAATTCCACAAAAAGAGGGTTTCAAATCTGCTCTGTCTAAAGGATGGTTCAACTCTGTGAGTTGTACACATGCAAAACAAAGAAGTTACTGAGAATTCTTCTGTCTAGCATTAGATGAAGAAATCCCGTTTCCAAAGAAATCCTCAAAGAGGTCCAAATATCCACTTGCAGACTTTACAAACAGAGTGTTTCCAAACTGCTCTATGAAAAGAAAGGTTAAACTCTGTGAATGGAACGCACACATCACAAAGTGGTTTCTGAAAATGATTCTCTCTAGTTTTCATACGAAGATATTTAGTTTTCTACCGTTGGCCCCTAATCGGGTGAAATCTCCATTTGCAAATTCCACAAAAAGAGGGTTCCAAATCCGCTCTTCCTAAAGAAAGGTTCAACTCTGTGAGTTGAACACATGCAACCCAAAGAAGTTACTGAGAATTCTTCTGTCTAGCATTAGATGAAGAAATCCCGTTTCCAACAACATCCTCAAAGAGGTCCAAATATCCACTTGCAGACTTTACAAACAGAGTCTTTCCAAACTGCTCTATGAAAAGAAAGGTTAAACTCTGTGAGTGGAACGCACACATCACAAAGTGGATTCTGAAAATGATTCTCTCTAGTTTTTATACGAAGCTATTTCCTTTTCTACCTTTGGCCCCAAATCGGGTGAAATCTCCACTTGCAAATTCCACAAAAAGAGGGTTTCAAATCTGCTCTTCCTAAAGAAAGGTTCAACTCTGTGAGTTTTACACACGCAAAACAAAGAAGTTACTGAGAATTCTTCTCTCTAGCATTAGATGAGGAAATCCCGATTCCAACAAAATCCTCAAAGAGGTCCAACTATCCACTTGCAGACTTGGTAAACAGAGTGTTTCCAAACTGCTCTATGAAAAGAAAGTTTAAACCCTGTGAGTGGAACGCACACATCACAAAGTGGTTTCTGAGAATGATTATCTGTAGTTTTTATACGAAGATATTTCCTTTTCTACCGTTGGCCTCAAAGCGCTTGAAATGTCCACTTGCAAATTCCACAACAAGAGGGTTTCAAATCTGCTCTTTCTAAAGAAAGGTTCAACTCTGTGACTTGAACACACGCAACCCAAAGAACTTACTGAGAATTCTTCTGTCTAGCATTAGATGAAGAAATCCCGTTTCCAACGACATCCTCAAAGAGGTCCAAATATCCACTTGCAGACTTTACAAACAGAGTGTTTCCAAACTGCTCTATGAAAAGAAAGGTTAAACTCTGTGAGTGGAATGCACACATCACAAAGTGGTTTCTGAAAATGATTCTCTCTAGTTTTCATAAGAAGATATTTCCTTTTCTACCGTTGTCCCCAAATCGGGTGAAATCTCCACTTGCAAATTCCACAAAAAGAGGGTTTCAAATCTGTTCTTCCTAAGGAAAGATTCAAATCTGTGAGTTGAACACATGCAAAACAAAGAAGTTACTGAGAATTCTTCTGTCTAGCATTAGATGAAGAAATCCCGTTTCCAACGAAATTGTCAAAGAGGTCCAAATATCCACTTGCAGACATTACAGACAGAGTGCTTCCAAAGTGCTCAATGAATAGAAAGGTTAAACTCTGTGAGTGGAACGCACACACCACAAAGTGGTTTCTGAGAATGCTTCTCTGTAGTTTTTATACGAAGATATTTCCTTTTCTACCGTTGGCCCCAAATCGGGTGAAGTCTCCACTTGCAAATTCCACAAAAAGAGGGTTTCAAATCTGCTCTGTCTAAAGGATGGTTCAACTCTGTGAGTTGTACACATGCAAAACAAAGAAGTTACTGAGAATTCTTCTGTCTAGCATTAGATGAAGAAATCCCGTTTCCAAAGAAATCCTCAAAGAGGTCCAAATATCCACTTGCAGACTTTACAAACACAGTGTTTCCAAACTGCTCTATGAAAAGAAAGGTTAAACTCTGTGAGTGGAACGCACACATCACAAAGTGGTTTTTGAAAATGATTCTCTCTAGTTTTCATACGAAGATATTTCCTTTTCTACCGTTGGCCCCTAATCGGGTGAAATCTCCATTTGCAAATTCCACAAAAAGGGGGTTTGAAATCTGCTCTTCTTAAAGAAAGTTTCAACTCTGTGAGTTGTACACACGCAAAACAAAGAAGTTACTGAGAATTCTTCTCTCCAGTATTAGATGAGGAAATCCCGTTTCCAACGAAATCCTCAAAGAGGTCCAAATATCCACTTGCAGACTTTACAAACAGAGTGTTCCCAAACTGCTCTATGAAAAGAAAGGTTAAACTCTGTGATTGGAACGCACACATCACAAAGTGATTTCTGAGAATGATTATCTGTAGTTTTTATACGAAGATATTTCCTTTTCTACCGTTGGCACCAAAGCGGTTGAAATCTCCACTTGCAAATTCCACAAAAAGAGGGTTCCAAATCCGCTCTTCCTAAAGGAAGGTTCAACTCTGTGAGTTGAACTCACGCAACCCAAAGAAGTTACTGAGAATTCTTCTGTCTAGCATTAGATGAAGAAATCCCGTTTCCAACGACATCCTCAAAGAGGTCCCAATATCCACTTGCAGACTTTACAAACAGAGTGTTTCCAAACTGCTCTATGAAAAGAAAGGTTAAACTCTGTGAGTGGAACGCACACATCACAAAGTGGTTTCTGAAAATGATTCTCTCTAGTTTTCATACGAAGATATTTCCTTTTCTATCGTTGGCCCCTAATCGGGTGAAATCTCCACTTGCAAATTCCACAAAAAGAGGGTTTCAAATCTGCTCTTCATAAAGAAGGTTTCAACTCTGTGAGTTGTACACACGCAAAACAAAGAAGTTACTGAGAATTCTTCTGTCTAGCATTAGATGAGGAAATCCCGTTTCCAACGAAATCCTCAAAGAGGTCCAAATATCCACTTGCAGACTTTACAAACAGAGTGTTTCTAAACTGCTCTATGAAAAGAAAGGTTAAACCCTGTGAGTGCAACGCACACATCACAAAGTGGTTTCTGAGAATGATTATCTGAAGTTTTTATACGAAGATATTTCCTTTTCTACCGTTGGCCTCAAAGCGCTTGAAATGTCCACTTGCAAATTCCACAACAAGAGGGTTTCAAATCTGCTCTTTCTAAAGAAAGGTTCAACTCTGTGACTTGAACACACGCAACCCAAAGAAGTTACTGAGAATTCTTCTGTCTAGCATTAGATGAAGAAATCCCGTTTCCGACGACATCCTTAAAGAGGTCCAAATATCCACTTGCAGACTTTACAAACAGAGTGTTTCCAAACTGCTCTATGAAAAGAAAGGTTAAACTCTGTGAGTGGAATGCACACATCACAAAGTGGTTTCTGAAAATGATTCTCTCTAGTTTTCATGCAAAGATATTTCCTTTTCTACCGCTGGCCCCAAAGCGCTAGAAATCTCCACTTGCAAATACTACAAAAAGAGGGATTCAAATCTGCTCTTCCTAAAGAAAGGTTCAACTCTGAGAGTTGAACACACGCAACCCAAAGAAGTTACTGAGAATTCTTCTGTCTAGCCTTAGATGAAGAAATCCCGTTTCCAAAGAAATCCTCAAAAAGGTCCAAATATCCACTTGCAGACTTTACTAACACAGTGTTTCCAAACTGCTCTATGAAAAGAAAGGTTAAACTCCCTGAGTGGAACGCACACATCACAAAGTGGTTTCTGAAAATGATTCTCTGTAGTTTTTATACGAAGATATTTCCTTTACTACCGTTGTTCCCAAAGCGCTTGAAATGTCCACTTGCAAATTCCACAACAAGAGGGATTCAAATCTGCTCTTCCTAAGGAAAGGTTCCACTCTGTGAGTTGAACATATGCAATCCAAAGAAGTTACTGAGAATTCTTCTGTCTAGCATTAGATGAAGAAATCCCGTTTCCAACGAAATAATCAAAGAGGTCCAAATATGCACTTGCAGATTTTACAAACAGAGTGTTCCCAAACTGCTCAATGAAAAGAAAGGTTAAACTCCGTGAGTGGAATGCACACATCACAAAGTGGTTTCTGAAAATTATTCTCTCTAGTTTTCATACGAAGATATTTCCTTTTCTACCGTTGGCCCCTAATCGGGTGAAATCTCCATTTGCCATTTCCACAAAAAGAGGGTTTCAAATCTGCTCTTCACAAAGAAAGTTCCAACTCTGTGAGTTGTACACACGCAAAACAAAGAAGTTTCTGAGAATTCTTCTCTCTAGCATTAGATGAGGAAATCCCGTTTCCAACGAAATCCTCAAAGAGTTCCAAATATCCACTTGCAGACTTTACAAACAGAGTGTTTCCAAACTGCTCTATGAAAAGAAAGGTTAAACTCTGTGAGTGGAAGGCACACATCACAAAGTGGTTTCTGAGAATGATTCTCTGTAGTTTTTATACGAAGATATTTCCTTTTCTACCGTTGGCCCCAAAGCGCTTGAAATGTCCACTTGCAAATTCCACAAAAAGAGGGTTTCAAATCTGCTCTTCGTAAAAACGGTTGAACTCTGTGAGTTGAACACACGCAACCCAAAGAATTTACTGAGAATTCTTCTGTCTAGCATTAGAGGAAGAAATCCCGTTTCCAACGAAATACTCAAAGAGGTCCAAATATCCACTTGCAGACTTTACAAACAGAGTGTTTCCAAACTCCTCTATGAAAAGAAAGGTTAAACTCTGTGAGTGGAAGGCACACATCACAAAGTGGTTTCTGAAAATGATTCTCTCTAGTTTTCATACGAAGATATTTCCTTTTCTACCCTTGGCCGCAAATCGGGTGAAATCTCTACTTGCAAATTCCCCAAAAAGAGGGTTTCATATCTGCTCTTCGTAAAGAAAGTTTCAACTCTGTGAGTTGTACACATGCAAAACAAAGAAGTTGCTGAGAGGCCGGGCGCGGTGGCTCACGCCTGTAATCCCAGCACTTTGGGAGGCCGAGGCGGGCGGATCACGAGGTCAGGAGATCGAGACCATCCTGACTAACACAGTGAAACCCCGTCTCTACTAAAAAAATACAAAGAATTAGCCGGGCATGGTGGCGGGCGCCTGTAGTCCCAGCTATGCGGGAGGCTGAGGCAGGAGAATGGCGTGAACCCGGGAGGCGGAGCTTGCAGTGAGCCGAGATCGCGCCACTGCACTCCAGCCTGGGCGACAGAGCGAGACTCCGTCTCAAAAAAAAAAAAAAAAAAAAAAAAAAAAAAAAAAAAGAAGTTGCTGAGAATTCTTCTGTCTAGCATTAGATGAGGAAATCCCGTTTCCAATGACATCCTCAAAGAGGTCGAAATATCCACTTGCAGACATTACAAACAGAGTGTTTCCAAACTGCTCTATGAAAAGAAAGGTTAAACTATCTGAGTGCAATGCACACATCACAATGTGGTTTCTGAGAATGATTATCTGTAGTTTTTATACGAAGATATTTCCTTTTCAACCGTTGGCCCCAAAGCGCTTGAAATGTTCACTTGCAGATTCCACAAAAAGAGGGTTTGAAATCTGCTCTTCCTAAAGAAACTTTCAACTCTGTGAGTTGAACACACGCAACCCAAAGAAGTTACTGAGAATTCTTCTGTCTAGCATTAGATGAAGAAATCCCGTTTCCAACGACATCCTTAAAGAGGTCCAAATATCCACTTTCAGACTTTACAAACAGAGGGTTTCCAAACTGCTCTATGAAAAGAAAGGTTAAACTCTGTTAGTGGAATGCACACATCACAAAGTGGTTTCTGAAAATGATTCTCTCTAGTTTTCATACGAAGATATTTCCTTTTCTACCTTTGGCCCCAAATCGGGTGAAATCTCCACTTGCAAATTCCACAAAAAGAGGGTTTCAAATCTGCACTTCGTAAAGAAAGGTTCAACTCTGTGAGATGACCACAAGCAACCCAAAGAAGTTCCTGAGAATTCTTCTGTCTAGCATTAGATGAAGAAATCCCGTTTCCAAAGAAATCCTCAAAGAGGTCCAAATATCCACTTGCAGACTTTACAAACAGAGTTTTTCCAAACTGCTCTATGAAAAGAAAGGTTAAACTCTGTGAGTGGAACGCACACATCACAAAGTGGTTTCTGAAAATGATTCTCTCTAGTTTTCATACGAAGATATTTCCTTTTCTACCGTTGGCCCCTAATCGGGTGAAATCTCCATTTGCAAATTCCACAAAAAGAGGGTTTCAAATCTGCTCTTGGTAAAGAAAGTTTCAACTCTGTGAGTTGTACACACGCAAAACAAAGAAGTTACTGAGAATTCTTCTCTCCAGCATTAGATGAGGAAATCCCGTTTCCAACGAAATCCTCAAAGAGGTCCAAATATCCACTTGCAGACTTTACAAACAGAGTGTTTCCAAACTGCTCTATGAAAAGAAAGGTTAAACTCTGTGAGTGGAACGCACACATCACAAAGTGGTTTCTGAGAATGATTATCTGTAGTTTTTATACGAAGATATTTCCTTTTCTACCATTGGCCCCAAAGTGCTTGAAATCTCCGCTTGCAAATTCCACAAAAAGAGGGATTCAAGTCTACTCTTCGTAAAAAAGGTTCAACTCTGTGAGTTGAACACACGCAACCCAAAGAAGTTACTGAGAATTCTTCTGTGTAGCATTAGATGAAGAAATCCCTTTTCCAACGAAATCCTCAAAGAGGTCCAAATATCCACTTGCAGACTTTACAAACAGAGTGTTTCCAAACTCCTCTATGAAAAGAAAGGTTAAACTCTGTGAGTGGAAGGCACACATCACAAAGTGGTTTCTGAAAATGATTCTCTCTAGTTTTCATACGAAGATATTTCCTTTTCCACCTTTGGCCGCAAATCGAGTGAAATCTCTACTTGCAAATTCCACAAAAAGAGGGTTTCAAATCTGCTCTTTATAAAGAAAGTTTCAACTCTGTGAGTTGTAAATCCGCAAAACAAAGAAGTTACTGAGAATTCTTCTCTCTAGCATTAGATGAGGAAATACCGTTTCCAACGAAATCCTCAAAGAGGTCGAAATATCCACTTGCAGACTTTACAAACAGAGTGTTTCCAAACTGCTCTATGAAAAGAAAGGTTAAACCCTGTGAGTGCAACGCACACATCACAAAGTGGTTTCTGAGAATGATTATCTGTAGTTTTTATACGGAAATATTTCCTTTTCTACCGTTGGCCCCAAAGCGCTTGAAATGTCCACTTGCAAATTCCACAACAAGAGGGTTTCAAATCTGCTCTTCCTAAGGATAGGTTCAACTCTGTGAGTTGAACATATGCAATCCAAAGAAGTTACTGAGAATTCTTCTGTCTTGCATTAGATGAAGAAATCCCGTTTCCAACGAAATCCTCAAAGAGGTCCAAATATCCACTTGCAGATTTTACAAACAGAGTGTTCCCAAACTGCTCCATGAAAAGAAAGGTTAAACACGGTGAGTGGAACGCACACATCACAAAGTGGTGTCTGAAAATGATTCTCTCTAGTTTTCATACGAAGATATTTCCTTTTCTACCGTTGGCCCCTAATCGGGTGAAATCTCCATTTTGCAATTTCCACAAAAAGAGGGTTTCAAATCTGCTCTTCGTAAAGAAAGTTTCAACTCTGTGAGTTGTACACATGCAAAACAAAGAAGTTGCTGAGAATTCTTCTCTCTAGCATTAGATGAGGAAATCCCGTTTCCAACGAAATCCTCAAAGAGGTCCAAATATCCACTTGCAGACTTTACAAACAGAGTGTTTCCAAACTGCTCTATGAAAAGAAAGGTTAAACTCTGTGAGTGGAAAGCACACATCACAAAGTGGTTTCTGAAAATGATTCTCTGTAGTTTTTATTCGAAGATATTTCCTTTTCTACCGTTGGCCCCAAAGCGCTTGAAATCTCCACTTGCAAATTCCACAACAAGAGGGTTTCAAATCTGCTCTTCGTAAAAAAGGTTGAACTCTGTGAGTTGAACCCACGCAACCCAAAGAAGTTACTGAGAATTCTTCTGTCTAGCATTAGATGAAGAAATCCCTTTTCCAACGAAATCCTCAAAGAGGTCCAAATATCCACTTGCAGACTTTACAAACAGAGTGTTTCCAAACTCTTCTACGAAAAGAAAGGTTAAACTCTGTGAGTGGAAGGCACACATCACAAAGTGGTTTCTGAAAATAATTCTCTCTAGTTTTCATACGAAGATATTGCCTTTTCTACCTTTGGCCGCATATCGGGTGAAATCTCTACTTGAAATTCCACAAAAAGAGGGTTTCAAATCTGCTCTTCCTAAAGAAAGGTTCAACTCTGTGAGTTGAACACACGCAACCCAGAGAAGTTACTGAGAATTCTTCTGTGTAGCATTAGATGAAGAAATCCCGTTTCCAACGACATCCTCAAAGCGGTCCAAATATCCACTTGCAGACTTTACAAAGAGAGTGTTTCCAAACTGCTCTATGAAAAGAAAGGTTAAACTCTGTGAGTGGAAGGCACACATCACAAAGTGGTTTCTGAAAATGATTCTCTCTAGTTTTCATACGAAGATATTTCCTTTTCTACCTTAGGCCCCAAATAGGGTGAAATCTCCACTTGCAAATTCCACAAAAAGAGGGTTTCAAATCTGCACTTCGTAAAGAAAGGTTCAACGCTGTGAGATGAACCCACGCAACCCAAAGAAGTTACTGAGAATTCTTCTGTCTAGCATTAGATGAAGAAATCCCGTTTCCAAAGAAATCCTCAAAGAGGACCAAATATCCACTTGCAGACTTTACAAACAGAGTGTTTCCAAACTGCTCTATGAGAAGAAAGGTTAAACTCTGTGAGTGGAACGCACACATCACAAAGTGATTTCTGAAAATGATTCTCTCTAGTTTTCATACGAAGATATTTCCTTTTCTACCGTTGGACCCTAATCGGGTGAAATCTCCACTTGCAAATTCCACAAAAAGAGGGTTTCAAATCTGCTCTTCGTAAAGAAAGTTTCAACTCTGTGAGTTGTACACACGCAAAACAAAGAAGTTACTGAGAATTCTTCTCTCTAGCATTAGATGAGGAAATTCCGTTTCCAACGAAATCCTCAAAGAGGTCCAAATATCCACTTGCAGACTTTACAAACAGAGTGTTTCCAAACTGCTCTATGAAAAGAAAGGTTAAACTCTGTGAGTGGAACGCACACATCGCAAAGTGGTTTCTGAGAATGATTATCTGTAGTTTTTATACGAAGATATTTCCTTTTCTACCGTTGGCCCCAAAGCGCTTGAAATGTCCACTTGCAAATTCCACAAAAAGAGGGTTTCAAATCTGCTGTTCCTAAAGAAAGGTTCAACTCTGTGAGTTGAACACACGCAAAACAAAGAAGTTACTGAGAATTCTTCTGTCTAGCATTAGATGAAGAAATCCCGTTTCCAACGAAATCCTCAAAGAGGTCCAAATATCCACTTGCAGACTTTACAAACAGAGTGTTTCCAAACTGCTCTATGAAAAGAAAGGTTAAACTCTGTGAGTGGAACGCACACATCACAAAGTGGTTTCTGAAAATGATTCTCTCTAGTTTTCATACGAAGATATTTCCTTTTCTACCGTTGGCCCCTAATCGGGTGAAATCTCCACTTGCAAATTCCACAAAAAGAGGGTTTCAAATCTGCTCTCCGTAAAGAAAGTTTCAACTCTGTGAGTTGTGCACACGCAAAACCAAGAAGTTACTGAGAATTCTTCTCTCTAGCATTAGATGAAGAAATCCCGTTTCCAACGAAATCCTCAAAGTGGTCCAAATATCCACTTGCAGACTTTACAAACAGAGTGTTTCTAAACTGCTCTATGAAAAGAAAGGTTAAACCCTGTGAGTGGAACGCACACATCAGAAAGTGGTTTCTGAGTATGATTATCTGTAGTTTTTGTACGAAGATATTTCCTTTTCTACCGTTGGCCCCAAAGCGCTTGAAATCTCCACTTGCAAATTCCACAAAAAAAGGGTTTCAAATCTGCTCTTCCTAAAGGAAGGTTCAACTCTGTGAGTTGAACACACGCAAGCCAAAGAAGTTACTGAGAATTCTACTGTCTAGCATTAGATGAAGAAATCCCGTTTCCAACGACATCCTCAAAGAGGTCCAAATATCCACTTGCAGACTTTACAAACAGAGTGTTTCCAAACTGCTCTATGAAAAGAAAGGTTAAACTCTGTGGGTGGAACGCACACAACACAAGGTGGTTTCTGAAAATGATTCTCTCTAGTTTTCATACGAAGAAATTTCCTTTTCTACCGTTGGCCCCTAATCGGGTGAAATCTCCATTTGCAAATTCCACAAAAAGAGGGTTTCAAATCTGCTCTTCGTAAAGAAAGTTTCAACTCTGTGAGTTGTACACATGCAAAACAAAGAAGTTACTGAGAATTCTTCTGTCTAGCATTAGATGAGGAAATCCCGTTTCCAACGAAATCCTCAAAGAGGTCCAAATATCCACTTGCGGACTTTACAAACAGAGTGTTTCCAAACTGCTCTATGAAAAGAAAGGTTAAACTCTTTGAGTGGAACGCACACATCACAAAGTGGTTTCTGAGAATGATTATCTGTAGTTTTTGTACGAAGATATTTCCTTTTCTACCGTTGGCCCCAAAGCGCTTGAAATGTCCACTTGCAAATATCACAAAAAGAGGGTTTCAAATCTGCTCTTCGTAAAAAAGGTTGAACTCTGTGAGTTGAACCCACGCAACACAAAGAAGTTACTGAGAATTCTTCTGTCTAGCATTAGATGAAGAAATCCCTTTTCCAATGAAATCCTCAAAGAGGTCCAAATATCCACTTGCAGACTTTACAAACAGAGTGTTTCCAAACTCCTCTACGAAAAGAAAGGTTAAACTCTGTGAGTGGAAGGCACACATCACAAAGTGGTTTCTGAAAATAATTCTCTCTAGTTTTCATACGAAGATATTGCCTTTTCTACCTTTGGCCGCATATCGGGTGAAATCTCTACTTGAAATTCCACAAAAAGAGGGTTTCAAATCTGCTCTTCATAAAGAAAGTTTCAACTCTGTGAGTTGTACACATGCAAAACAAAGAAGTTGCTGAGAATTCTTCTGTCTAGCATTAGATGAGGAAATCCCGTTTCCAATGACATCCTCAAAGAGGTTGAAATATCCACTTGCAGACTTTACAAACAGAGTGTTTCCAAACTGCTCTATGAAAAGAAAGGTTAACCTATGTGAGAGCAACGCACACATCACAAAGTGGTTTCTGAGAATGATTCTCTGCAGTTTTAATACGAAGATATTTCCTTTTCTACCGTTGGCCCCAAAGCGCTTGAAATGTTCACTTGCAAATTCCACAAAAAGAGGGTTTCAAATCTGCTGTGTCTAAAGGAAGGTTCAACTCTGTGAGTTGAACACACGCAACCCAGAGAAGTTACTGAGAATTCTTCTGTGTAGCATTAGATGAAGAAATCCCGTTTCCAACAACATCCTCAAAGCGGTCCAAATATCCACTTGCAGACTTTACAAAGAGAGTGTTTCCAAACTGCTCTATGAAAAGAAAGGTTAAACTCTGTGAGTGGAAGGCACACATCACAAAGTGGTTTCTGAAAATGATTCTCTCTAGTTTTCATACGAAGATATTTCCTTTTCTACCTTAGGCCCCAAATCGGGTGAAATCTCCACTTGCAAATTCCACAAAAAGAGGGTTTCAAATCTGCACTTCGTAAAGAAAGGTTCAACGCTGTGAGATGAACCCACGCAACCCAAAGAAGTTACTGAGAATTCTTCTGTCTAGCATTAGATGAAGAAATCCCGTTTCCAAAGAAATCCTCAAAGAGGACCAAATATCCACTTGCAGACTTTACAAACAGAGTGTTTCCAAACTGCTCTATGAGAAGAAAGGTTAAACTCTGTGAGTGGAACGCACACATCACAAAGTGGTTTCTGAAAATGATTCTCTCTAGTTTTCATACGAAGATATTTCCTTTTCTACCGTTGGACCCTAATCGGGTGAAATCTCCATTTGCAAATCCCACAAAAAGAGGGTTTCAAATCTGCTCTTCGTATAGAAAGTTTCAACTCTGTGAGTTGTACACACGCAAAACAAAGAAGTTACTGAGAATTCTTCTCTCTAGCATTAGATGAGGAAATCCCGTTTCCAACGAAATCCTCAAAGAGGTCCAAATATCCACTTGCAGACTTTACAAACAGAGTGTTTCCAAACTGCTCTATGAAAAGAAAGGTTAAACTCTGTGAGTGGAACGCACACATCGCAAAGTGGTTTCTGAGAATGATTATCTGTAGTTTTTATACAAAGATATTTCCTTTTCTACCGTTGGCCCCAAAGCGCTTGAAATGTCCTCTTGCAAATTCCACAAAAAGAGGGTTTCAAATCTGCTGTTCCTAAAGAAAGGTTCAGCTCTGTGAGTTGAACACATGCAAAACAAAGAAGTTACTGAGAATTCTTCTGTCTAGCATTAGATGAAGAAATCCCGTTTCCAACGAAATCGTCAAAGAGGTCCAAATATCCACTTGCAGACTTTACAAACAGAGTGTTTCCAAACTGCTCTATGAAAAGAAAGGTTAAACTCTGTGAGTGGAACGCACACATCACAAAGTGGTTTCTGAAAATGATTCTCTCTAGTTTTCATACGAAGATATTTCCCTTTCTACCGTTGGCCCCTAATCGGGTGAAATCTCCACTTGCAAATTCCACAAAAAGAGGGTTTCAAATCTGCTCTTCGTAAAGAAAGTTTCAAATCTGTGAGTTGTGCACACGCAAAACCAAGAAGATACTGAGAATTCTTCTCTCTAGCATTAGATGAAGAAATCCCGTTTCCAACGAAATCCTCAAAGAGGTCCAAATATCCACTTGCAGACTTTACAAACAGAGTGTTTCTAAACTGCTCTATGAAAAGAAAGGTTAAACCCTGTGAGTGGAACGCACACATCACAAAGTGGTTTCTGAGAATGATTATCTGTAGTTTTTGTACGAAGATATTTCCTTTTCTACCGTTGGCCCCAAAGCGCATGAAATCTCCACTTGCAAATTCCACAAAAAGAGGGTTTCAAATCTGCTCTTCCTAAAGAAAGGTTCAACTCTGTGAGTTGAACACACGCAACCCAAAGAAGTTACAGAGAATTCTTCTGTCTAGCATTAGATGAAGAAAGCCCATTTCCAACGACACCCTCAGAGAGGTCCAAATATCCACTTGCAGACTTTACAAACAGAGTGTTTCCAAAATGCTCTATGAAAAGAAAGGTTAAACTCTGTGAGTGGAACGCACACATCACAAAGTGGTTTCTGCAAATGATTCTCTCTAGTTTTCATACGAAGATATTTCCTTTTCTACCGTTGGCCCCTAATCGTGTGAAATCTCCATTTGCAAATAACACAAAAAGAGGGTTTCAAATCTGCTCTTCGTAAAGAAAGTTTCAACTCTGTGAGTTGAACACACGCAACCCAAGGAAGTTACTGAGAATTCCTCTGTCTAGCATTAGATGAAGAAATCCCGTTTCCAACGAAATCCTAAAAGAGGTCCAAATATCCACTTGCAGACTTTACAAACAGAGAGTTTCCAAAGTGCTCAATGAAAAGAAATTTTAAACTCTGTTAGTGGAACGCACAAATCACAAAGTGGTTTCTGAGAATGATTCTCTGTAGTTTTTAAACGAAGATATTTCCTTTTCTACCGTTGGCCCCAAATCGGGTGAAATCTCCACTTGCAAATTCCACAAAAAGAGGGATTCAAATCTGCTCTGTCAAAAGGAAGCTTCAACTCTGTGAGTTGTACACACGCAAAACAAAGAAGTTACTAAGAAATCTTCTGTCTAGCATTAGATGAAGAAATACCGTTTCCAACGAAATCCTCAAAGAGGTCCAAATATCCACTTGCAGACTTTACAAACAGAGTGTTTCCAAACTGCTCTATGAAAAGAAAGCTTAAACCCTGTGAGTGGAACGCACACATCACAAAGTGGTTTCTGAGATTGATTCTCTGTAGTATTTATATGAAGATATTTCCTTTTCTACCGTTCGCCCCAAAGCGCTTGAAATGTCCATTGCAATTTCCACAAAAAGAGGGTTTAAAATCTGCTCTTCATAAAGAAAGTTTCAACTCCGTGAGTTGAACGCACCCAACCCAAGGAAGTTACTGAGTATTCTTCTATCTAGCATTAGATGAGGAAAACCCGTTTCCAACGAAATCTTAAAAGAGGTCCATATATCCACATGCAGACTTATCAAAGAGAGTTTTTCCAAACTGCTCTATGAAAAGAAAGGTTAAACTCTGTGAGTGTCACGCACACATCACAAAGTGGTTTCTGAGAATGATTCTCTGTAGTTTTTATACGAAGATATCTCCTTTTCTACTGTTGACCCCAAAGCGCTTGAAATGTCCACTTGCAAATTCCACAAAAAGAGGCTTTCATATCTGGTCTGTCTATAGGAAGGTTCAACACTGTGAGTTGTACACACGCAAAACAAGAAGTTACTGAGAATTCTTCTGTCTAGAATTAGATGAAGATATCCCGTTTCCAACGAAATCCTCAAAGAGGTCCAAATATCCCCTTGCAGACTTTACAAACAGAGTGTTTCCAAACTGCTCTATGAAAAGAAAGGTTAAACACTGTGAGTGGAACGCACACGTCACAAAGTGGTTTCTGAGAATGATTCTCTGTAGTTTTTATACGAAGATATTTCCTTTTCTACCGTTGGCCGAAAAGCGCTTGAAATGTCCACTTGCAAATTCCACAAAAAGAGGGTTTCAAATCTGCTCTGTCTAAAGGAAGGTTCAACTCTGTGAGTTGTACAAACGCAAAGCAAAGGCGTTTCTGAGAATTCTTCTGTCTAGCATTAGATGAAGAAATCCCGTTTCCAACGAAATCCTCAAAGAGGTCCAAATATCCACTTGCAGACTTTACAAACAGAGTGTTTCCAAACTGCTCTATGAAAAGAAAGGTTAAACTTTGGGACTGGAACGCACACATCAGAAAGTGGTTTCTGAAAATGATTCTCTCTAGTTTTTATACGAAGATATTTCCTTTTCTACCGTTGGCCCCAAAAGAGCTTGAAATCTCCGCATGCAAATTCCACAAAAAGAGGGTTTCAAATCTGCTCTGTCTAAAGGAAGGTTCAACTCTGTGAGTTGTACACAAACAAAACAAAGAAGTTACTGAGAATTCTTCTGTCTAGCATTAGATGAAAAATCCCGTTTCCAACGAAATCCTCAAAGAGGTCCAAATATCCACTTCCAGACATTACAAACAGAGTGTTTCCAAACTGCTCTATGAAAAGAAAGGTTAAACTCTGTGAGTGGAACGCACACATCACAAAGTGGATTCTGAAAATGATTCTCTCTAGTTTTTATACGAAGATATTTCCTTTTCTACCATTGGCCCCAAATCGGGTGAAATCTCCACTTGCAAATTCCACAAAAAGAGGGTTTCAAATCTGCTCCTCCTAAAGAAAGGTTCAACTCTGTGAGTTGAACACACGCAACACAAAGAAGTTACTGAGAATTCTTCTGTCTAGCATTAGATGAAGAAATCCCGTTTCCAATGAAATCCTCAAAGAGGTCCAAATATCCACTTGCAGACTTTACAAACAGAGTTTTTCCAAACTGCTCAATGAAAGGAAAGGTTAAACTCTGTTAGTGGAATGCACACATCAAAAAGTGGTTTCTGAGAATGATTCTCTGTAGTTTTTAAACGAAGATATTTCCTTTTCTACCGTTGGCCCCAAATCGGGTGAAATCTCCACTTGCATATTCCACAAAAAGAGGGTTTCAAATCTGCTCTGTCTAAAGGAAGGTTCAACACTGTGAGTTGTACACAAGCAAAGCAAAGAAGTTACTGAGAATTCTTCTGTCTAGCATTAGATGAAGAAATCCCGTTCCCAACGAAATCCTCAATGAGGTCCAAATATCCACTTGCAGACTTTACAAACAGAATGTTTCCAAAGTGCTCTATGAAAAGAAAGGTTATATTCTGTGAGTGGAACGCACACATCACAAAGTGGTTTCTGAGAATGAATCTCTGTAGTTTTTATGCGAAGATATTTCCTTTTCTACCGTTGGCCGAAAAGCACTTGAAATGTCCAATTGCAAATTCCACAAAAAGAGGGTTTCAAATCTGCTCTGTCTAAAGGAAGGTTCAACTCTGTGAGTTGTACAAACGCAAAGCAAAGAAGTTTCTGAGAATTCTTCTGTCTAGCATTAGAGGAAGAAATCCCGTTTCCAACGAAATCCTCAAAGAGGTCCAAATATCCAATTGCAGACTTTACAAACAGAGTGTTTCCAAACTGCTCTATGAAAAGAAAGGTTAAACTCTGTGAGTAGAACGCACACATCAGAAAGTGCTTTCTGAAAATGATTCTCTCTAGATTTTATACGAAGATATTTCCTTTTCTACCGTTGGCCCCAAAGCGCTAGAAATGTCCACTTGGAAATTCCACAAAAAGATGGTTGCAAATTTGCTCTTCCTAAAGAAAGGTTCAAATCTGTGAGTTGAACACACGCATCACAAAGAAGTTACTGAGAATTCTTCGGTCTAGCATTAGATGAAGAAATCCCGTTTCCAACGAAATCCTCAAAGAAGTCCAAATATCCACTTGCAGACTTTACAAACAGAGTGCTTCCAAAGTGCTCAATGAAAAGAAAGGTTAAACTCTGTGAGTGGAACGCACACATCACAAAGTGGTTTCTGAGAATGATTCTCTGTAGTTTTTATACGAAGATATTTCCTTTTCTACCGTTGGCCCCAAAATGGGTGAAATCTCCGCTTGTAAATTCCACAAAAAGAGGGTTTCAAATCTGCTCTGTCTAAAGGAAGGTTCAACTCTGTGAGTTGTACACACGCAAAACAAAGAAGTTACTGAGAATTCTTCTGTCTAGCATTAGATGAAAAATCCCGTTTCCAACGAAATCCTCAAAGAGGTCCAAATATCCACTTCCAGACTTTACAAACAGAGTGTTTCCAAAGTTCTCTATGAAAGGAAAGGTTAAACTCTGTTGGTGGAACGCACACATCACAAAGTGGTTTCTGAAAATGATTCTCTTTACTTTTTATATGAAGGAATTTACTTTTCTACCTTTGGCCCCAAAGTGCTTGAAATGTCCACTTGCAAATTCCACAAATAGAGGGTTTCAAATCTGCTCTGTCTAAAGGAAGGTTCAACTCTGTGAGTTGTACAAACGCAAAGCAAAGAACTTACTGAGAATTCTTCTGCCTAGCATTAGATGAAGAAATCCCGTTTCCAACGAAATCCTCAAAGAAGTCCAAATATCCACTTGCAGACTTTACAAACAGAGTGTTTCCAAACTGCTCTATGAAAAGAAAGGTTGAACTCTGCGAGTGGAACGCACACATCACAAAGTGGTTTCTGAAAATGATTCTCTCCGGTTTTTATACGAAGATATTTCCTTTTCTACCGTTGGAACAAATGGGATGAAATGTCCACTTGCAAATTCCACAAAAAGAGGGTTTCAAATCTGCTCTTCCTAAAGAAAGGTTCAACTCTGTGAGTTGAACACACGCAACCCAAGGAAGTTACTGAGAATTCTTCTGTCTAACATTAGATGAAGAAATCCCGTTTCCAACGAAATCCTAAAAGAGGTCCAAATATCCACTTGCAGACTTTACAAACAGAGAGTTTCCAAAGTGCTCAATGAAAAGAAATTTTAAACTCTGTTAGTGGAACGCACAAATCACAAAGTGGTTTCTGAGAATGATTCTCTGTAGTTTTTAAACGAAGATATTTCCTTTTCTACCGTTGGCCCCAAATCGGGTGAAATCTCCACTTGCAAATTCCACAAAAAGAGGGATTCAAATCTGCTCTGTCAAAAGGAAGGTTCAACTCTGTGAGTTGTACACACGCAAAACAAAGAAGTTACTAAGAAATCTTCTGTCTAGCATTAGATGAAGAAATACCGTTTCCAACGAAATCCTCAAAGAGGTCCAAATATCCACTTGCAGACTTTACAAACAGAGTGTTTCCAAACTGCTTTATGAAAAGAAAGCTTAAACCCTGTGAGTGGAACGCACACATCACAAAGTGGTTTCTGAGATTGATTCTCTGTAGTATTTATATGAAGATATTTCCTTTTCTACCGTTGGCCCCAAAGCGCTTGAAATGTCCATTGCAAATTCCACAAAAAGAGGGTTTAAAATCTGCTCTTCCTAAAGAAAGTTTCAACTCTGTGAGTTGAACGCACCCAACCCAAAGAAGTTACTGAGTATTCTTCTATCTAGCATTAGATGAGGAAAACCCGTTTCCAACGAAATCTTAAAAGAGGTCCATATATCCACATGCAGACTTATAAAAGAGAGTGTTTCCAAACTGCTCTATGAAAAGAAAGGTTAAACTCTGTGAGTGGAACGCACACATCACAAAGTGGTTTCTGAGAATGATTCTCTGTAGTTTTTATACGAAGATATCTCCTTTTCTACTGTTGACCCCAAAGCGCTTGAAATGTCCACTTGCAAATTCCACAAAAAGAGGGTTTCATATCTGGTCTGTCTATAGGAAGGCTCAACTCTGTGAGTTGTACACACGCAAAACAAGAAGTTACTGAGAATTCTTCTGTCTAGAATTAGATGAAGATATCCCGTTTACAACGAAATCCTCAAAGAGGTCCAAATATCCACTTGCAGACTTTACAAACAGAGTGTTTCCAAACTGCTCTATGAAAAGAAACGTTAAACACTGTGAGTGGAACGCACACGTCCCAAAGTGGTTTCTGAGAATGATTCTCTGTAGTTTTTATACGAAGATATTACCTTTTCTACCGTTGGCCGAAAAGCGCTTGAAATGTCCACTTGCAAATTCCACAAAAAGAGGGTTTCAAATCTGCTCTGTCTAAAGGAAGGTTCAACTCTGTGAGTTGTACAAACGCAAAGCAAAGGCGTTTCTGAGAATTCTTCTGTCTAGCATTAGATGAAGAAATCCCGTTTCCAACGAAATCCTCAAAGAGGTCCAAATATCCACTTGCAGACTTTACAAACAGAGTGTTTCCAAACTGCTCTATGAAAAGAAAGGTTAAACTCTGTTAGTGGAATGCACACATTACAAAGTGGTTTCTCAGAATGATTCTCTGTAGTTTTTAAACGAAGATATTTCCTTTTCTACCGTTGGCCCCAAATCGGGTGAAATCTCCTCTTGCATATTCCACAAAAAGAGGGTTTCAAATCTGCTCTGTCTAAAGGAAGGTTCAACTCTGTGAGTTGTACACAAGCAAAGCAATGAAGTTACTGAGAATTCTTCTATCTAGCATTAGATGAAGAAATCCCGTTTCCAACGAAATCCTCAATGAGGTCCAAATATCCACTTGCAGACTTTACAAACAGAATGTTTCCAAAGTGCTCTATGAAAAGAAAGGTTATACACTGTGAGTGGAACGCACACATCACAAAGTGGTTTCTGAGAATGATTCTCTGTAGTTTTTATACGAAGATATTTCCTTTTCTACCGTTGGCCGAAAAGCGCTTGAATTGTCCACTTGCAAATTCCACAAAAAGAGGGTTTCAAATCTGCTCTGTCTAAAGGAAGGTTCAACTCTGTGAGTTGTATAAACGCAAAGCAAAGAAGTTTCTGAGAATTCTTCTGTCTAGCATTAGATGAAGAAATCCCGTTTCCAACGAAATCCTCAAAGAGGTCCAAATATCCACTTGCAGACTTTACAAACAGAGAGTTTCCAAACTGCTCTATGAAAAGAAAGGTTAAACTTTGTGAGTGGAACGCACACATCAGAAAGTGGTTTCAGAAAATGATTCTCTCTAGTTTTTATACGAAGATATTTCCTTTTCTACTGTTGGCCCCAAAAGCGCTTGAAATCTCCGCTTGCAAATTCCACAAAAAGAGGGTTTCAAATCTGCTCTGTCTAAAGGAAGATTCAACACTGTGAGTTGTACACACGCAAAACAAAGAAGTTACTGAGAATTCTTCTGTCTAGCATTAGATGAAAAATCCCGTTTCCAACGAAATCCTCAAAGAGGTCCAAATATCCACTTCCAGACATTACAAACAGAGTGTTTCCAAACTGCTCTATGAAAAGAAAAGTTAAACTCTGTGAGTGGAACGCACACATCACAAAGTGTTTTCTGAAAATGATTCTCTCTAGTTTTTATACGAAGATATTTCCTTTTCTACCGTTGGCCCCAAATCGGGTGAAATCTCCACTTGCAAATTCCACAAAAAGAGGGTTTCAAATCTGCTCTTCCTAAAGAAAGGTTCAACTCTGTGAGATGAACACACGCAACACAAAGGAGTTAGTGAGAATTCTTCTGTCTAGCATTAGATGAAGAAATCCCGTTTCCAACGAAATCCTCAAAGAGGTCCAAATATCCACTTGCAGACTTTACAAACAGAGTGTTTCCAAACTCCTCAATGAAAAGAAAGGTTAAACTATGTTAGTGGAATGCACACATCACAAAGTGGTTTCTGAGAATGATTCTCTGTAGTTTTTAAACGAAGATATTTCATTTTCTACTGTTGGCCCCAAATCGGGTGAAATCTCCACTTGCATATTCCACAAAAAGAGGGTTTCAAATCTGCTCTGTCTAAAGGAAGGTTCAACTCTGTGAGTTGTACACAAGCAAAGCAAAGAAGTTACTGAGAATTCTTCTGTCTAGCATTAGATGAAGAAATACCGTTTCCAACAAAATCCTCAATGAGGTCCAAATATCCACTTGCAGACTTTACAAACAGAATGTTTCCAAAGTGCTCTATGAAAAGAAAGGTTATATTCTGTGAGTGGAACGCACACATCACAAAGTGGTTTCTGAGAATGATTCTCTGTAGTTTTTATACGAAGATATTTCCTTTTCTACCGTTGGCCGAAAAGCGCTTGAAATGTCCACTTGCAAATTCCACAAAAAGAGGGTTTCAAATCTGCTCTGTCTAAAGGAAGGTTCAACTCTGTGAGTTGTACAAACTCAAAGCAAAGAACTTACTGAGAATTCTTCTGTCTAGCATTAGATGAAGAATTCCCGTTTCCAATGAAATCCTCAAAGAGGTCAAATATCCACTTGCAGACTTTACAAACAGAGTGTTTCCAAACTGCTCTATGAAAAGAAAGGTTAAACTCTGTGAGTGGAACGCACACATCACAAAGTGGTTTCTGAAAATGATTCCCTCCAGTTTTTATACGAAGATATTTCCTTTTCTTCCGTTGGCCCCAAAGCGCTTGAAATGTCCACTTGCAAACTCCACAAAAAGAGGGTTGCAAATCTGCTCTTCCTAAAGAAAGGTTCAACTCTGTGAGTTGTACACACGCAACCCAAAGAAGTTACTGAGAATTCTTCTGTCAAGCTTTAGATGAAGAAATCCCGTTTCCAACAAAATCCTCATAGAGCTCCAAATATCCACTTGCAGACTATACAAACAGATTGTTTCCAAAGTGCTCTATGAAAAGAAAGCTTAAACTCTGTGAGTGGAACACACACATCACAAAGTGGTTTCTGAGAATGATTCTCTGTAGTTTTTATACGAAGATATTTCCTTTTCTACCGTTGGCCCCAAAGCGCTTGAAATGTCCACTTGCAAATTCCACAAAAAGAGGCTTTCAAATCTGCTCTGTCTAAAGGAAGGTTCAACTCTGTGAGTTGTACAAACTCAAAGCAAAGAACTTACTGAGAATTCTTCTGTCTAGCATTAGATGAAGAAATCCCGTTTCCAACGAAATCCCCAAAGAGGTCCAAATATCCACTTGCAGACTTTACAAACAGAGTGTTTCCAAACTGCTCTATGAAAAGAAAGGGTTAACTCTGTGAGTGGAACGCACGCATCACAAAGAGGTTTCTGAAAATGATTCTCTGTAGTTTTTATACGAAGATATTTCCTTTTCTACCGTTGGCCCCAAAGCGCTAGAAATGTCCACTTGGAAATTCCACATATAGAGGGTTGCAAATCTGCTCTTCCTAAAGAAAGGTTCAACTCTGTGAGTTGAACACACGCAACACAAAGAGGTTACTGAGAATTCTTCTGTCTAGCATTAGATGAAGAAATCCCGTTTCCAACGAAATCCTCAAAGAGGTCCAAATATCCACTTGCAGACTTTACAAACAGAGTGTTTCAAAAGTGCTCAATGAAAAGAAAGGTTAAACCCTGTTAGTGGAACGCACACATCAGAAAGTGGTTTCTGAAAATGATTCTCTCCAGTTTTTATACGAAGATATTTCCTTTTCTTCCGTTGGCCCCAAAGCGCTTGAAATGTCCACTTGCAAATTCCACAGAAAGAGGGTTTCAAATCTGCACTTCCTGAAGAAAGGTTCAACTCTGTGAGTTGTACATACGCAACCCAAAGAAGTTACTGAGAATTCTTCTGTCTAGCATTAGATGAAGAAATCCCTTTTCCAACGAAATCCTCATACAGCTCCTAATATCCACTTGCAGACGTTACAAACAGAATGTTTCCAAAGTGCTCTATGAAAACAAAGGTTAAACTCTGTGAGTGGAATGCACACATCACAAAGTGGTTTCTGAGAATGATTCTCTCTAGTTTTTATACGAAGATATTTCCTTTTCTACCATTGGCCCCAAAGAGCTTGAAATGTCCACTTGCAAATTCCACAAAAAGACGGTTTCTAATCTGATCTGTCTAAAGGAAGGTTCAACTCTGTGAGTTGTACAAACGCAAAGCAAAGAACTTACTGAGAATTCTTCTGTCAAGCTTTAGATGAAGAAATCCCGTTTCCAATGAAATCCTCATAGAGGTCCAAATATCCACTTGCAGACTTTACAAACAGAGTGTTTCCAAACTGCTCTATGAAAAGAAAGGTAAAACTCTGTGAGTGGAATGCACACTTCTGAAAGTGGTTTCTGAAAATGATTCTCTCCGGTTTTTATACGAAGATATTTCCTTTTCTACCGTTGGCCCCAAAGCGCTTGAAATGTCCACTTGCAAATTCCACAAAAAGAGGGTTGCAAATCTGCTCTTCCTAAAGAAAGGTTCAACTCCGTGAGTTGTACACACGCAACACAAAGAAGTTACTGAGAATTCTTCTGTCTAGCATTAGATGAAGAAATCCCGTTTCCAACGAAATCCTCAAAGAGGTCCAAATATCCACTTGCAGACTTTAGAAACAGAATGTTTCAATAGTGCTCTATGAAAAGAAAGGTTAAACTCTGTGAGTAAAATGCACACATCACAAAGTGGTTTCTGAGAATGATTCTCTGTAGTTTTTATACGAAGGTATTTCCTTTTCTACCGTTGGCCCCAAATCGGGTGAAATCTCCACCTGCAAATTCCACAAAAAGAAGGTTTCAAATTTGCTCTGTCTAAAGAAAGATTCAACTCTGTGAGTTGTACACACGCAAAGCAAAGAAGTTACTGAGAATTCTTCTGTCTAGCATTAGATGAAGAAATCCCGTTTCCAACGAAATCCTCAAAGAGGTCCAAATATCCACTTGCAGACTTTACAAACAGAATGTTTCCAAAGTGCTCTATGAAAACAAAGGTTATACTCTGTGAGTGGAACGCACACATCACAAAGTGGTTTCTGAGAATGATCCTCTGTAGTTTTTATACGAAGATATTTCCTTTTCTACCGTTGGCCCCAAAGCGCTTGAAATGTCCACTTGCAAATTCCACAAAAAGAGGGTTTCAAATCTGCTCTGACTAAAGGAAGGTTCAACTCTGTGAGTTGTACAAACGCAAAGCAAAGAAGTTACTGAGAATTCTTCTGTCTAGCATTAGATGAAGAAATCCCGTTTCCAACGAAATCCTCAAAGAGTTCCAAATATCCACTTGCAGACTTTACAAACAGAGTGTTTCCAATCTGCTCTATGAAAAGAAAGGTTAAACTCTGTGAGTGGAACCCACACATCACAAAGAGGTTTCTGAAAATGATTCTCTGTAGTTTTTATACGAAGATATTTCCTTTTCTACCGTTGGCCCCAAAGCGCTTGAAATCTCCACTTGCAAATTCCACAAATAGAGGGTTTCAAATCTGCTCTTCCTAAAGAAAGGTTCAACTCTGTGAGTTGAACACACGCAACACAAAGAAGTTACTGAGAATTCTTCTTTCTAGCATTAGATGAAGAAATCCCGTTTCCAACGAAATCCTCAAAGAGGTCCAAATATCCACTTGCAGACTTTACAAACAGAGTGTTTCAAAAGTGCTCAATGAAATGAAAGGTTAAACCCTGTTAGTGGAACACACACATCAGAAAGTGGTTTCTGAAAATGATTCTCTCCAGTTTTTATACGAAGATATTTCCTTTTCTTCCGTTGGCCCCAAAGCGCTTGAAATCTCCACTTGCAAATTCCACAAAAAGAGGGTTTCAAATCTGCACTTCTTAAGAAAGGTTCAACTCTGTGAGTTGTACATACGCAACCCAAAGAAGTTACTGAGAATTCTTCTGTCTAGCATTAGATGAAGAAATCCCGTTTCCAACGAAATCCTCATAGAGCTCCTAATATCCACTTGCAGACTTACAAACAGAATGTTTCCAAAGTGCTCTATGAAAACAAAGGTTAAACTCTGTGAGTGGAACACACACATCACAAAGTGGTTTCTGAGAATGATTCTCTGTAGTTTTTATACGAAGATATTTCCTTTTCTACCATTGGCCCCAAAGCGCTTGAAATGTCCACTTGCAAATTCCACAAAAAGAGGGTTTCTAATCTGCTCTGTCTAAAGGAAGGTTCAACTCTGTGAGTTGTACAAACTCAAAGCAAAGAACTTACTGAGAATTCTTCTGTTTAGCATTAGATGAAGAAATCCCGTTTCCAACGAAATCCTCAAAGAGGTCAAATATCCACTTGCAGACTTTACACACAGAGTGTTTCCAAACTCCTCCATGAAAAGAAAGGTTAAACTCTGTGAGTGGAACGCACATATCTGAAAGTGGTTTCTGAAAATGATTCTCTCTAGTTTTTATACGAAGATATTTCCTTTTCTACCGTTGGCCCCAAAGCGCATGAAATGTCCACTTGCAAATTCCACAAAAAGAGGGTTGCAAATCTGCTCTTCTTAAAGAAAGGTTCAACTCTGTGAGTTGAACACACGCAACACAAAGAAGTTACTGAGAATTCTTCTGTCTAGCATTAGATGAAGAAATCCCGTTTCCAACGAAATCCTCAAAGAGGTCCAAATACAACTTGCAGACTTTAGAAACAGAATGTTTCAATAGTGCTCAATGAAAAGAAAGTTTAAACTCTGTGAATGGAACGCACACATCACAAAGTGGTTTCTGAGAATGATTCTCTGTACTTTTTATACGAAGATATTTCCTTTTCTACCGTTGGCCCCAAAGCGCTTGAAATGTCCACTTACAAATTCCACAAAAAGAGGGTTTGAAATCTGCTCTGTCTAAAGGAAGGTTCAACTCTGTGAGTTGTACAAACTCAAAGCAAAGAACTTACTGAGAATTCTTCTGTCTAGCATTAGATGAAGAAATCCCGTTTCCAGCGAAATCCTCATAGAGCGTCAAATATCCACTTGCAGACTTTACAAACAGAATGTTTCCAAACTGCTCTATGAAAAGAAAGGTTAAACTCTGTGAGTGGAACACACACATCACAAAGTGGTTTCTGAGAATGATTCTCTGTAGTTTTTATACGAAGATATTTCCTTTTCTACTGATGGCCCAAAAGTGCTTGAAATGTCCACTTGCAAATTCCACAAAAAGAGGGTTTCAAATCTGCTCTGTCTAAAGGAAGGTTCAACACTGTGAGTTGTACAAACTCAAAGCAAAGAACTTACTGAGAATTCTTGTGTCTAGCATTAGATGAAGAAATCCCGTTTCCAACGAAATCCTCAAAGAGGTCCAAATATCCACTTGCAGACTTTACAAACAGAGTGTTTCCAAACTCCTCTATGAAAAGAAAGGTTAAACTCTGTGAGTGGAACGCACACATCACAAAGTGGTTTCTGAAAATGATTCTCTCCAGTTTTTATACGAAGATATTTCCTTTTCTACCCTTGGCCCCAAAGCGCTTGAAATCTCCACTTGCAAATTCCACAAAAAGAGGGTTGCAAATCTCCTCTTCCTAAAGAAAGGTTCAACTCTGTGAGTTGTACACACGCAACCCAAAGAAGTTACTGAGAATTCTTCTGTCAAGCTTTAGATGAAGAAATCCCGTTTCCAACGAAATCCTCATAGAGCTCCAAATATCCACTTGCAGACTTTACAAACAGAATGTTTCCAAAGTGCTCTATGAAAAGAAAGGTTAAACTCTGTGAGTGGAACACACACATCACAAACTGGTTTCTGAGAATGATTCTCTGTAGTTTTTATACGAAGATATTACCTTTTCTACCGTTGGCCCCAAAGCGCTTGAAATGTCCACTTGCAAATTCCACAAAAAGAGGGTTTCAAATATGCTCTGTCTAAAGGAAGGTTCAACTCTGTGAGTTGTACAAACGAAAAGCAAAGAACTTGCTGAGAATTCTTCTGTCTAGCATTAGATGAAGAAATCCCGTTTCCAACGAAATCCTCAAAGAGGTCCAAATATCCACTTGCAGACATTACAAACAGAGTGTTTCCAAACTGCTCTATGAAAAGAAAGGTTAAACTCTGTGAGTGGAACCCACACATCACAAAGTGGTTTCTGAAAATGATTCTCTCTAGTTTTTATACGAAGATATTTCCTTTTCAACCGTTGGCCCCAAAGCGCTAGAAATGTCCACTTGGAAATTCCACAAAAAGAGGGTTGCAAATCTGCTCTTCCTAAAGAAAGGTTCAACTCTGTGAGTTGAACACAGGCAACACAAAGAAGTTACTGAGAATTCTTCGGTCTAGCATTAGATGAAGAAATCCCATTTACAACGAAATCCTCAAAGAGGTCCAAATATCCACTTGCAGACTTTACAAACAGAGTGTTTCCAAAGTGCTCAACGAAAAGAAAGGTTAAACTCTGTAGTGGAACGCACACTTCACAAAGTGGTTTCTGAGAATGATTCTCTGTAGTTTTTATACGAACATATTTACTTTTCTACAGTTGGCCCCAAAACGGGTGAAATCTCCACTTGCAAATTCCACAAAAAGAAGGTTTCAAATTTGCTCTGTCTAAAGAAAGGTTCAACTCTGTGAGTTGTACACACGTAAAGCAAAGAAGTTACTGAGAATTCTTCTGTCTAGCATTAGATGAAGAAATCCCGTTTCCAACGAAATCCTCAAAGAGGTCCAAATATCCACTTGCAGACTTTACAAACAGAATGTTTCCAAAGTGCTCTATGAAAAGAAAGGTTATACTCTGTGAGTGGAAGGCACACCTCACAAATTGGTTTCTGAGAATGATTCTCTGTAGTTTTTATACGAAGATATTTCCTTTTCTACCGTTGGCCCCAAAGCGCTTGAAATGTCCACTTGCAAATTCCACAAAAAGAGGGTTTCAAATCTGCTGTGACTAAAGGAAGGTTCATCTCTGTGAGTTGTACAAACGCAAAGCAAAGAAGTTTCTGAGAATTCTTCTGTCTAGCATTAGATGAAGAAATCCCGTTTCCAACGAAATCCTCAAAGAGGTCCAAATATCCACTTGCAGACTTTACAAACAGAGTGTTTCCAAACTGCTCTATGAAAAGAAAGGTTATACTCTGTGAGTGGAACGCACACATCACAAAGAGGTTTCTGAGAATGATTCTCTGTAGTTTTTATACGAAGATATTTGCTTTTCTACCATTGGCCCAAAATCGGGTGAAATCTCCACCTGCAAATTCCACAAAGAGAAGGTTTCAAATTTCCTCTGTCTAAAGAAAGGTTCAACTCTGTGAGTTGTACACACGCAAAGCAAAGAAGTTACTGAGAATTCTTCTGTCTAGCATTAGATGAAGAAATCCCGTTTCCAACGAAATCCTCAAAGAGGTCCAAATATCCACTTGCAGACTTTACAAACAGTATGTTTCCAAAGTGCTCTATGAAAAGAAAGGTTATACTCTGTGAGTGGAACGCACACATCACAAAGTGGTTTCTGAGAATGATTCTCTGTAGTTTTTATACGAAGATATTTCCTTTTCTACCGTTGGCCCCAAAGCGCTTGAAATGTCCACTTGCGAATTCCACAAAAAGAGGGTTTCAAATCTGATCTGACTAAAGGAAGGTTCAACTCTGTGAGTTGTACAAACGCAAAGCAAAGAAGTTACTGAGAATTCTTCTGTCTAGCATTAGATGAAGAAATCCCGTTTCCAACGAAATCCTCAAAGAGTTCCAAATATCCACTTGCAGACTTTACAAACAGAGTGTTTCCAAACTGCTCTATGAAAAGAAAGGTTAAACTCTGTGAGTGGAACTCACACATCAGAAAGTGGTTTCTGAAAATCATTCCCTCCAGTTTTTATACGAAGATATTTCCTTTTCTGCCGTTGGCCCAAAAGCGCTTGAAATGTCCACTTGCAAATTCCACAAAAAGAGGGTTGCAAATCTGCTCTTCCTAAAGAAGGGTTCAACTCTGTGAGTTGTACACACACAACCCAAAGAAGTTACTGAGAATTCTTCTGTCAAGCTTTAGATGAAGAAATCCCGTTTCCAACGAAAGCCTCATAGAGCTCCAAATATCCACTTGCAGACTTTACAAACAGAATGTTTCCAAAGTGCTCTATGAAAAGAAAGGTTAAACTCTGTGAGTGGAACACACACATCACAAAGTGGTTTCTGAGAATGATTCTCTGTAGTTTTTATACGAAGATATTTCCTTTTCTACCGTTGGCCCCAAAGCGCTTGAAATGTCCACTTGCAAATTCCACAAAAAGAGGCTTTCAAACCTGCTCTGTCTAAAGGAAGGTTCAACTCTGTGAGTTGTACAAACGCAAAGCAAAGAACGTACTGAGAATTCTTCTGTCTAGCATTAGATGAAGAAATCCCGTTTCCAACGAAATCCCCAAAGAGGTCCAAATATCCACTTGCAAACTTTACAAACAGAGAGTTTCCAAACTGCTCTATGAAAAGAAAGGTTAAACTTTGTGAGTGGAACGTACACATCAGAAAGTGGTTTCTGAAAATGATTCTCTCTAGTTTTTATACGAAGATATTTCCTTTTCTACCGTTGGCCCCAAAAGTGCTTGAAATCTCCGCTTGCAAATTCCACAAAAAGAGGGTTTCAAATCTGCTCTGTCTAAAGGAAGGTTCAACTCTGTGAGTTGTACACACGCAAAACAAAGAAGTTACTGAGAATTCTTCTGTCTAGCTTTAGATGAAAAATCCCGTTTCCAACGAAATCCTCAAAGAGGTCCAAATATCCACTTGCAGACATTACAAACAGAGTGTTTCCAAACTGCTCTATGAAAAGAAAGGTTAAACTCTGTGAGTGGAACGCACACATCACAAAGTGGTTTCGGAAAATGATTCTCTCTAGTTTTTATACGAAGATATTTCCTTTTCTACCGTTGGCCCCAAATCGGGTGAAATCTCCACTTGCAAATTCCACAAAAAGAGGGTTTCAAATCTGCTCTTCCTAAAGAAAGGTTCAACTCTGTGAGATGAACACACGCAACACAAAGGAGTTAGTGAGAATTCTTCTGTCTAGCATTAGATGAAGAAATCCCGTTTCCAACGAAATCCTCAAAGAGGTCCAAATATCCACTTGCAGACTTTACAAACAGAGTGTTTCCAAACTCCTCAATGAAAAGAAAGGTTAAACTATGTTAGTGGAATGCACACATCACAAAGTGGTTTCTGAGAATGATTCTCTGTAGTTTTTAAACGAAGATATTTCATTTTCTACTGTTGGCCCCAAATCGGGTGAAATCTCCACTTGCATATTCCACAAAAAGAGGGTTTCAAATCTGCTCTGTCTAAAGGAAGGTTCAACTCTGTGAGTTGTACACAAGCAAAGCAAAGAAGTTACTGAGAATTCTTCTGTCTAGCATTAGATGAAGAAATCCCGTTTCCAACGAAATCCTCAAAGAGGTCCAAATATCCACTTGCAGACTTTACAAACAGAATGTTTCCAAAGTGCTCTATGAAAAGAAAGGTTATACTCTGTGAGTGGAACGCACACATCACAAAGTGGTTTCTGAGAATGATTCTCTGTAGTTTTTATACGAAGATATTTCCTTTTCTACCGTTGGCCCCAAAGCGCTTGAAATGTCCACTTGCGAATTCCACAAAAAGAGGGTTTCAAATCTGATCTGACTAAAGGAAGGTTCAACTCTGTGAGTTGTACAAACGCAAAGCAAAGAAGTTACTGAGAATTCTTCTGTCTAGCATTAGATGAAGAAATCCCGTTTCCAACGAAATCCTCAAAGAGTTCCAAATATCCACTTGCAGACTTTACAAACAGAGTGTTTCCAAACTGCTCTATGAAAAGAAAGGTTAAACTCTGTGAGTGGAACGCACACATCAGAAAGTGGTTTCTGAAAATCATTCCCTCCAGTTTTTATACGAAGATATTTCCTTTTCTGCCGTTGGCCCAAAAGCGCTTGAAATGTCCACTTGCAAATTCCACAAAAAGAGGGTTGCAAATCTGCTCTTCCTAAAGAAGGGTTCAACTCTGTGAGTTGTACACACACAACCCAAAGAAGTTACTGAGAATTCTTCTGTCAAGCTTTAGATGAAGAAATCCCGTTTCCAACGAAAGCCTCATAGAGCTCCAAATATCCACTTGCAGACTTTACAAACAGAATGTTTCCAAAGTGCTCTATGAAAAGAAAGGTTAAACTCTGTGAGTGGAACACACACATCACAAAGTGGTTTCTGAGAATGATTCTCTGTAGTTTTTATACGAAGATATTTCCTTTTCTACCGTTGGCCCAAAAGCGCTTGAAATGTCCACTTGCAAATTCCACAAAAAGAGGCTTTCAAACCTGCTCTGTCTAAAGGAAGGTTCAACTCTGTGAGTTGTACAAACGCAAAGCAAAGAACGTACTGAGAATTCTTCTGTCTAGCATTAGATGAAGAAATCCCGTTTCCAACGAAATCCCCAAAGAGGTCCAAATATCCACTTGCAAACTTTACAAACAGAGAGTTTCCAAACTGCTCTATGAAAAGAAAGGTTAAACTTTGTGAGTGGAACGTACACATCAGAAAGTGGTTTCTGAAAATGATTCTCTCTAGTTTTTATACGAAGATATTTCCTTTTCTACCGTTGGCCCCAAAAGTGCTTGAAATCTCCGCTTGCAAATTCCACAAAAAGAGGGTTTCAAATCTGCTCTGTCTAAAGGAAGGTTCAACTCTGTGAGTTGTACACACGCAAAACAAAGAAGTTACTGAGAATTCTTCTGTCTAGCTTTAGATGAAAAATCCCGTTTCCAACGAAATCCTCAAAGAGGTCCAAATATCCACTTGCAGACATTACAAACAGAGTGTTTCCAAACTGCTCTATGAAAAGAAAGGTTAAACTCTGTGAGTGGAACGCACACATCACAAAGTGGTTTCGGAAAATGATTCTCTCTAGTTTTTATACGAAGATATTTCCTTTTCTACCGTTGGCCCCAAATCGGGTGAAATCTCCACTTGCAAATTCCACAAAAAGAGGGTTTCAAATCTGCTCTTCCTAAAGAAAGGTTCAACTCTGTGAGATGAACACACGCAACACAAAGGAGTTAGTGAGAATTCTTCTGTCTAGCATTAGATGAAGAAATCCCGTTTCCAACGAAATCCTCAAAGAGGTCCAAATATCCACTTGCAGACTTTACAAACAGAGTGTTTCCAAACTCCTCAATGAAAAGAAAGGTTAAACTATGTTAGTGGAATGCACACATCACAAAGTGGTTTCTGAGAATGATTCTCTGTAGTTTTTAAACGAAGATATTTCATTTTCTACTGTTGGCCCCAAATCGGGTGAAATCTCCACTTGCATATTCCACAAAAAGAGGGTTTCAAATCTGCTCTGTCTAAAGGAAGGTTCAACTCTGTGAGTTGTACACAAGCAAAGCAAAGAAGTTACTGAGAATTCTTCTGTCTAGCATTAGATGAAGAAATACCGTTTCCAACAAAATCCTCAATGAGGTCCAAATATCCACTTGCAGACTTTACAAACAGAATGTTTCCAAAGTGCTCTATGAAAAGAAAGGTTATATTCTGTGAGTGGAACGCACACATCACAAAGTGGTTTCTGAGAATGATTCTCTGTAGTTTTTATACGAAGATATTTCCTTTTCTACCGTTGGCCGAAAAGCGCTTGAAATGTCCACTTGCGAATTCCACAAAAAGAGGGTTTCAAATCTGCTCTGTCTAAAGGAAGGTTCAACTCTGTGAGTTGTACAAACTCAAAGCAAAGAACTTACTGAGAATTCTTCTGTCTAGCATTAGATGAAGAATTCCCGTTTCCAATGAAATCCTCAAAGAGGTCAAATATCCACTTGCAGACTTTACAAACAGAGTGTTTCCAAACTGCTCTATGAAAAGAAAGGTTAAACTCTGTGAGTGGAACGCACACATCACAAAGTGGTTTCTGAAAATGATTCCCTCCAGTTTTTATACGAAGATATTTCCTTTTCTTCCGTTGGCCCCAAAGCGCTTGAAATGTCCACTTGCAAACTCCACAAAAAGAGGGTTGCAAATCTGCTCTTCCTAAAGAAAGGTTCAACTCTGTGAGTTGTACACACGCAACCCAAAGAAGTTACTGAGAATTCTTCTGTCAAGCTTTAGATGAAGAAATCCCGTTTCCAACGAAATCCTCATAGAGCTCCAAATATCCACTTGCAGACTATACAAACAGATTGTTTCCAAAGTGCTCTATGAAAAGAAAGCTTAAACTCTGTGAGTGGAACACACACATCACAAAGTGGTTTCTGAGAATGATTCTCTGTAGTTTTTATACGAAGATATTTCCTTTTCTACCGTTGGCCCCAAAGCGCTTGAAATGTCCACTTGCAAATTCCACAAAAAGAGGCTTTCAAATCTGCTCTGTCTAAAGGAAGGTTCAACTCTGTGAGTTGTACAAACTCAAAGCAAAGAACTTACTGAGAATTCTTCTGTCTAGCATTAGATGAAGAAATCCCGTTTCCAACGAAATCCCCAAAGAGGTCCAAATATCCACTTGCAGACTTTACAAACAGAGTGTTTCCAAACTGCTCTATGAAAAGAAAGGGTTAACTCTGTGAGTGGAACGCACGCATCACAAAGAGGTTTCTGAAAATGATTCTCTGTAGTTTTTATACGAAGATATTTCCTTTTCTACCGTTGGCCCCAAAGCGCTAGAAATGTCCACTTGGAAATTCCACATATAGAGGGTTGCAAATCTGCTCTTCCTAAAGAAAGGTTCAACTCTGTGAGTTGAACACACGCAACACAAAGAGGTTACTGAGAATTCTTCTGTCTAGCATTAGATGAAGAAATCCCGTTTCCAACGAAATCCTCAAAGAGGTCCAAATATCCACTTGCAGACTTTACAAACAGAGTGTTTCAAAAGTGCTCAATGAAAAGAAAGGTTAAACCCTGTTAGTGGAACGCACACATCAGAAAGTGGTTTCTGAAAATGATTCTCTCCAGTTTTTATACGAAGATATTTCCTTTTCTTCCGTTGGCCCCAAAGCGCTTGAAATGTCCACTTGCAAATTCCACAGAAAGAGGGTTTCAAATCTGCACTTCCTGAAGAAAGGTTCAACTCTGTGAGTTGTACATACGCAACCCAAAGAAGTTACTGAGAATTCTTCTGTCTAGCATTAGATGAAGAAATCCCGTTTCCAACGAAATCCTCATAGAGCTCCTAATATCCACTTGCAGACGTTACAAACAGAAAGTTTCCAAAGTGCTCTATGAAAACAAAGGTTAAACTCTGTGAGTGGAATGCACACATCACAAAGTGGTTTCTGAGAATGATTCTCTCTAGTTTTTATACGAAGATATTTCCTTTTCTACCATTGGCCCCAAAGCGCTTGAAATGTCCACTTGCAAATTCCACAAAAAGACGGTTTCTAATCTGCTCTGTCTAAAGGAAGGTTCAACTCTGTGAGTTGTACAAACGCAAAGCAAAGAACTTACTGAGAATTCTTCTGTCAAGCTTTAGATGAAGAAATCCCGTTTCCAATGAAATCCTCATAGAGGTCCAAATATCCACTTGCAGACTTTACAAACAGAGTGTTTCCAAACTGCTCTATGAAAAGAAAGGTAAAACTCTGTGAGTGGAATGCACACTTCTGAAAGTGGTTTCTGAAAATGATTCTCTCCGGTTTTTATACGAAGATATTTCCTTTTCTACCGTTGGCCCCAAAGCGCTTGAAATGTCCACTTGCAAATTCCACAAAAAGAGGGTTGCAAATCTGCTCTTCCTAAAGAAAGGTTCAACTCCGTGAGTTGTACACACGCAACACAAAGAAGTTACTGAGAATTCTTCTGTCTAGCATTAGATGAAGAAATCCCGTTTCCAACGAAATCCTCAAAGAGGTCCAAATATCCACTTGCAGACTTTAGAAACAGAATGTTTCAATAGTGCTCTATGAAAAGAAAGGTTAAACTCTGTGAGTAAAATGCACACATCACAAAGTGGTTTCTGAGAATGATTCTCTGTAGTTTTTATACGAAGGTATTTCCTTTTCTACCGTTGGCCCCAAATCGGGTGAAATCTCCACCTGCAAATTCCACAAAAAGAAGGTTTCAAATTTGCTCTGTCTAAAGAAAGATTCAACTCTGTGAGTTGTACACACGCAAAGCAAAGAAGTTACTGAGAATTCTTCTGTCTAGCATTAGATGAAGAAATCCCGTTTCCAACGAAATCCTCAAAGAGGTCCAAATATCCACTTGCAGACTTTACAAACAGAATGTTTCCAAAGTGCTCTATGAAAACAAAGGTTATACTCTGTGAGTGGAACGCACACATCACAAAGTGGTTTCTGAGAATGATCCTCTGTAGTTTTTATACGAAGATATTTCCTTTTCTACCGTTGGCCCCAAAGCGCTTGAAATGTCCACTTGCAAATTCCACAAAAAGAGGGTTTCAAATCTGCTCTGACTAAAGGAAGGTTCAACTCTGTGAGTTGTACAAACGCAAAGCAAAGAAGTTACTGAGAATTCTTCTGTCTAGCATTAGATGAAGAAATCCCGTTTCCAACGAAATCCTCAAAGAGTTCCAAATATCCACTTGCAGACTTTACAAACAGAGTGTTTCCAATCTGCTCTATGAAAAGAAAGGTTAAACTCTGTGAGTGGAACCCACACATCACAAAGAGGTTTCTGAAAATGATTCTCTGTAGTTTTTATACGAAGATATTTCCTTTTCTACCGTTGGCCCCAAAGCGCTTGAAATCTCCACTTGCAAATTCCACAAATAGAGGGTTTCAAATCTGCTCTTCCTAAAGAAAGGTTCAACTCTGTGAGTTGAACACACGCAACACAAGAAGTTACTGAGAATTCTTCTGTCTAGCATTAGATGAAGAAATCCCGTTTCCAACGAAATCCTCAAAGAGGTCCAAATATCCACTTGCAGACTTTACAAACAGAGTGTTTCAAAAGTGCTCAATGAAATGAAAGGTTAAACCCTGTTAGTGGAACACACACATCAGAAAGTGGTTTCTGAAAATGATTCTCTCCAGTTTTTATACGAAGATATTTCCTTTTCTTCCGTTGGCCCCAAAGCGCTTGAAATCTCCACTTGCAAATTCCACAAAAAGAGGGTTTCAAATCTGCACTTCTTAAGAAAGGTTCAACTCTGTGAGTTGTACATACGCAACCCAAAGAAGTTACTGAGAATTCTTCTGTCTAGCATTAGATGAAGAAATCCCGTTTCCAACGAAATCCTCATAGAGCTCCTAATATCCACTTGCAGACTTACAAACAGAATGTTTCCAAAGTGCTCTATGAAAACAAAGGTTAAACTCTGTGAGTGGAACACACACATCACAAAGTGGTTTCTGAGAATGATTCTCTGTAGTTTTTATACGAAGATATTTCCTTTTCTACCATTGGCCCCAAAGCGCTTGAAATGTCCACTTGCAAATTCCACAAAAAGAGGGTTTCTAATCTGCTCTGTCTAAAGGAAGGTTCAACTCTGTGAGTTGTACAAACTCAAAGCAAAGAACTTACTGAGAATTCTTCTGTTTAGCATTAGATGAAGAAATCCCGTTTCCAACGAAATCCTCAAAGAGGTCAAATATCCACTTGCAGACTTTACACACAGAGTGTTTCCAAACTGCTCTATGAAAAGAAAGGTTAAACTCTGTGAGTGGAACGCACATATCTGAAAGTGGTTTCTGAAAATGATTCTCTCTAGTTTTTATACGAAGATATTTCCTTTTCTACCGTTGGCCCCAAAGCGCATGAAATGTCCACTTGCAAATTCCACAAAAAGAGGGTTGCAAATCTGCTCTTCCTAAAGAAAGGTTCAACTCTGTGAGTTGAACACACGCAACACAAAGAAGTTACTGAGAATTCTTCTGTCTAGCATTAGATGAAGAAATCCCGTTTCCAACGAAATCCTCAAAGAGGTCCAAATACAACTTGCAGACTTTAGAAACAGAATGTTTCAATAATGCTCAATGAAAAGAAAGTTTAAACTCTGTGAATGGAACGCACACATCACAAAGTGGTTTCTGAGAATGATTCTCTGTACTTTTTATACGAAGATATTTCCTTTTCTACCGTTGGCCCCAAAGCGCTTGAAATGTCCACTTACAAATTCCACAAAAAGAGGGTTTGAAATCTGCTCTGTCTAAAGGAAGGTTCAACTCTGTGAGTTGTACAAACTCAAAGCAAAGAACTTACTGAGAATTCTTCTGTCTAGCATTAGATGAAGAAATCCCGTTTCCAGCGAAATCCTCATAGAGCTTCAAATATCCACTTGCAGACTTTACAAACAGAATGTTTCCAAACTGCTCTATGAAAAGAAAGGTTAAACTCTGTGAGTGGAACACACACATCACAAAGTGGTTTCTGAGAATGATTCTCTGTAGTTTTTATACGAAGATATTTCCTTTTCTACTGATGGCCCAAAAGTGCTTGAAATGTCCACTTGCAAATTCCACAAAAAGAGGGTTTCAAATCTGCTCTGTCTAAAGGAAGGTTCAACACTGTGAGTTGTACAAACTGAAAGCAAAGAACTTACTGAGAATTCTTGTGTCTAGCATTAGATGAAGAAATCCCGTTTCCAACGAAATCCTCAAAGAGGTCCAAATATCCACTTGCAGACTTTACAAACAGAGTGTTTCCAAACTCCTCTATGAAAAGAAAGGTTAAACTCTGTGAGTGGAACGCACACATCACAAAGTGGTTTCTGAAAATGATTCTCTCCAGTTTTTATACGAAGATATTTCCTTTTCTACCCTTGGCCCCAAAGCGCTTGAAATCTCCACTTGCAAATTCCACAAAAAGAGGGTTGCAAATCTCCTCTTCCTAAAGAAAGGTTCAACTCTGTGAGTTGTACACACGCAACCCAAAGAAGTTACTGAGAATTCTTCTGTCAAGCTTTAGATGAAGAAATCCCGTTTCCAACGAAATCCTCATAGAGCTCCAAATATCCACTTGCAGACTTTACAAACAGAATGTTTCCAAAATGCTCTATGAAAAGAAAGGTTAAACTCTGTGAGTGGAACACACACATCACAAAGTGGTTTCTGAGAATGATTCTCTGTAGTTTTTATACGAAGATATTTCCTTTTCTACCGTTGGCCCCAAAGCGCTTGAAATGTCCACTTGCAAATTCCACAAAAAGAGGGTTTCAAATATGCTCTGTCTAAAGGAAGGTTCAACTCTGTGAGTTGTACAAACGAAAAGCAAAGAACTTGCTGAGAATTCTTCTGTCTAGCATTAGATGAAGAAATCCCGTTTCCAACGAAATCCTCAAAGAGGTCCAAATATCCACTTGCAGACATTACAAACAGAGTGTTTCCAAACTGCTCTATGAAAAGAAAGGTTAAACTCTGTGAGTGGAACCCACACATCACAAAGTGGTTTCTGAAAATGATTCTCTCTAGTTTTTATACGAAGATATTTCCTTTTCAACCGTTGGCCCCAAAGCGCTAGAAATGTCCACTTGGAAATTCCACAAAAAGAGGGTTGCAAATCTGCTCTTCCTAAAGAAAGGTTCAACTCTGTGAGTTGAACACAGGCAACACAAAGAAGTTACTGAGAATTCTTCTGTCTAGCATTAGATGAAGAAATACCGTTTCCAACGAAATCCTCAAAGAGGTCCAAATATCCACTTGCAGACTTTAGAAACAGAATGTTTCAATAGTGCTCAATGAAAAGAAAGGTTAAACTCTGTGAGTAGAATGCACACATCACAAAGTGGTTTCTGAGAATGATTCTCTGTAGTTTTTATACGAAGATATTTCCTTTTCTACCGTTGGCCCCAAATTGGGTGAAATCTCCACCTGCAAATTCCACAAAGAGAAGGTTTCAAATTTCCTCTGTCTAAAGAAAGGTTCAACTCTGTGAGTTGTACACACGCAAAGCAAAGAAGTTACTGAGAATTCTTCTGTCTAGCATTAGATAGAGAATTCCCGTTTCCAACGAAATCCTCAAAGAGTTCCAAATATCCACTTGCAGACTTTACAAACAGAGTGTTTCCAATCTGCTCTATGAAAAGAAAGGTTAAACTCTGTGAGTGGAACCCACACATCACAAAGAGGTTTCTGAAAATGATTCTCTGTAGTTTTTATACGAAGATATTTCCTTTTCTACCGTTGGCCCCAAAGCGCTTGAAATCTCCACTTGCAAATTCCACAAAAAGAGGGTTTCAAATCTGCTCTTCCTAAAGAAAGGTTCAACTCTGTGAGTTGAACACACGCAACACAAAGAAGTAACTGAGAATTCTTCTGTCTAGCATTAGATGAAGAAATCCCGTTTCCAACGAAATCCTCAAAGAGGCCCAAATATCCACTTGCAGACTTTACAAACAGAGTGTTTCAAAAGTGCTCAATGAAAAGAAAGGTTAAACTCTGTGAGTGGAACGCACCCATCACAAAGTGGTTTCTGAGAATGATTCTCTGTAGTTTTTATACGAAGATATTTCCTTTTCTACCGTTGGCCCAAAAGTGCTTGAAATGTCCACTTGCAAATTCCACAAAAAGAGGGTTTCAAATCTGCTCTGTCTAAAGGAAGGTTCAACTCTGTGAGTTCTACAAACTCAAAGCAAAGAACTTACTGAGAATTCTTCTGTCTAGCATTAGATGAACAAATCCCGTTTCCAACGAAATCCACAAAGAGGTCCAAATATCCACTTGCAGACTTTACAAACAGAGTGTTTCCAAACTCCTCTATGAAAAGAAAGGTTAAACTCTGTGAGTGGAACGCACACATCACAAAGTGGTTTCTGAAAATGATTCTCTCCAGTTTTTATACGAAGATATTTCCTTTTCTACCCTTGGCCCCAAAGAGCTTGAAATGTCCACTTGCAAATTCCACAAAAAGAGGGTTGCAAATCTCCTCTTCCTAAAGAAAGGTTCAACTCTGTGAGTTGTACACACGCAACCCAAAGAAGTTACTGAGAATTCTTCTGTCAAGCTTTAGATGAAGAAATCCCGTTTCTAACGAAATCCTCATACAGCTCCAAATATCCACTTGCAGACTTTACAAACAGAATGTTTCCAAAGTGCTCTATGAAAAGAAAGGTTAAACTCTGTGAGTGGAACACACACATCACAAAGTGGTTTCTGAGAATGATTCTCTGTAGTTTTTATACGAAGATATTTCCTTTTCTACCGTTGGCCCCAAAGCGCTTGAAATGTCCACTTGCAAATTCCACAAAAACAGGGTTGCAAATCTCCTCTTCCTAAAGAAAGGTTCAACTCTGAGAGTTGTACACACGCAACCCAAAGAAGTTACTGAGAATTCTTCTGTCAAGCTTTAGATGAAGAAATCCCGTCTCCAACGAAATCCTCATAGAGGTCCAAATATCCACTTGCAGACATTACAAACAGAGTGTTTCCAAACTGCTCTATGAAAAGAAAGGTTAAACTCTGTGAGTGGAACGCACACATCACAAAGTGATTTCTGAAAATGATTCTCTCTAGTTTTTATACGAAGATATTTCCTTTTCTACCGTTGGCCCCAAAGCGCTTGAAATGTCCACTTGCAAATTCCACAAAAAGAGGGTTGCAAATCTGCTCTTCCTAAAGAAAGGTTCAACTCTGTGAGTTGAACACAGGCAACACAAAGAAGTTACTGAGAATTCTTCTGTCTAGCATTAGATGAAGAAATCCCGTTTCCAACGAAATCCTCAAAGAGGTCCAAATATCCACTTGCAGACTTTACAAACAGAATGTTTCAAAAGTGCTCAACGAAAAGAAAGGCTAAACCCTGTGAGTAGAACGCACACATCACAAAGTGGTTTCTTAGAATGATTCTCTATAGTTTTTATACGAAGATATTTCCTTTTCTACCATTGGCCCCAAAGCGCTTGAAATGTCCACTTGCAAATTCCACAAAAAGAGGGTTTCAAATCTGCTCTGTCTAAAGGAAGGTTCAACTCTGTGAGTTGTACAAACGCAAAGTAAAGAAGTTTCTGAGAATTCTTCTGTCTAGCATTAGATGAAGAAATCCCGTTTCCAACGAAATCCTCAAAGAGGTCCAAATATCCACTTGCAGACTTTACAAAAAGAGTGTTTCCAAACTGCTCTATGAAAAGAAAGGTTAAACTCTGTGAGTGGAACACACACATCACAAAGAGGTTTCTGAAAATGATTCTCTGTAGTTTTTATACGAAGATATTTCCTTTTCTACCGTTGGCCCCAGAGCGCTTGAAATCTCCACTTGCAAATTCCACAAATAGAGGTTTTCAAATCTGCTCTTCCTAAGGAAAGGTTCAACTCTGTGAGTTGAACACACGCAACCCAAAGAAGTTACTGAGAATTCTTCTGTCTAGCATAAGATGAAGAAATCCCGTTTCCAACGAAATCCTCAAAGAGGTCCAAATATCCACTTGCAGACTTTACAAACAGAATGTTTCCAAAGTGCTCTATGAAAAGAAAGGTTATACTCTGTGAGTGGAACGCACACATCACAAAGTGGTTTCTGAAAATGATTCTCTCCAGTTTTTATACAAAGATATTTCCTTTTCTACCGTTGGCCCCAAAGCGCATGAAATGTCCAATTGCAAATTCCACAAAAAGAGGGTTGCAAATCTGCTCTTCCTAAAGAAAGGTTCAACTCCGTGAGTTTTACACACGCAACCCAAAGAAGTTACTGAGAATTCTTCTGTCAAGCTTTAGATGAAGAAATCCCGTTTCCAACGAAATCCTCATAGAGCTCCAAATATCCACTTGCAGACTTTACAAACAGAATGTTTCCAAAGTGCTCTATGTAAATAAAGGTTAAACTCTGTGAGTGGAACACACACATCACAAAGTGGTTTCTGAGAATGATTCTCTGTAGTTTTTATACGAAGATATTTCCTTTTCTACCGTTGGCCCCAAAGCGCTTGAAATGTCCACTTGCAAATTCCACAAAAAGAGGGTTTGAAATCTGCTCTGTCTAAAGGAAGGTTCAACTCTGTGAGTTGTACAAACGCAAAGCAAAGATCTTGCTGAGAATTCTTCTGTCTAGAATTAGATGAAGAAATCCCGTTTTCAACGAAATCCTCAAAGAGGTCCAAATATCCACTTGCAGACACTACAAACAGAGTGTTTCCAAACTGCTCTATGAAAAGAAAGGTTAAACTCTGTGGGTGTAACCCACACATCACAAAGTGGTTTCTGAAAATGATTCTCTCTAGTTTTTATACGAAGATATTTCCTTTTCTACCGTTGGCCCCAAAGCGCATGAAATGTCCACTTGCAAATTCCACAAAAAGAAGGTAGCAAATCTGCTCTTCCTAAAGAAAGGTTCAACTCTGTGAGTTGAACACACGCAACCCAAAGAAGTTACTGAGAATTCTTCTGTCTAGCATTAGATGAAGAAATACCGTTTCCAACGAAATCCTCAAAGAGGTCCAAATATCCACTTGCAGACTTTAGAAACAGAATGTTTCAATAGTGCTCAATGAAAAGAAAGGTTAAACTCTGTGAGTAGAATGCACACATCACAAAGTGGTTTCTGAGAATGATTCTCTGTAGTTTTTATACGAAGATATTTCCTTTTCTACCGCTGGCCCCAAATTGGGTGAAATCTCCACCTGCAAATTCCACAAAGAGAAGGTTTCAAATTTCCTCTGTCTAAAGAAAGGTTCAACTCTGTGAGTTGTACACACGCAAAGCAAAGAAGTTACTGAGAATTCTTCTGTCTAGCATTAGATAGAGAATTCCCGTTTCCAACGAAATCCTCAAAGAGTTCCAAATATCCACTTGCAGACTTTACAAACAGAGTGTTTCCAATCTGCTCTATGAAAAGAAAGGTTAAACTCTGTGAGTGGAACCCACACATCACAAAGAGGTTTCTGAAAATGATTCTCTGTAGTTTTTATACGAAGATATTTCCTTTTCTACCGTTGGCCCCAAAGCGCTTGAAATCTCCACTTGCAAATTCCACAAAAAGAGGGTTTCAAATCTGCTCTTCCTAAAGAAAGGTTCAACTCTGTGAGTTGAACACACGCAACACAAAGAAGTTACTGAGAATTCTTCTGTCTAGCATTAGATGAAGAAATCCCGTTTCCAACGAAATCCTCAAAGAGGCCCAAATATCCACTTGCAGACTTTACAAACAGAGTGTTTCAAAAGTGCTCAATGAAAAGAAAGGTTAAACTCTGTGAGTGGAACGCACCCATCACAAAGTGGTTTCTGAGAATGATTCTCTGTAGTTTTTATACGAAGATATTTCCTTTTCTACCGTTGGCCCAAAAGTGCTTGAAATGTCCACTTGCAAATTCCACAAAAAGAGGGTTTCAAATCTGCTCTGTCTAAAGGAAGGTTCAACTCTGTGAGTTCTACAAACTCAAAGCAAAGAACTTACTGAGAATTCTTCTGTCTAGCATTAGATGAACAAATCCCGTTTCCAACGAAATCCACAAAGAGGTCCAAATATCCACTTGCAGACTTTACAAACAGAGTGTTTCCAAACTCCTCTATGAAAAGAAAGGTTAAACTCTGTGAGTGGAACGCACACATCACAAAGTGGTTTCTGAAAATGATTCTCTCCAGTTTTTATACGAAGATATTTCCTTTTCTACCCTTGGCCCCAAAGAGCTTGAAATGTCCACTTGCAAATTCCACAAAAAGAGGGTTGCAAATCTCCTCTTCCTAAAGAAAGGTTCAACTCTGTGAGTTGTACACACGCAACCCAAAGAAGTTACTGAGAATTCTTCTGTCAAGCTTTAGATGAAGAAATCCCGTTTCTAACGAAATCCTCATACAGCTCCAAATATCCACTTGCAGACTTTACAAACAGAATGTTTCCAAAGTGCTCTATGAAAAGAAAGGTTAAACTCTGTGAGTGGAACACACACATCACAAAGTGGTTTCTGAGAATGATTCTCTGTAGTTTTTATACGAAGATATTTCCTTTTCTACCGTTGGCCCCAAAGCGCTTGAAATGTCCACTTGCAAATTCCACAAAAAGAGGGTTGCAAATCTCCTCTTCCTAAAGAAAGGTTCAACTCTGAGAGTTGTACACACGCAACCCAAAGAAGTTACTGAGAATTCTTCTGTCAAGCTTTAGATGAAGAAATCCCGTCTCCAACGAAATCCTCAAAGAGGTCCAAATATCCACTTGCAGACATTACAAACAGAGTGTTTCCAAACTGCTCTATGAAAAGAAAGGTTAAACTCTGTGAGTGGAACGCACACATCACAAAGTGATTTCTGAAAATGATTCTCTCTAGTTTTTATACGAAGATATTTCCTTTTCTACCGTTGGCCCCAAAGCGCTTGAAATGTCCACTTGCAAATTCCACAAAAAGAGGGTTGCAAATCTGCTCTTCCTAAAGAAAGGTTCAACTCTGTGAGTTGAACACAGGCAACACAAAGAAGTTACTGAGAATTCTTCTGTCTAGCATTAGATGAAGAAATCCCGTTTCCAACGAAATCCTCAAAGAGGTCCAAATATCCACTTGCAGACTTTACAAACAGAATGTTTCAAAAGTGCTCAACGAAAAGAAAGGCTAAACCCTGTGAGTAGAATGCACACATCACAAAGTGGTTTCTTAGAATGATTCTCTGTAGTTTTTATACGAAGATATTTCCTTTTCTACCATTGGCCCCAAAGCGCTTGAAATGTCCACTTGCAAATTCCACAAAAAGAGGGTTTCAAATCTGCTCTGTCTAAAGGAAGGTTCAACTCTGTGAGTTGTACAAACGCAAAGTAAAGAAGTTTCTGAGAATTCTTCTGTCTAGCATTAGATGAAGAAATCCCGTTTCCAACGAAATCCTCAAAGAGGTCCAAATATCCACTTGCAGACTTTACAAAAAGAGTGTTTCCAAACTGCTCTATGAAAAGAAAGGTTAAACTCTGTGAGTGGAACGCACACATCACAAAGAGGTTTCTGAAAATGATTCTCTGTAGTTTTTATACGAAGATATTTCCTTTTCTACCGTTGGCCCCAGAGCGCTTGAAATCTCCACTTGCAAATTCCACAAATAGAGGTTTTCAAATCTGCTCTTCCCAAAGAAAGGTTCAACTCTGTGAGTTGAACACACGCAACCCAAAGAAGTTACTGAGAATTCTTCTGTCTAGCATAAGATGAAGAAATCCCGTTTCCAACGAAATCCTCAAAGAGGTCCAAATATCCACTTGCAGACTTTACAAACAGAGTGTTTCCAAACTGCTCTATGAAAAGAAAGGTTAAACTCTGTGAGTGGAACGCGCACATCACAAAGTGATTTCTGAAAATGATTCTCTGTAGTTTTTATACGAAGATATTTCCTTTTCTACCGTTGGCCCCAAATCGCTTGAAATGTCCACTTGCAAATTCCACAAAAAGAGGGTTGCAAATCTGCTCTTCCTAAAGAAAGTTCAACTCTGTGGGTTGTACACATGCAACCCAAAGAAGTTACTGAGAATTCTTCTGTCAAGCTTTAGATGAAGAAATCCCGTTTCCAACGAAATCCTCATAGAGCTCCAAATATCCACTTGCAGACTTTACAAACAGAATGTTTCCAAAGTGCTCTATGAAAAGAAAGGTTAAACTCTGCGAGTGGAACACACACATCACCAAGTGGTTTCTGAGAATGATTCTCTGTAGTTTTTATACGAAGGTATTTCCTTTTCTATCGTTGGCCCCAAAGCGCTTGAAATGTCCACTTGCAAATTCCACAAAAAGAGGGTTTCAAATCTGCTCTGTCTAAAGGAAGGTTCAACTCTGTGAGTTGTACAAACGCAAAGCAAAGAACTTACTGAGAATTCTTCTGTCTAGCATTAGATGAAGAAATCCCGTTTCCAATGAAATCCTCAAAGAGGTCCAAATATCCACTTCCAGACATTACAAACAGAGTGTTTCCTAACTGCTCTATGAAAAGAAAGGTTAATCTCTGTGAGTGGAACCCACACATCACAAAGTGGTTTCTGAAAATGATTCTCTCTAGTTTTTATACGAAGATATTCCCTTTTCAACATTTGGCCCCAAAGCGCTAGAACTGTCCACTTTGAAATTCCACGAAAAGAGGGTTTCACATCTGCTCTTCCTAAAGAAAGGTTCAACTCTGTGAGTTGTACAAACACAAAGCAAAGAAGTTTCTGAGAATTCTTCTGTCTAGCATTAGATGAAGAAATCCCGTTTCCAACGAAATCCTCATAGAGGTCCAAATATCCACTTGCAGACTTTACAAACAGAATGTTTCCAAAGTTCTCTATGAAAACAAAGGTTAAACTCTGTGAGTGTAACGCACACATCACAAAGTGATTTCTGAAAATGATTCTCTGTAGTTTTTATACGAAGATATTTCCTTTTCTACCGTTGGCCCCAAAGCGCTTGAAATGTCCACTTGCAAATTCCACAAAAAGAGGGTTTGAAATCTGCCCTGTCAAAAGGAAGGTTCAACTCTGTGAGTTGTGCAAACTCAAAGCAAAGAACTTACTGAGAATTCTTCTGTCTAGCATTTGATGAAGAAATCCCGTTTCCAACGAAATCCTAGAAGAGGTCAAATATCCACTTGCAGACTTTACAAACAGAGTGTTTCCAAACTGCTCTATGAAAAGAAAGGTTAAACTCTGTGAGTGGAACCCACACATCAGAAAGTGGTTTCTGAAAATGATTCTCTCCAGTTTTTATACGAAGATATTTTCTTTTCTACCGTTGGCCCCAAATCGCTTGAAATGTCCACTTGCAAATTCCACAAAAAGAGGGTTGCAAATCTGCTCTTCCTAAAGAAAGGTTCAACTCTGTGAGTTTTACACACGCAACCCAAAGAAATTACTGAGAATTCTTCTGTCAAGCTTTAGATGAAGAACTCCCGTTTCCAACGAAATCCTCATAGAGCTCCAAATATCCACTTGCAGACTTTACAAACAGAATGTTTCCAAAGTGCTCTATGAAAAGAAAGGTTAAACTCTATGAGTGGAACACACACATCACAAAGTGGTTTCTGAGAATGATTCTCTGTAGTTTTTATACGAAGATATTTCCTTTTCTACCGTTGGCCCAAAAGCGCTTGAAATGTCCACTTGCAAATTCCACAAAAAGAGGGTTTCAAATCTGCTCTGTCTAAAGGAAGGTTCAACTCTGTGAGTTGTACAAACGCAAAGCAAAGAACTTACTGAGAATTCTTCTGTCTAGCATTAGATGAAGAAATCCCGTTTCCAATGAAATCCTCAAAGAGGTCCAAATATCCACTTCAAGACATTACAAACAGAGTGTTTCCTAACTGCTCTATGAAAAGAAAGGTTAAACTCTGTGAGTGGAACCCACACATCACAAAGTGGTTTCTGAAAATGATTCTCTCTAGTTTTTATACGAAGATATTTCCTTTTCAACCTTTGGCCCCAAAGCGCTAGAACTCTCCACTTTGAAATTCCACGAAAAGAGGGTTTCAAATCTGCTCTCCCTAAAGAAAGGTTCAACTCTGTGAGTTGTACAAACGCAAAGCAAAGAAGTTTCTGAGAATTCTTCTGTCTAGCATTAGTTGAAGAAATCCGGTTTCCAACGAAATCCTCAAAGAGGTCCAAATATCCACTTGCAGACTTTACAAACAGAATGTTTCCAAAGAGCTCTATGAAAAGAAAGGTTATACTCTGTGAGTGGAACGCACACATCACAAAGTGGTTTCTGAGAATGATTCTCTGTAGTTTTTATACGAAGATATTTCCTTTTCTACCGTTGGCCCCAAAGCACTTGAAATGTCCACTTGCAAATTCCACAAAAAGAGTGTTTAAAATCTGCTCTGACTAAAGGAAGGTTCAACTCTGTGAGTTGTACAAACGCAAAGCAAAGAACTTACTGAGAATTCTTCTGTCTAGCATTAGATGAAGAAATCCCGTTTCCAACGAAATCCTCAAAGAGGTCCAAATATCCACTTGCAGACTTTACAAACAGAGTGTTTCCAAACTGCTCTATGAAAAGAAATGTTAAACTCTGTGAGTGGAACGCACACATCACAAAGAGGTTTCTGAAAATGATTCTCTGTAGTTTTTATACGAAGATATTTCCTTTTCTACTGTTGGCCCCAAAGCGCTTGAAATCTCCACTTGCAAATTCCACAAATAGAGGGTTTCAAATCTGCTCTTCCTAAAGAAAGTTTCAACTCTGCGAGTTGAACACACGCAACACAAAGAAGTTACTGAGAATTCTTCTGTCTAGCATTAGATGAAGAAATCCCGTTTCCAACGAAATCCTCAAAGAGGTCCAAATATCCACTTGCAGACTTTACAAACAGAGTGTTTCCAAAGTGTTCAAGGAAAAGAAAGGTTAAACCCTGTTACTGGAACGCACACATCAGAAAGTGGTTTCTGAAAATGATTCTCTCTAGTTTTTATACGAAGATATTTCCTTTTCTACCGTTGGCCCCAAAGCGCTTGATATGTCCACTTGAAAATTCCACCAAAAGAGGGTTTCAAATCTGCTCTTCCTAAAGAAAGGTTCAACTCTGTGAGTTGTACACACGCAACCCAAAGAAGTTACTGAGAATTCTTCTGTCTAGCATTAGATGAAGAAATCCCGTTTCCAACGAAATCCTCATAGAGCTCCAAATATCCACTTGCAGACTTAACAAACAGAATGTTTCCAAACTGCTCTATGAAAAGAAAGGTTAAACTCTGTGAGTGGAACACACACATCACAAAGTGGTTTCTGAGAATGATTCTCTGTAGCTTTTATACGAAGATATTTCCTTTTCTACCGTTGGCCTCAAAGCGCTTGAAATGTCCACTTGCAAATTCCACAAAAAGAGGGTTGCAAATCTGCTCTGTCTAAAGGAAGGTTCACCTCTGTGAGTTGTACAAACGCAAAGCAAAGAACTTACTGAGAATTCTTCTGTCAAGCTTTACATGAAGAAATCCCGTTACCAACGAAATCCTCATAGAGTTCCAAATATCCACTTGCAGACTTTACAAACAGAATGTTTCCAAAGTGCTCTATGAAAAGAAAGGTTAAACTCTGTGAGTGGAACCCACACATCACAAAGTGGTTTCTGAGAATGGTTCTCTGTAGTTTTTATACGAAGATATTTCCCTTTCTACAGTTGGCCCCAAAACGGGTGAAGTCTCCGCTTGTAAATTCCACAAAAAGAGTGTTTCAAATCTTCTCTGTCTAAAGGAAGGTTCAACTCTGTGAGTTGTACTCACGCAAAACAAAGAAGTTACTGAGAATTCTTCTGTCTAGCATTAGATGAAAAATCCCTTTTCCAACGAAATCCTCAAAGAGGTCCAAATATCCACTTCCACACTTTACAAACAGAGTGTTTCCAAAGTGCTCTATGAAGGGAAAGGTTAAACTCGGTTAGTGGAACGCACACATCACAAAGTGGTTTCTGAAAATGATTCTCTTTAGTTTTTATATGAAGATATTTACTTTTCTACCTTTGGCCCCAAAGCGCTTGAAATGTCCACTTGCAAATTCCACAAAAAGAGGGTTTCAAATCTGCTCTGTCTAAAGGAAGGTTCAACTCTGTGAATTGTACAAACGCAAAGCAAAGAACTTAACTGAGAATTCTTCTGTCTAGCATTAGATGAAGAAATCCCGTTTCCAAAGAAATCCTCAAAGAGGTCCAAATATCCACTTGCAGACTTTACAAACAGAGTGTTTCCAAACTGCTCTATGAAAAGAAAGGTTAAACTCTGTGAGTGTAACCCACACATCACAAAGAGATTTCTGAAAATGATTCTCTCTAGTTTTTATACGAAGATATTTCCTTTTCTACCGTTGGCCCCAAAGCGCTTGAAATGTCCACTTGCAAATTCCACAAAAAGAGGGTTGCAGATCTGCTCTTCGTAAAGAAAGGTTCAACTCTGTGAGTTGAACACACGCAACACAAAGAATTTACTGAGAATTCTTCTGTCTAGCATTAGATGAAGAAATCCCGTTTCCAACGAAATCCTAAAAGAGGTCCAAATATCCACTTGCAGACTTTACAAACAGAATGTTTCAAAAGTGCTCAACGAAAAGAAAGGTTAAACTCTGTGAGTAGAATGCACACATCACAAAGTGGTTTCTGAGAATGATTCTCTCTAGTTTTTAAACGAAGACATTTCCTTTTCTACCGTTGGCCCCAAATCGGGTGAAATCTCCACTTGCAAATTCCACAAAAAGAAGGTTTCAAATTTGCTCTGTCTAAAGGAGGGTTCAACTCTGTGAGTTGTACACACGCAAAGCAAAGAAGTTACAGAGAATTCTTCTGTCTAGCATTAGATGAAGAAATCCCGTTTCCAACGAAATCCTCAAAGAGGTCCAAATATCCACTTGCAGACTTTACAAACAGAATGTTTCCAAAGAGCTCTATGAAAAGAAAGGTTATACTCTGTGAGTGGAACGCACACATCACAAAGTGGTTTCTGAGAATGATTCTCTGTTGTTTTTATACGAAGATACTTCCTTTTCTACCGTTGGCCCCAAAGCGCTTGAAATGTCACCTTGCAAATTCCACAAAAAGAGGGTTTCAAATCTGCTCTGACTAAAGGAAGGTTCACCTCTGTGAGTTGTACAAACGCAAAGCAAAGAACTTACTGAGAATTCTTCTGTCTAGCATTAGATGAAGAAATCCCGTTTCCAAAGAAATCCTCAAAGAGGTCCAAATATCCACTTGCAGACTTTACAAACAGGGTGTTTCCAAACTGCTCTATGAAAAGAAAGGTTAAACTCTGTGAGTGGAACGCACACATCAGAAACAGGTTTCTGAAAATGATTCTCTGTAGTTTTATACGAAGATATTTCCTTTTCTACTGTTGGCCCAAAAGCGCTTGAAATCTCCACTTGCAAATTCCACAAATAGAGGGTTTCAAATCTGCTCTTCCTAAAGAAAGGTTCAACTCTGCGAGTTGAACACACGCAACACAAAGAAGTTACTGAGAATTCTTCTGTCTAGCATTAGATGAAGAAATCCCCTTTCCAACGAACTCCTCAAAGAGGTCCAAATATCCACTTGCAGACTTTACAAACAGAGTGTTTCCAAAGTGCTCAATGAAAAGAAAGGTTAAACCCTGTTAGTGGAACGCACACATCAGAAAGTGGTTTCTGAAAATGATTCTCTCTAGTTTTTATACGAAGATATTTCCTTTTCTACCGTTGGCCGCAAAGCGCTTGAAAAGTCCACTTGAAAATTCCACCAAAAGAGGGTTTCAAATCTGCTCTTCCTAAAGAAAGGTTCAACTCTGTGAGTTGTACACACGCAACCCAAATAAGTTACTGAGAATTCTTCTGTCTAGCATTAGATGAAGAAATCCCGTTTCCAACGAAATCCTCATAGAGCTCCAAATATCCACTTGCAGACTTTACAAACAGAATGTTTCCAAACTGCTCTATGAAAACAAAGGTTAAACTCTGTGAGTGGAACACACACATCACAAAGTGGTTTCTGAGAATGATTCTCTGTAGTTTTTATACGAAGATATTTCCTTTTCTACCATTGGCCCCAAAGCGCTTGAAATGTCCACTTGCAAATTCCACAAAAAGAGGGTTGCAAATCTGCTCTGTCTAATGGAAGGTTCAACTCTGTGAGTTGTACAAACGCAAAGCAAAGAACTTACTGAGAATTCTTCTGTCAAGCTTTAGATGAAGAAATCCCGTTACCAACGAAATCCTCATAGAGGTCCAAATATCCACTTGCAGACATTGCAAACAGAATGTTTCCAAAGTGCTCTATGAAAAGAAAGGTTAAACTCTGTGAGTGGAACCCACACATCACAAAGCGGTTTCTGAGAATGATTCTCTCTAGTTTTTATACGAAGATATTTCCTTTTCTACCGTTGGCCCCAAAGCACTTGAAATGTCCACTTGCAAATTCCACAAAAAGAGGGTTTCAAATCTGCTCTGTCTAAAGGAAGGTTCAACTCTGTGAGTTTTACAAACTCAAAGCAAAGAACTTACTGAGAATTCTTCTGTCTAGCATTAGATGAAGAAATCCCGTTTCCAACGAAATCCTCAAAGAGGTCCAAATATCCACTTGCAGACTTTACAAACAGAGTGTTTCCAAACTCCTCTATGAAAAGAAAGGTTAAACTCTGTGAGTGGAACGCACCCATCACAAAGTGGTTTCTGAAAATGATTCTCTCCAGTTTTTATACGAAGATATTTCCTTTTCTACCCTTGGCCACAAAGAGCTTGAAATGTCCACTTGCAAATTCCACAAAAAGAGGGTTGCAAATCTCCTCTTCCTAAAGAAAGGTTCAACTCTGTGAGTTGTACACACGCAACCCAAAGAAGTTACTGAGAATTCTTCTGTCAAGCTTTAGATAAAGAAATCCCATTTCCAATGAAATCCTCATAGAGCTCCAAATATCCACTTGCAGACTTTACAAACAGAATGTTTCCAAAGTGCTCTATGAAAAGAAAGGTTAAACTCTGTGAGTGGAACACACACATCACAAAGTGGTTTCTGAGAATGATTCTCTGTAGTTTTTATACGAAGATTTTTCCTTTTCTACCGTTGGCCCCAAAGCGCTTGAAATGTCCACTTGCAAATTCCACAAAAAGAGGGCTGCAAATTTCCTCTTCCTAAAGAAAGGTTCAACTCTGAGAGTTGTACACACGCAACCCAAAGAAGTTACTGAGAATTCTTCTGTCAAGCTTTAGATGAAGAAATCCCGTTTCCAACGAAATCCTCAAAGAGGTCCAAATATCCACTTGCAGACATTACAAACAGAGTGTTTCCAAACTGCTCTATGAAAAGAAAGGTTAAACTCTGTGAGTGGAACGCACACATCACAAAGTGATTTCTGAAAATGATTCTCTCTAGTTTTTATACGAAGATATTTCCTTTTCTACCGTTGGCCCCAAAGCGCTTGAAATGTCCACTTGCAAATTCCACAAAAAGAGGGTTGCAAATCTGCTCTTCCTAAAGAAAGGTTCAACTCTGTGAGTTGAACACAGGCAACACAAAGAAGTTACTGAGAATTCTTCTGTCTAGCATTAGATGAAGAAATCCCGTTTCCAACGAAATCCTCAAAGAGGTCCAAATATCCACTTGCAGACTTTACAAACAGAATGTTTCAAAAGTGCTCAACGAAAAGAAAGGCTAAACCCTGTGAGTAGAACGCACACATCACAAACTGGTTTCTTAGAATGATTCTCTATAGTTTTTATACGAAGATATTTCCTTTTCTACCATTGGCCCCAAAGCGCTTGAAATGTCCACTTGCAAATTCCACAAAAAGAGGGTTTCAAATCTGCTCTGTCTAAAGGAAGGTTCAACTCTGTGAGTTGTACAAACGCAAAGTAAAGAAGTTTCTGAGAATTCTTCTGTCTAGCATTAGATGAAGAAATCCCGTTTCCAACGAAATCCTCAAAGAGGTCCAAATATCCACTTGCAGACTTTACAAAAAGAGTGTTTCCAAACTGCTCTATGAAAAGAAAGGTTAAACTCTGTGAGTGGAACGCACACATCACAAAGAGGTTTCTGAAAATGATTCTCTGTAGTTTTTATACGAAGATATTTCCTTTTCTACCGTTGGCCCCAGAGCGCTTGAAATCTCCACTTGCAAATTCCACAAATAGAGGTTTTCAAATCTGCTCTTCCTAAAGAAAGGTTCAACTCTGTGAGTTGAACACACGCAACCCAAAGAAGTTACTGAGAATTCTTCTGTCTAGCATAAGATGAAGAAATCCCGTTTCCAACGAAATCCTCAAAGAGGTCCAAATATCCACTTGCAGACTTTACAAACAGAATGTTTCCAAAGTGCTCTATGAAAAGAAAGGTTATACTCTGTGAGTGGAACGCACACATCACAAAGTGGTTTCTGAAAATGATTCTCTCCAGTTTTTATACAAAGATATTTCCTTTTCTACCGTTGGCCCCAAAGCGCATGAAATGTCCAATTGCAAATTCCACAAAAAGAGGGTTGCAAATCTGCTCTTCCTAAAGAAAGGTTCAACTCCGTGAGTTTTACACACGCAACCCAAAGAAGTTACTGAGAATTCTTCTGTCAAGCTTTAGATGAAGAAATCCCGTTTCCAACGAAATCCTCATAGAGCTCCAAATATCCACTTGCAGACTTTACAAACAGAATGTTTCCAAAGTGCTCTATGTAAATAAAGGTTAAACTCTGTGAGTGGAACACACACATCACAAAGTGGTTTCTGAGAATGATTCTCTGTAGTTTTTATACGAAGATATTTCCTTTTCTACCGTTGGCCCCAAAGCGCTTGAAATGTCCACTTGCAAATTCCACAAAAAGAGGGTTTGAAATCTGCTCTGTCTAAAGGAAGGTTCAACTCTGTGAGTTGTACGAACGCAAAGCAAAGATCTTGCTGAGAATTCTTCTGTCTAGAATTAGATGAAGAAATCCCGTTTTCAACGAAATCCTCAAAGAGGTCCAAATATCCACTTGCAGACACTACAAACAGAGTGTTTCCAAACTGCTCTATGAAAAGAAAGGTTAAACTCTGTGGGTGTAACCCACACATCACAAAGTGGTTTCTGAAAATGATTCTCTCTAGTTTTTATACGAAGATATTTCCTTTTCTACCGTTGGCCCCAAAGCGCATGAAATGTCCAATTGCAAATTCCACAAAAAGAAGGTAGCAAATCTGCTCTTCCTAAAGAAAGGTTCAACTCTGTGAGTTGAACACACGCAACCCAAAGAAGTTACTGAGAATTCTTCTGTCTAGCATTAGATGAAGAAATACCGTTTCCAACGAAATCCTCAAAGAGGTCCAAATATCCACTTGCAGACTTTAGAAACAGAATGTTTCAATAGTGCTCAATGAAAAGAAAGGTTAAACTCTGTGAGTAGAATGCACACATCACAAAGTGGTTTCTGAGAATGATTCTCTGTAGTTTTTATACGAAGATATTTCCTTTTCTACCGTTGGCCCCAAATTGGGTGAAATCTCCACCTGCAAATTCCACAAAGAGAAGGTTTCAAATTTCCTCTGTCTAAAGAAAGGTTCAACTCTGTGAGTTGTACACACGCAAAGCAAAGAAGTTACTGAGAATTCTTCTGTCTAGCATTAGATAGAGAATTCCCGTTTCCAACGAAATCCTCAAAGAGTTCCAAATATCCACTTGCAGACTTTACAAACAGAGTGTTTCCAATCTGCTCTATGAAAAGAAAGGTTAAACTCTGTGAGTGGAACCCACACATCACAAAGAGGTTTCTGAAAATGATTCTCTGTAGTTTTTATACGAAGATATTTCCTTTTCTACCGTTGGCCCCAAAGCGCTTGAAATCTCCACTTGCAAATTCCACAAAAAGAGGGTTTCAAATCTGCTCTTCCTAAAGAAAGGTTCAACTCTGTGAGTTGAACACGCGCAACACAAAGAAGTTACTGAGAATTCTTCTGTCTAGCATTAGATGAAGAAATCCCGTTTCCAACGAAATCCTCAAAGAGGCCCAAATTTCCACTTGCAGACTTTACAAACAGAGTGTTTCAAAAGTGCTCAATGAAAAGAAAGGTTAAACTCTGTGAGTGGAACGCACCCATCACAAAGTGGTTTCTGAGAATGATTCTCTGTAGTTTTTATACGAAGATATTTCCTTTTCTACCGTTGGCCCAAAAGTGCTTGAAATGTCCACTTGCAAATTCCACAAAAAGAGGGTTTCAAATCTGCTCTGTCTAAAGGAAGGTTCAACTCTGTGAGTTCTACAAACTCAAAGCAAAGAACTTACTGAGAATTCTTCTGTCTAGCATTAGATGAACAAATCCCGTTTCCAACGAAATCCACAAAGAGGTCCAAATATCCACTTGCAGACTTTACAAACAGAGTGTTTCCAAACTCCTCTATGAAAAGAAAGGTTAAACTCTGTGAGTGGAACGCACACATCACAAAGTGGTTTCTGAAAATGATTCTCTCCAGTTTTTATACGAAGATATTTCCTTTTCTACCCTTGGCCCCAAAGAGCTTGAAATGTCCACTTGCAAATTCCACAAAAAGAGGGTTGCAAATCTCCTCTTCCTAAAGAAAGGTTCAACTCTGTGAGTTGTACACACGCAACCCAAAGAAGTTACTGAGAATTCTTCTGTCAAGCTTTAGATGAAGAAATCCCGTTTCTAACGAAATCCTCATACAGCTCCAAATATCCACTTGCAGACTTTACAAACAGAATGTTTCCAAAGTGCTCTATGAAAAGAAAGGTTAAACTCTGTGAGTGGAACACACACATCACAAAGTGGTTTCTGAGAATGATTCTCTGTAGTTTTTATACGAAGATATTTCCTTTTCTACCGTTGGCCCCAAAGCGCTTGAAATGTCCACTTGCAAATTCCACAAAAAGAGGGTTGCAAATCTCCTCTTCCTAAAGAAAGGTTCAACTCTGAGAGTTGTACACACGCAACCCAAAGAAGTTACTGAGAATTCTTCTGTCAAGCTTTAGATGAAGAAATCCCGTCTCCAACGAAATCCTCATAGAGGTCCAAATATCCACTTGCAGACATTACAAACAGAGTGTTTCCAAACTGCTCTATGAAAAGAAAGGTTAAACTCTGTGAGTGGAACGCACACATCACAAAGTGATTTCTGAAAATGATTCTCTCTAGTTTTTATACGAAGATATTTCCTTTTCTACCGTTGGCCCCAAAGCGCTTGAAATGTCCACTTGCAAATTCCACAAAAAGAGGGTTGCAAATCTGCTCTTCCTAAAGAAAGGTTCAACTCTGTGAGTTGAACACAGGCAACACAAAGAAGTTACTGAGAATTCTTCTGTCTAGCATTAGATGAAGAAATCCCGTTTCCAACGAAATCCTCAAAGAGGTCCAAATATCCACTTGCAGACTTTACAAACAGAATGTTTCAAAAGTGCTCAACGAAAAGAAAGGCTAAACCCTGTGAGTAGAATGCACACATCACAAAGTGGTTTCTTAGAATGATTCTCTGTAGTTTTTATACGAAGATATTTCCTTTTCTACCATTGGCCCCAAAGCGCTTGAAATGTCCACTTGCAAATTCCACAAAAAGAGGGTTTCAAATCTGCTCTGTCTAAAGGAAGGTTCAACTCTGTGAGTTGTACAAACGCAAAGTAAAGAAGTTTCTGAGAATTCTTCTGTCTAGCATTAGATGAAGAAATCCCGTTTCCAACGAAATCCTCAAAGAGGTCCAAATATCCACTTGCAGACTTTACAAAAAGAGTGTTTCCAAACTGCTCTATGAAAAGAAAGGTTAAACTCTGTGAGTGGAACGCACACATCACAAAGAGGTTTCTGAAAATGATTCTCTGTAGTTTTTATACGAAGATATTTCCTTTTCTATCGTTGGCCCCAGAGCGCTTGAAATCTCCACTTGCAAATTCCACAAATAGAGGTTTTCAAATCTGCTCTTCCCAAATAAAGGTTCAACTCTGTGAGTTGAACACACGCAACCCAAAGAAGTTACTGAGAATTCTTCTGTCTAGCATAAGATGAAGAAATCCCGTTTCCAACGAAATCCTCAAAGAGGTCCAAATATCCACTTGCAGACTTTACAAACAGAGTGTTTCCAAACTGCTCTATGAAAAGAAAGGTTAAACTCTGTGAGTGGAACGCGCACATCACAAAGTGATTTCTGAAAATGATTCTCTGTAGTTTTTATACGAAGATATTTCCTTTTCTACCGTTGGCCCCAAATCGCTTGAAATGTCCACTTGCAAATTCCACAAAAAGAGGGTTGCAAATCTGCTCTTCCTAAAGAAAGTTCAACTCTGTGGGTTGTACACATGCAACCCAAAGAAGTTACTGAGAATTCTTCTGTCAAGCTTTAGATGAAGAAATCCCGTTTCCAACGAAATCCTCATAGAGCTCCAAATATCCACTTGCAGACTTTACAAACAGAATGTTTCCAAAGTGCTCTATGAAAAGAAAGGTTAAACTCTGCGAGTGGAACACACACATCACCAAGTGGTTTCTGAGAATGATTCTCTGTAGTTTTTATACGAAGGTATTTCCTTTTCTATCGTTGGCCCCAAAGCGCTTGAAATGTCCACTTGCAAATTCCACAAAAAGAGGGTTTCAAATCTGCTCTGTCTAAAGGAAGGTTCAACTCTGTGAGTTGTACAAACGCAAAGCAAAGAACTTACTGAGAATTCTTCTGTCTAGCATTAGATGAAGAAATCCCGTTTCCAATGAAATCCTCAAAGAGGTCCAAATATCCACTTCCAGACATTACAAACAGAGTGTTTCCTAACTGCTCTATGAAAAGAAAGGTTAATCTCTGTGAGTGGAACCCACACATCACAAAGTGGTTTCTGAAAATGATTCTCTCTAGTTTTTATACGAAGATATTCCCTTTTCAACATTTGGCCCCAAAGCGCTAGAACTGTCCACTTTGAAATTCCACGAAAAGAGGGTTTCACATCTGCTCTTCCTAAAGAAAGGTTCAACTCTGTGAGTTGTACAAACGCAAAGCAAAGAAGTTTCTGAGAATTCTTCTGTCTAGCATTAGATGAAGAAATCCCGTTTCCAACGAAATCCTCATAGAGGTCCAAATATCCACTTGCAGACTTTACAAACAGAATGTTTCCAAAGTTCTCTATGAAAACAAAGGTTAAACTCTGTGAGTGTAACGCACACATCACAAAGTGATTTCTGAAAATGATTCTCTGTAGTTTTTATACGAAGATATTTCCTTTTCTACCGTTGGCCCCAAAGCGCTTGAAATGTCCACTTGCAAATTCCACAAAAAGAGGGTTTGAAATCTGCCCTGTCAAAAGGAAGGTTCAACTCTGTGAGTTGTGCAAACTCAAAGCAAAGAACTTACTGAGAATTCTTCTGTCTAGCATTTGATGAAGAAATCCCGTTTCCAACGAAATCCTAGAAGAGGTCAAATATCCACTTGCAGACTTTACAAACAGAGTGTTTCCAAACTGCTCTATGAAAAGAAAGGTTAAACTCTGTGAGTGGAACCCACACATCAGAAAGTGGTTTCTGAAAATGATTCTCTCCAGTTTTTATACGAAGATATTTTCTTTTCTACCGTTGGCCCCAAATCGCTTGAAATGTCCACTTGCAAATTCCACAAAAAGAGGGTTGCAAATCTGCTCTTCCTAAAGAAAGGTTCAACTCTGTGAGTTTTACACACGCAACCCAAAGAAGTTACTGAGAATTCTTCTGTCAAGCTTTAGATGAAGAAATCCCGTTTCCAACGAAATCCTCATAGAGCTCCAAATATCCACTTGCAGACTTTACAAACAGAATGTTTCCAAAGTGCTCTATGAAAAGAAAGGTTAAACTCTATGAGTGGAACACACACATCACAAAGTGGTTTCTGAGAATGATTCTCTGTAGTTTTTATACGAAGATATTTCCTTTTCTACCGTTGGCCCAAAAGCGCTTGAAATGTCCACTTGCAAATTCCACAAAAAGAGGGTTTCAAATCTGCTCTGTCTAAAGGAAGGTTCAACTCTGTGAGTTGTACAAACTCATAGCAAAGAACTTACTGAGAATTCTTGTGTCTAGCATTAGATGAAGAAATCCCGTTTCCAACGAAATCCTCAAAGAGGTCCAAATATCCACTTGCAGACTTTACAAACAGAGTGTATCCAAACTGCTCTATGAAAAGAAAGGTTAAACTCTGTGAGTGGAACGCACACATCAGAAAGTGGTTTCTGAAAATGATTCTCTCTAGTTTTATACGAAGATATTCCCTTTTCAACCGTTGGCCCCAAAGCGCTTGAAATGTCCACTTGCAAATTCCACAAAAAGAGGGTTGCAAATCTCCTCTTCCTAAAGAAAGGTTCAACTTTGTGAGATGTACACATGCAACCCAAAGAAGTTACTGAGAATTCTTCTGTCAAGCTTCAGATGAAGAAATCCCGTTTCCAACGAAATCCTCAAAGAGGTCCAAATATCCACTTGCAGACTTTACAAACAGAATGTTTCCAAAGTGCCCAACGAAAAGAAAGGCTAAACCCTGTGAGTAGAATGCACACATCACAAAGTGGTTTCTCAGAATGATTCTCTGTACTTTTTTTACGAAGATATTTCCTTTTCTACCGTTGGCCCCAAAGCGCTTGAAAAGTCCACTTGCAAATTCCACAAAAAGAGGGTTTCAAATCTGCTCTGTCTAAAGGAAGGTTCAACTCTGTGAGTTGTACAAACGCAAAGTAAAGAAGATTCTGAGAATTCTTCTGTCTAGCATTAGATGAAGAAATCCCGTTTCCAACGAAATCCTCAAAGAGGTCCAAATATCCACTTGCAGACTTTACAAACAGTGTGTTTCCAAACTGCTCTATGAAAAGAAAGGTTAAACTCTGTGAGTGGAACGCACACATCACAAAGAGGTTTCTGAAAATGATTCTCTGTAGTTTTTATACGAAGATATTTCCTTTTCTACCATTGGCACCAAAGCGCTTGAAATGTCCACTTGCAAATTCCACAAAAAGAGGGTTGCGAATCTGCTCTTCCTAAAGAAAGTTCAACTCTGTGAGTTGTACACATGCAACCCAAAGAAGTTACTGAGAATTCTTCTGTCAAGCTTTAGATGAAGAAATCCCGTTTCCAACGAAATCCTCATAGAGCTCCAAATATCCACTTGCAGACTTTACAAACAGAATGTTTCCAAAGTGCTCTATGAAAAGAAAGGTTAAACTCTGTTAGTGGAACACACACATCACCAAGTGGTTTCTGAGAATGATTCTCTGTAGTTTTTATACGAAGATATTTCCTTTTCTATCGTTGGCCCCAAATCGCTTGAAATGTCCACTTGCAAATTCCACAAAAAGAGGGTTTCAAATCTGCTCTGTCTAAAGGAAGGTTCACCTCTGTGAGTTGTACAAACGCAAAGCAAAGAACTTACTGAGAATTCTTCTGTCTAGCATTAGATGAAGAAATCCCGTTTCCAATGAAATCCTCAAAGAGGTCCAAATATCCACTTCAAGACATTACAAACAGAGTGTTTCCTAACTGCTCTATGAAAAGAAAGGTTAAACTCTGTGAGTGGAACCCACACATCACAAAGTGGTTTCTGAAAATGATTCTCTCTAGTTTTTATACGAAGATATTTCCTTTTCAACCTTTGGCCCCAAAGCGCTAGAACTGTCCACTTTGAAATTCCACGAAAAGAGGGTTTCAAATCTGCTCTCCCTAAAGAAAGGTTCAACTCTGTGAGTTGTACAAACGCAAAGCAAAGAAGTTTCTGAGAATTCTTCTGTCTAGCATTAGTTGAAGAAATCCGGTTTCCAACGAAATCCTCAAAGAGGTCCAAATATCCACTTGCAGACTTTACAAACAGAATGTTTCCAAAGAGCTCTATGAAAAGAAAGGTTATACTCTGTGAGTGGAACGCACACATCACAAAGTGGTTTCTGAGAATGATTCTCTGTAGTTTTTATACGAAGATATTTCCTTTTCTACCGTTGGCCCCAAAGCACTTGAAATGTCCACTTGCAAATTCCACAAAAAGAGTGTTTAAAATCTGCTCTGACTAAAGGAAGGTTCAACTCTGTGAGTTGTACAAACGCAAAGCAAAGAACTTACTGAGAATTCTTCTGTCTAGCATTAGATGAAGAAATCCCGTTTCCAACGAAATCCTCAAAGAGGTCCAAATATCCACTTGCAGACTTTACAAACAGAGTGTTTCCAAACTGCTCTATGAAAAGAAATGTTAAACTCTGTGAGTGGAACGCACACATCACAAAGAGGTTTCTGAAAATGATTCTCTGTAGTTTTTATACGAAGATATTTCCTTTTCTACTGTTGGCCCCAAAGCGCTTGAAATCTCCACTTGCAAATTCCACAAATAGAGGGTTTCAAATCTGCTCTTCCTAAAGAAAGTTTCAACTCTGCGAGTTGAACACACGCAACACAAAGAAGTTACTGAGAATTCTTCTGTCTAGCATTAGATGAAGAAATCCCTTTTCCAACGAAATCCTCAAAGAGGTCCAAATATCCACTTGCAGACTTTACAAACAGAGTGTTTCCAAAGTGTTCAATGAAAAGAAAGGTTAAACCCTGTTACTGGAACGCACACATCAGAAAGTGGTTTCTGAAAATGATTCTCTCTAGTTTTTATACGAAGATATTTCCTTTTCTACCGTTGGCCCCAAAGCGCTTGATATGTCCACTTGAAAATTCCACCAAAAGAGGGTTTCAAATCTGCTCTTCCTAAAGAAAGGTTCAACTCTGTGAGTTGTACACACGCAACCCAAAGAAGTTACTGAGAATTCTTCTGTCTAGCATTAGATGAAGAAATCCCGTTTCCAACGAAATCCTCATAGAGCTCCAAATATCCACTTGCAGACTTAACAAACAGAATGTTTCCAAACTGCTCTATGAAAACAAAGGTTAAACTCTGTGAGTGGAACACACACATCACAAAGTGGTTTCTGAGAATGATTCTCTGTAGCTTTTATACGAAGATATTTCCTTTTCTACCGTTGGCCTCAATGCGCTTGAAATGTCCACTTGCAAATTCCACAAAAAGAGGGTTGCAAATCTGCTCTGTCTAAAGGAAGGTTCACCTCTGTGAGTTGTACAAACGCAAAGCAAAGAACTTACTGAGAATTCTTCTGTCAAGCTTTACATGAAGAAATCCCGTTACCAACGAAATCCTCATAGAGTTCCAAATATCCACTTGCAGACTTTACAAACAGAATGTTTCCAAAGTGCTCTATGAAAAGAAAGGTTAAACTCTGTGAGTGGAACCCACACATCACAAAGTGGTTTCTGAGAATGGTTCTCTGTAGTTTTTATACGAAGATATTTCCCTTTCTACAGTTGGCCCCAAAACGGGTGAAGTCTCCGCTTGTAAATTCCACAAAAAGAGTGTTTCAAATCTTCTCTGTCTAAAGGAAGGTTCAACTCTGTGAGTTGTACACACGCAAAACAAAGAAGTTACTGAGAATTCTTCTGTCTAGCATTAGATGAAAAATCCCTTTTCCAACGAAATCCTCAAAGAGGTCCAAATATCCACTTCCACACTTTACAAACAGAGTGTTTCCAAAGTGCTCTATGAAGGGAAAGGTTAAACTCGGTTAGTGGAACGCACACATCACAAAGTGGTTTCTGAAAATGATTCTCTTTAGTTTTTATATGAAGATATTTACTTTTCTACCTTTGGCCCCAAAGCGCTTGAAATGTCCACTTGCAAATTCCACAAAAAGAGGGTTTCAAATCTGCTCTGTCTAAAGGAAGGTTCAACTCTGTGAATTGTACAAACGCAAAGCAAAGAACTTAACTGAGAATTCTTCTATCTAGCATTAGATGAAGAAATCCCGTTTCCAAAGAAATGCTCAAAGAGGTCCAAATATCCACTTGCAGACTTTACAAACAGAGTGTTTCCAAACTGCTCTATGAAAAGAAAGGTTAAACTCTGTGAGTGTAACCCACACATCACAAAGAGATTTCTGAAAATGATTCTCTCTAGTTTTTATACGAAGATATTTCCTTTTCTACCGATGGCCCCAAAGCGCTTGAAATGTCCACTTGCAAATTCCACAAAAAGAGGGTTGCAGATCTGCTCTTCGTAAAGAAAGGTTCAACTCTGTGAGTTGAACACACGCAACACAAAGAATTTACTGAGAATTCTTCTGTCTAGCATTAGATGAAGAAATCCCGTTTCCAACGAAATCCTAAAAGAGGTCCAAATATCCACTTGCAGACTTTACAAACAGAATGTTTCAAAAGTGCTCAACGAAAAGAAAGGTTAAACTCTGTGAGTTGAATGCACACATCACAAAGTGGTTTCTGAGAATGATTCTCTGTAGTTTTTAAACGAAGACATTTCCTTTTCTACCGTTGGCCCCAAATCGGGTGAAATCTCCACTTGCAAATTCCACAAAAAGAAGGTTTCAAATTTGCTCTGTCTAAAGGAGGGTTCAACTCTGTGAGTTGTACACACGCAAAGCAAAGAAGTTACAGAGAATTCTTCTGTCTAGCATTAGATGAAGAAATCCCGTTTCCAACGAAATCCTCAAAGAGGTCCAAATATCCACTTGCAGACTTTACAAACAGAATGTTTCCAAAGAGCTCTATGAAAAGAAAGGTTATACTCTGTGAGTGGAACGCACACATCACAAAGTGGTTTCTGAGAATGATTCTCTGTTGTTTTTATACGAAGATACTTCCTTTTCTACCGTTGGCCCCAAAGCGCTTGAAATGTCACCTTGCAAATTCCACAAAAAGAGGGTTTCAAATCTGCTCTGACTAAAGGAAGGTTCACCTCTGTGAGTTGTACAAACGCAAAGCAAAGAACTTACTGAGAATTCTTCTGTCTAGCATTAGATGAAGAAATCCCGTTTCCAAAGAAATCCTCAAAGAGGTCCAAATATCCACTTGCAGACTTTACAAACAGGGTGTTTCCAAACTGCTCTATGAAAAGAAAGGTTAAACTCTGTGAGTGGAACGCACACATCAGAAACAGGTTTCTGAAAATGATTCTCTGTAGTTTTATACGAAGATATTTCCTTTTCTACTGTTGGCCCAAAAGCGCTTGAAATCTCCACTTGCAAATTCCACAAATAGAGGGTTTCAAATCTGCTCTTCCTAAAGAAAGGTTCAACTCTGCGAGTTGAACACACGCAACACAAAGAAGTTACTGAGAATTCTTCTGTCTAGCATTAGATGAAGAAATCCCCTTTCCAACGAACTCCTCAAAGAGGTCCAAATATCCACTTGCAGACTTTACAAACAGAGTGTTTCCAAAGTGCTCAATGAAAAGAAAGGTTAAACCCTGTTAGTGGAACGCACACATCAGAAAGTGGTTTCTGAAAATGATTCTCTCTAGTTTTTATACGAAGATATTTCCTTTTCTACCGTTGGCCCCAAAGCGCTTGAAAAGTCCACTTGAAAATTCCACCAAAAGAGGGTTTCAAATCTGCTCTTCCTAAAGAAAGGTTCAACTCTGTGAGTTGTACACACGCAACCCAAATAAGTTACTGAGAATTCTTCTGTCTAGCATTAGATGAAGAAATCCCGTTTCCAACGAAATCCTCATAGAGCTCCAAATATCCACTTGCAGACTTTACAAACAGAATGTTTCCAAACTGCTCTATGAAAACAAAGGTTAAACTCTGTGAGTGGAACACACACATCACAAAGTGGTTTCTGAGAATGATTCTCTGTAGTTTTTATACGAAGATATTTCCTTTTCTACCATTGGCCCCAAAGCGCTTGAAATGTCCACTTGCAAATTCCACAAAAAGAGGGTTGCAAATCTGCTCTGTCTAATGGAAGGTTCAACTCTGTGAGTTGTACAAACGCAAAGCAAAGAACTTACTGAGAATTCTTCTGTCAAGCTTTAGATGAAGAAATCCCGTTACCAACGAAATCCTCATAGAGGTCCAAATATCCACTTGCAGACATTGCAAACAGAATGTTTCCAAAGTGCTCTATGAAAAGAAAGGTTAAACTCTGTGAGTGGAACCCACACATCACAAAGCGGTTTCTGAGAATGATTCTCTCTAGTTTTTATACGAAGATATTTCCTTTTCTACCGTTGGCCCCAAAGCACTTGAAATGTCCACTTGCAAATTCCACAAAAAGAGGGTTTCAAATCTGCTCTGTCTAAAGGAAGGTTCAACTCTGTGAGTTTTACAAACTCAAAGCAAAGAACTTACTGAGAATTCTTCTATCTAGCATTAGATGAAGAAATCCCGTTTCCAACGAAATCCTCAAAGAGGTCAAAATATCCACTTGCAGACTTTACAAACAGAGTGTTTCCAAACTGCTCTATGAAAAGAAAGGTTAAACTCTGTTAGTGGAACGCACACATCACAAAGTGGCTTCTGAAAATGATTCTCTCCAGTTTTTATACGAAGATATTTCCTTTTCTACCGTTGGCCCCAAAGCGCTTGAAATGCCCACTTGCAAATTCCACAAAAAGAGGGTTGCAAATCTGCTCTTCCTAAAGAAAGGTTCAACTCTGTGAGTTGTACACATGCAACCCAAAGAAGTTACTGAGAATTCTTCTGTCAAGCTTTAGATGAAGAAATCCCGTTTCCAACGAAATCCTCATAGAGCTCCAAATATCCACTTGCAGATTTACAAACAGAATGTTTCCAAAGTGCTCTATGAAAAGAAAGGTTAAACTCTGTGAGTGGAACACACACATCACAAAGTGGTTTCTGAGAATGATTCTCTGTAGTTTTTATACGAAGATATTTCCTTTTCTACCGTTGGCCCAAAAGCGCTTGAAATGTCCACTTGCAAATTCCACAAAAAGAGGGTTTCAAATCTGCTCTGTCTAAAGGAAGGTTCAACTCTGTGAGTTTTACAAACGCAAAGTAAAGAAGATTCTGAGAATTCTTCTGTCTAGCATTAGATGAAGAAATCCCGTTTCCAACGAAATCCTCAAAGAGGTCCAAATATCCACTTGCAGACTTTACAAACAGTGTGTTTCCAAACTGCTCTATGAAAAGAAAGGTTAAACTCTGTGAGTGGAACGCACACATCACAAAGAGGTTTCTGAAAATGATTCTCTGTAGTTTTTATACGAAGATATTTCCTTTTCTACCATTGGCACCAAAGCGCTTGAAATGTCCACTTGCAAATTCCACAAAAAGAGGGTTGCAAATCTGCTCTTCCTAAAGAAAGTTCAACTCTGTGAGTTGTACACATGCAACCCAAAGAAGTTACTGAGAATTCTTCTGTCAAGCTTTAGATGAAGAAATCCCGTTTCCAACGAAATCCTCATAGAGCTCCAAATATCCACTTGCAGACTTTACAAACAGAATGTTTCCAAAGTGCTCTATGAAAAGAAAGGTTAAACTCTGTTAGTGGAACACACACATCACCAAGTGGTTTCTGAGAATGATTCTCTGTAGTTTTTATACGAAGATATTTCCTTTTCTATCGTTGGCCCCAAAGAGCTTGAAATGTCCACTTGCAAATTCCACAAAAAGAGGGTTTCAAATCTGCTCTGTCTAAAGGAAGGTTCAACTCTGTGAGTTGTACAAACGCAAAGCAAAGAACTTACTGAGAATTCTTCTGTCTAGCATTAGATGAAGAAATCCCGTTTCCAATGAAATCCTCATAGAGGTCCAAATATCCACTTCCAGACATTACAAACAGAGTGTCTCCTAACTGCTCTATGAAAAGAAAGGTTAAACTCTGTGAGTGGAACACACACATCACAAAGTGGTTTCTGAAAATGATTCTCTCTAGTTTTTATACGAAGATATTTCCTTTTCAACCTTTGGCTCCAAAGCGCTAGAACTGTCCACTTTGAAATTCTACGAAAAGAGGGTTTCAAATCTGCTCTCCCTAAAGAAAGGTTCAACTCTGTGAGTTGTACAAACGCAAAGCAAAGAAGTTTCTGAGAATTCTTCTGTCTAGCATTAGATGAAGAAATCCGGTTTCCAACGAAATCCTCAAAGAGGTCCAAATATCCACTTGCAGACTTTACAAACAGAATGTTTCCAAAGAGCTCTATGAAAAGAAAGGTTATACTCTGTGAGTGGAACGCACACATCACAAAGTGGTTTCTGAGAATGATTCTCTGTAGTTTTTATACGAAGATATTTCCTTTTCTACCGTTGGCCCCAAAGCACTTGAAATGTCCACTTGCAAATTCCACAAAAAGAGTGTTTAAAATCTGCTCTGACTAAAGGAAGGTTCAACTCTGTGAGTTGTACAAACGCAAAGCAAAGAACTTACTGAGAATTCTTCTGTATAGCATTAGATGAAGAAATCCCGTTTCCAACGAAATCCTCAAAGAGGTCCAAATATCCACTTGCAGACTTTACAAACAGAGTGTTTCCAAACTGCTCTATGAAAAGAAATGTTAAACTCTGTGAGTGGAACGCACACATCACAAAGAGGTTTCTGAAAATGATTCTCTGTAGTTTTTATACGAAGATATTTCCTTTTCTACTGTTGGCCCCAAAGCGCTTGAAATCTCCACTTGCAAATTCCACAAATAGAGGGTTTCAAATCTGCTCTTCCTAAAGAAAGGTTCAACTCTGTGAGTTGTACACACGCAACCCAAAGAAGTTACTGAGAATTCTTCTGTCTAGCATTAGATGAAGAAATCCCGTTTCCAACGAAATCCTCATAGAGCTCCAAATATCCACTTGCAGACTTAACAAACAGAATGTTTCCAAACTGCTCTATGAAAAAAAAGGTTAAACTCTGTGAGTGGAACGCACACATCAGAAAGTGGTTTCTGAAAATGATTCTCTCTAGTTTTATACGAAGATATTTCCTTTTCAACCGTTGGCCCCAAAGCGCTTGAAATGTCCACTTGCAAATTCCACAAAAAGAGGGTTGCAAATCTCCTCTTCCTAAAGAAAGGTTCAACTTTGTGAGATGTACACACGCAACCCAAAGAAGTTACTGAGAATTCTTCTGTCAAGCTTTAGATGAAGAAATCCCGTTTCCAACGAAATCCTCAAAGAGGTCCAAATATCCACTTGCAGACTTTACAAACAGAATGTTTCAAAAGTGCCCAACGAAAAGAAAGGCTAAACCCTGTGAGTAGAATGCACACATCACAAAGTGGTTTCTCAGAATGATTCTCTGTAGTTTTTTTACGAAGATATTTCCTTTTCTACCGTTGGCCCCAAAGCGCTTGAAATGTCCACTTGCAAATTCCACAAAAAGAGGGTTTCAAATCTGCTCTGTCTAAAGGAAGGTTCAACTCTGTGAGTTGTACAAACGCAAAGTAAAGAACTTACTGAGAATTCTTCTGTCTAGCATTAGATGAAGAAATCCCGTTTCCAATGAAATCCTCAAAGAGCTCCAAATATCCACTTCCAGACATTACAAACAGAGTTTTTCCTAACTGCTCTATGAAAAGAAAGGTTAAACTCTGTGAGTGGAACCCACACATCACAAAGTGGTTTCTGAAAATGATTCTCTCTAGTTTTTATACGAAGATATTTCCTTTTCAACCTTTGGCCCCAAAGCGCTAGAACTGTCCACTTTGAAATTGCACGAAAAGAGGGTTTCAAATCTGCTCTTCCTAAAGAAAGGTTCAACTCTGTGAGTTGTACAAATGCAAAGCAAAGAAGTTTCTGAGAATTCTTCTGTCTAGCATTAGATGAAGAAATCCCGTTACCAACGAAATCCTCAAAGAGGTCCAAATATCCACTTGCAGACTTTACAAACAGAGTGTTTCCAAACTGCTCTATGAAAAGAAAGGTTAAACTCTGTGAGTGGAACGCACACATCACAAAGAGGTTTCTGAAAATGATTCTCTGTAGTTTTTATACGAAGATATTTCCTTTTCTACCGTTGGCACTAAAGCGCTTGAAATCTCCACTTGCAAATTCCACAAAAAGAGGGTTTCAAATCTGCTCTTCCTAAAGAAAGGTTCAGCTCTGTGAGTTGTACACACACAACCCAAAGAAGTTACTGAGAATTCTTCTGTCTAGCATTAGATGAAGAAATCCCGTTTCCAACGAAATCCTCATAGAGGTCCAAATATCCACTTGCAGACTTTACAAACAGAATGTTTCCAAAGTTCTCTGAAAACAAAGGTTAAACTCCGTGAGTGGAACGCACGCATCACGAAGTGATTTCTGAAAATGATTCTCTGTAGTTTTTATACGAAGATATTTCCTTTTCTACCGTTGGCCCCAAAGCGCTTGAAATGTCCACTTCCAAATTCCACAAAAAGAGGGTTTCAAATATGCTCTTCCTAAAGAAAGGTTCAACTCTGTGAGTTGTACACACGCAACCCAAAGAAGTTACTGAGAATTCTTCTGTCAAGCTTTAGATGAAGAAATCCCGTTTCCAACGTAATCCTCATAGAGCTCCAAATATCCACTTGCAGACTTTACAAACAGAATGTTTCCAAAGTGCTCTATGAAAAGAAAGGTTAAACTCTATGAGTGGAACACACACATCACAAAGTGGTTTCTGAGAATGATTCTCTGTAGTTTTTATACGAAGATATTTCCTTTTCTACCGTTGGCCCAAAAGCGCTTGAAATGTCCACTTGCAAATTCCACAAAAAGAGGGTTTCAAATCTGCTCTGACTAAAGGAAGGTTCAACTCTGTGAGTTGTACAAACGCAAAGCAAAGAACTTACTGAGAATTCTTCTGTCTAGCATTAGATGAAGAAATCCCGTTTCCAAAGAAATCCTCAAAGAGGTCCAAATATCCACTTGCAGACTTTACAAACAGAGTGTTTCCAAACTGCTCTATGAAAAGAAAGGTTAAACTCTGTGAGTGGAACGCACACATCAGAAAGAGGTTTCTGAAAATGATTCTCTGTAGTTTTTATACGAAGATATTTCCTTTTCTACCGTTGGCCACAAAACGCTTGAAATCTCCACTTGCAAATACCACAAATAGAGGGTTTCAAATCTGCTCTTCCTAAAGAAAGGTTCAACTCTGCGAGTTGAACACACGCAACACAAAGAAGTTACTGAGAATTCTTCTGTCTAGCATTAGATGGAGAAATCCCCTTTCCAACGAAATCCTCAAAGAGGTCCAAATATCCACTTGCAGAATTAACAAACAGAGTGTTTCCAAAGTGCTCAATGAAAAGAAAGGTTAAACCTTGTTAGTGGAACGCACACATCAAAAAGTGGTTTCTGAAAATGATTCTCTCTAGTTTTTATACGAAGATATTTCCTTTTCTACCGTTGGCCCCAAAGCGCTAGAACTGTCCACTTTGAAATTGCACGAAAAGAGGGTTTCAAATCTGCTCTTCCTAAAGAAAGGTTCAACTCTGTGAGTTGTACAAACGCAAAGCAAAGAAGTTTCTGAGAATTCTTCTGTCTAGCATTAGATGAAGAAATCCCGTTACCAACGAAATCCTCAAAGAGGTCCAAATATCCACTTGCAGACTTTACAAACAGAGTGTTTCCAAACTGCTCTATGAAAAGAAAGGTTAAACTCTGTGAGTGGAACGCACACATCACAAAGAGGTTTCTGAAAATGATTCTCTGTAGTTTTTATACGAAGATATTTCCTTTTCTACCGTTGGCACTAAAGCGCTTGAAATCTCCACTTGCAAATTCCACAAAAAGAGGGTTTCAAATCTGCTCTTCCTAAAGAAAGGTTCAGCTCTGTGAGTTGTACACACACAACCCAAAGAAGTTACTGAGAATTCTTCTGTCTAGCATTAGATGAAGAAATCCCGTTTCCAACGAAATCCTCATAGAGGTCCAAATATCCACTTGCAGACTTTACAAACAGAATGTTTCCAAAGTTCTCTGAAAACAAAGGTTAAACTCCGTGAGTGGAACGCATGCATCACGAAGTGATTTCTGAAAATGATTCTCTGTAGTTTTTATACGAAGATATTTCCTTTTCTACCGTTGGCCCCAAAGCGCTTGAAATGTCCACTTGCAAATTCCACAAAAAGAGGGTTTGAAATCTGCCCTGTCAAAAGGAAGGTTCAACTCTGTGAGTTGTGCAAACTCAAAGCAAAGTACTTACTGAGAATTCTTCTGTCTAGCATTAGATGAAGAAATCCCGTTTCCAACGAAATCCTAGAAGAGGTCAAATAGCCACTTGCAGACTTTACAAACAGAGTGTTTCCAAACTGCTCTATGAAAAGAAAGGATAAAATCTGTGAGTGGAACGCACACATCAGAAAGTCGTTTCTGAAAATGATTCTCTCCAGTTTTTATACGAAGATATTTCCTTTTCTACCGTTGGCCCCAAATCTCTTGAAATGTCCACTTGCAAATTCCACAAAAAGAGGGTTTCAAATATGCTCTTCCTAAAGAAAGGTTCAACTCTGTGAGTTGTACACACGCAACCCAAAGAAGTTACTGAGAATTCTTCTGTCAAGCTTTAGATGAAGAAATCCCTTTTCCAACGTAATCCTCATAGAGCTCCAAATATCCACTTGCAGACATTACAAACAGAATGTTTCCAAAGTGCTCTATGAAAAGAAAGGTTAAACTCTATGAGTGGAACACACACATCACAAAGTGGTTTCTGAGAATGATTCTCTGTAGTTTTTATACGAAGATATTTCCTTTTCTACCGTTGGCCCAAAAGCGCTTGAAATGTCCACTTGCAAATTCCACAAAAAGAGGGTTTCAAATCTGCTCTGACTAAAGGAAGGTTCAACTCTGTGAGTTGTACAAACGCAAAGCAAAGAACTTACTGAGAATTCTTCTGTCTAGCATTAGATGAAGAAATCCCGTTTCCAAAGAAATCCTCAAAGAGGTCCAAATATCCACTTGCAGACTTTACAAACAGAGTGTTTCCAAACTGCTCTATGAAAAGAAAGGTTAAACTCTGTGAGTGGAACGCACACATCAGAAAGAGGTTTCTGAAAATGATTCTCTGTAGTTTTTATACGAAGATATTTCCTTTTCTACCGTTGGCCACAAAACGCTTGAAATCTCCACTTGCAAATACCACAAATAGAGGGTTTCAAATCTGCTCTTCCTAAAGAAAGGTTCAACTCTGCGAGTTGAACACACGCAACACAAAGAAGTTACTGAGAATTCTTCTGTCTAGCATTAGATGGAGAAATCCCCTTTCCAACGAAATCCTCAAAGAGGTCCAAATATCCACTTGCAGAATTAACAAACAGAGTGTTTCCAAAGTGCTCAATGAAAAGAAAGGTTAAACCTTGTTAGTGGAACGCACACATCAAAAAGTGGTTTCTGAAAATGATTCTCTCTAGTTTTTATACGAAGATATTTCCTTTTCTACCGTTGGCCCCAAAGCGCTTGAAAAGTCCACTTGAAAATTCCACCAAAAGAGGGTTTCAAATCTGCTCTTCCTAAAGAAAGGTTCAACTCTGTGAGTTGTACACACGCAACCCAAAGAAGTTACTGAGAATTCTTCTGTCTAGCATTAGATGAAGAAATCCCGTTTCCAACGAAATCCTAATAGAGCTCCAAATATCCACTTGCAAACTTTACAAACAGAATGTTTCCAAACTGCTCTATGAAAACAAAGGTTAAACTCTGTGAGTGGAACACACACATCACAAAGTGGTTTCTGAGAATGATTCTCTGTAGTTTTTATACGAAGATATTTCCTTTTCTACCGTTGGCCCCAAAGCGATTGAAATGTCCACTTGCAAATTCCACAAAAAGAGGGTTGCAAATCTGCTCTGTCTAAAGGAAGGTTCAACTCTGTGAGTTTTACAAACTCAAAGCAAAGAACTTACTGAGAATTCTTCTGTGTAGCATTAGATGAAGAAATCCCGTTTCCAACGAAATCCTCAAAGAGGTCAAAATATCCACTTGCAGACTTTACAAACAGAGTGTTTCCAAACTGCTCTATGAAAAGAAAGGTTAAACTCTGTGAGTGGAACGCACACATCACAAAGTGGCTTCTGAAAATGATTCTCTCCAGTTTTTATACGAAGATATTTCCTTTTCTACCGTTGGCCCCAAAGCGCTTGAAATGCCCACTTGCAAATTCCACAAAAAGAGGGTTGCAAATCTGCTCTTCCTAAAGAAAGGTTCAACTCTGTGAGTTGTACACATGCAACCCAAAGAAGTTACTGAGAATTCTTCTGTCAAGCTTTAGATGAAGAAATCCCGTTTCCAACGAAATCCTCATAGAGCTCCAAATATCCACTTGCAGATTTACAAACAGAATGTTTCCAAAGTGCTCTATGAAAAGAAAGGTTAAACTCTGTGAGTGGAACACACACATCACAAAGTGGTTTCTGAGAATGATTCTCTGTAGTTTTTATACGAAGATATTTCCTTTTCTACCGTTGGCCCCAAAGCGCCTGAAATGTCCACTTGCAAATTCCACAAAAAGAAAGTTTCAAATCTGCTCTGTCTAAAGGAAGGTTCAACTCTGTGAGTTGTACAAACGTAAAGTAAAGAAGTTTCTGAGAATTCTTCTGTCTAGCATTAGATGATGAAATCCCGTTTCCAACGAAATACTCAAAGAGGTCCTAATATCCACTAGCAGACTTTACAAACAGAGTGTTTCCAAACTGCTCAATGAAAAGAAAGGTTAAACTCTGTGAGTGGAACGCAAACATCACAAAGAGGTTTCTGAAAATGATTCTCTGTAGTTTTTATACGAAGATATTTCCTTTTCTACCGTTGGCCCCAAAGCGCTTGAAATCTCCACTTGCAAATTCCACGAAAAGAGGGTTTCAAATCTGCTCTTCCTAAAGAAAGGTTCAACTCTGTGAGTTGAACACACGGAACCCAAAGAAGTTACTGAGAATTCTTCTGTCTAGCATTAGATGAAGAAATCCCGTTTCCAACGAAATCCTCATAGAGCTCCAGATATCCACTTGCAGACTTTACAAACAGAGTGTTTCCAAACTGCTCTATGAAAAGAAAGGTTAAACTCTGTGAGTGGAACGCACACATCACAAAGTGATTTCTGAAAATGATTCTCTGTAGTTTTTATAGGAAGATATTTCCTTTTCTACCACTGGCCCCAAAGCACTTGAAATGTCCACTTGCAAATTCCACAAAAAGAGGGTTGCAAATCTGCTCTTCCTAAAGAAAGTTCAACTCCGTGAGTTGTAAACACGCAACCCAAAGAAGTTACTGAGAATTCTTCTTTCAAGCTTTAGATGAAGAAATCCCGTTTCCAACGAAATCCAAATAGAGGTCCAAATATCCACTTGCAGACTTTACAAACAGAGTGTTTCCAAACTGCTCTATGAAAAGAAAGGTTAAACTCTGTTAGTGCAACACACACATCACAAACAGGTTTCTGAAAATGATTCTCTGTAGTTTTTATATGAAGATATTTCCTTTTCTACATTTGGCCCCAAAGCGCTTGAAATCTCCACATGCAAATTCCACAAATAGAGGGTTTCAAATCTTCTCTTCCTAAAGAAAGGTTCAACTCTGTGAGTTGAACACACGCAACCCAAAGAAGTTACTGAGAATTCTTCTGTCTAGCATTAGATGAAGAAATCCCGTTTCCAACGAAATCCTCAAAGAGGTCCAAATATCCACTTGAAGACTTTACAAACAGAGTGTTTCCAAACTGCTCTATGAAAAGAAAGGTTAAACTCTGTGAGTGGAACGCACACATCAGAAAGTGGTTTCTGAAAATGATTCTCTCTAGTTTTTATACGAAGATATTTCCTTTTCTACCGTTGGCCCCAAAGCGCTTGAAATCTCCGCTTGCAAATTCCACAAAAAGAGGGTTTCACATCTGCTCTGTCTAAAGGAAGGTTCAACTCTGTGAGTTCTACAAACGCAAAGCAAAGAACTTACTGAGAATTCTTCTGTCTAGCATTAGATGAAGAAATCCCGTTTCCAACGAAATCCTCAAAGAGGTCCAAATATCCACTTGCAGACTTTACACACAGAATGTTTCCAAAGTGCTCCATGAAAAGAAAGGTTGTACTCTGTGAGTGGAACGCACACATCACAAAGTGGTTTCTGAGAATGATTCTCTCTAGTTTTTATACGAAGATATTTCCTTTTCTACCGTTGGCCCCAAAGCGCTTGAAATGTCCACTTGCAAATTCCTCAAAAAGAGGGTTTCAAATCTGCTCTCTCTAAAGGAAGGTTCAACTCTGTGAGTTTTACAAACGCAAAGCAGTTTCTGAGAATTCTTCTGTCTAGCAGTAGATGAAGAAATCCGGTTTCCAACGAAATCCTCAAAGAGGTCCAAATATCCACTTGCAGACTTTACAAACAGAATGTTTCAAAAGTGCCCAACGAAAAGAAAGGCTAAACCCTGTGAGTAGAATGCACACATCACAAAGTGGTTTCTGAGAATGATTCTCTGTAGTTTTTATACGAAGATATTTCTTTTTCTACCATTGGCCCCAAAGCGCTTGAAATGTCCACTTGCAAATTCCACAAAAAGAGGGTTTTGAAATCTGCTCTGTCTAAAGGAAGGTTCAACTCTGTGAGTTGTACAAACCCAAAGTAAAGAAATTTCTGAGAATTCTTCTGTCTAGCATTAGATGAAGAAATCCCGTTTCCAACGAAATCCACAAAGAGGTCCAAATATCCACTTGCAGACTTTACAAACAGAGTATTTCCAAACTGCTCTATGAAAAGAAAGGTTAAACTCAGTGAGTGGAACGCAAACATCACAAAGAGGTTTCTGAAAATGATTCTCTGTAGTTTTTATACGAAGATATTTCCTTTTCTACCGTTGGCCCCAAAGCGCTTGAAATCTCCACTTCCAAATTCCACGAAAAGAGTGTTTCAAATCTGCTCTTCCTAAAGAAAGGTTCAACTCTGTGAGTTGAACACACGCAACCCAAAGAAGTTACTGAGAATTCTTCTGTCAAGCTTTAGATGAAGAAATCCCGTTTCCAACGAAATCCACATAGAGGTCCAAATATCGACTTGCAGACATTACAAACAGAATGTTTCCAAAGTGCTCTATGAAAAGAAAGGTTAAACTCTGTGAGTGAAACACAGACGTCACCAAGTGGTTTCTGAGAATGATTCTCTGTAGTTTTTATACGAAGATATTTCCTTTTCTACCGTTGGCCCCAAAGCACTTGAAATGTCCACTTGCAAATTCCACAAAAAGAGGGTTTCAAATGTGCTCTGTCTAAAGGAAGGTTCAACTCTCTCAGTTGTACAAACGCAAAGCAGTTACTGAGAATTCTTCTCTCTAGCATTAGATGAAGAAATCCCGTTTCCAACGAAATCCTCAAAGAGGTCCAAATATCCACTTGCAGACTTTACAAACAGTGTTTCCAAACTGCTCTATGAAAAGAAAGGTTAAACTCTGTGAGTGGAATGCACACATCACAAAGAGGTTTCTGAAAATGATTCTCTGTAGTTTTTATACGAAGATATTTCCTTTTCTACCGTTGGCCCCAAAGCGCTTGAAATCTCCACTTGCAAATTCCACAAATAGAGGGTTTCAAATCTGCTCTTCCTAAAGAAAGGTTCAACTCTGTGAGTTGAACACACGCAACACAAAGAAGTTACTGAGACTTTTTCTGTATAGCATTAGATGAAGAAATCCCGTTTCCAACGAAATCCTCAAAGAGGTCCAAATATCCACTTGCAGACTTTACAAACAGAGTGTTTCAAAAGTGCTCAATGAAAAGAAAGGTTAAACCCTGTTAGTGGAATGCACACATCAGAAAGTGGTTTCTGAAAATGATTCTCTCTAGTTTTTATACGAAGATATTTCCTTTTCTACCGTTGGCCCCAAAGCGCTTGAAACCTCCACTTGCAAATTCCACAAAAGAGGGTTTCAAATCTGCTCTTCCTAAAGAAACGTTCCACTCTGTGAGTTGTACACACGCAACCCAAAGAAGTTACTGAGAATTCTTCTGTCTAGCATTAGATGAAGAAATCCCGTTTCCAACGAAATCCTCATAGAGGTCCAAATATCCACTTGCAGACTTTACAAACAAAATGTTTCCTAAGTGCTCTATGAAAACAAAGGTTAAACTCTGTGAGTGGAACACACACATCACAAAGTGGTTTCTGAGAATGATTCTCTGTACTTTTTATATGAAGATATTTCCTTTTCTACCGTTGGCCCCAAAGCGCTTGAAATGTCCACTTGCAAATTCCACAAAAAGAGGGTGTCAAATCTGCTCTGTCTTAAGGAAGGTTCACCTCTGTGAGTTGTACAAACGCAAAGCAAAGAACTTACTGAGAATTCTTCTGTCAAGCTTTAGATGAAGAAATCCCGTTTCCAACGAAATCCACATAGAGGTCCAAATATCCACTTGCAGACTTTACAAACAGAATGTTTCCAAAGTGCTCTATGAAAAAAAAGGTTAAACTCTGTGAGTGGAACGTACACATCACAAAGTGGTTTCTGAGAATGATTCTCTGTAGTTTTTATACGAAGATATTTCCTTTTCTACCGTTGGCCCCAAAACGGGTGAAATGTCCACTCGCAAATTCCACAATAAGAAGGTTTCAAATCTGCTCTCTCTAAAGGAAGGTTCAACTCTGTGAGTTGTACAATCGCAAAGCAAAGAAGTTTCTGAGAATTCTTCTGTCTAGCATTAGATGAAGAAATCCCGTTTCCAACGAAATCCTCAAAGAGGTCCGAATATCCACTTGCAGACTTTACAAACAGAGTGTTTCCAAACTGCTCTATGAAAAGAAAGGTTAAACTCTGTGAGTGGAACGCACACATCACAAAGAGGTTTCTGAAAATGATTCTCTGTAGTTTTTATACAAAGATATTTCCTTTTCTACCGTTGGCCCCAAAGCGCTTGAAATGTCCACTTGCAAATTCCACAAAAAGAGGGTTTCAAATCTGCTGTGTCTAAAGGAAGGTTCAACTCTGTGAGTTGTACAAACGCAAAGCAAAGAACTTACTGAGAATTCTTCTGTCTAGCATTAGATGAAGAAATACCGTTTCCAACGAAATCCTCAAAGAGGTCCAAATATCCACTTCCAGACATTTCAAACAGAGTGTTTCCAAACTGCTCTATGAAAAGAAAGGTTAAACTCTGTGAGTGGAACCCACACATCACAAAGTGGTTTCTGAAAATGATTCTCTCTAGTTTTTATACGAAGATATTTCCTTTTCTACTGTTGGTCCCAAAGCGCTTGAAATGTCCACTTGCAAATTCCACAAAAAGAGGGTTGCAAATCTGCTCTTCCTTAAGAAAGGTTCAACTCTGTGAATTGTACACACGCAACCCAAAGAAGTTACTGAGAATTCTTCTGTCAAGCTTTAGATGAAGAAATCCCGTATCCAACGAAATCCTCAAAGAGGTCTAATTATCCACTTGCAGACTTACAAACAGAATGTTTCCAAACTGCTCTATGAAAAGAAAGGTTAAACTCTGTGAGTGGAACGCAGACATCAGAAAGTGGTTTCTGAAAATGATTCTCTCCAGTTTTTATACGAAGATATTTCCTTTTCTACCGTTGGCCCCAAAGCGCTTGAAATGTCCACTTGCAAATTCCACAAAAAGAGGGTTGCAAATCTGCTCTTCCTAAAGAAAGGTTCAACTCTGTGAGTTGAACACACGCAACACAAAGAAGTTACTGAGAATTCTTCGGTCTAGCATTAGATGAAGAAATCCCGTTTACAACGAGATCCTCAAAGAGGTCCAAATTTCCACTTGCAGACTTTACAAACAGAGTGTTTCCAAGGTGCTCAACGAAAAGAAAGGTTAAACTCTGTGAGTGGAACGCACACATCACAAAGTGGTTTCTGAGAATGATTCTCTGTAGTTTTTATACGAAGACATATCCTTTTCTACAGTTGGCCCCAAAACGGGTGAAATCTCCGCTTGTAAATACCACAAATAAAGGGTTTCAAATCTGCTCTGTCTAAAGGAAGGTTCAACTCTGTGAGTTGTACACATCCAAAACAAAGAAGATACTGAGAATTCTTCTGTCTAGCATTAGATGAAAAATCCCGTTTCCAACGAAATCCTCAAAGAGGTATAAATATCCACTTCCAGACTTTACAAACAGAGTGTTTCCAAAGTGCTCTATGAAAGGAAAGGTTAAACTCTGTTAGTGGAACGAACACATCACAAAGTGGTTTCTGAAAATGATTCTCTTTAGTTTTTATATGAAGATATTTACTTTTCTACCTTTGGCCCCAAAGCGCTTGAAATGTCCACTTGCAAATTCCACAAATAGAGGGTTTCAAATCTGCTCTGTCTAAAGGAAGGTTCAACTCTGTGAGTTGTACAAACGCAAAGCAAAGAACTTACTGAGAATTCTTCTGTCTAGCATTAGATGAAGAAATCCCCTTTCCAACGAAATCCTCAAAGAGGTCCAATTATCCACTTGCAGACATTACAAACAGAGTGTTTCCAAACTGCTCTATGAAAACAAAGGTTAAACTCTGTGAGTGGAACGCACACATCACCAAGTGATTTCTGAAAATGATTCTCTCTGGTTTTTATACGAAGATTTTTCCTTTTCTACCGTTGGCCCCAAAGCGCTTGAAATGTCCACTTGCAAATTCCACAAAAAGAGGGTTGCAAATCTGCTCTTCCTTAAGAAAGGTTCAACTCTGTGATTTGAACACACGCAACACAAAGAAGTTACTGAGAATTCTTCTGTCTAGCATTAGATGAAGAAATCCCGTTTCCAACGAAATCCTAAAAGAGGTCCAAATATCCACTTGCAGACTTTACAAACAGAATGTTTCAAAAGTGCTCAACGAAAAGAAAGGTTAAACTCTGTGAGTAGAATGCACACATCACAAAGTGGTTTCTGAGAATGATTCTCTGGAGTTTTTAAACGAAGACATTTCCTTTTCTACCGTTGGCCCCAAATCGGGTGAAATCTCCACATGCAAATTCCACAAAAAGAAGGTTTCAAATTTGCTCTGTCTAACGGAGGGTTCAACTCTGTGAGTTGCACACACGCAAAGCAAAGAAGTTACTGAGAATTCTTCTGTCTAGCATTAGATGAAGAAATCCCGTTTCCAACGAAATCCTCAAGGAGGTCCAAATATCCACTTGCAGACTTACAAACAGAATGTTTCCAAAGTGCTCTATGAAAAGAAAGGTTAAACTCTGTGAATGGAACGCACACATCACAAAGTGGTTTCTGAGAATGATTCTCTGTAGTTTTTATACGAAGACATTTCCTTTTCTACCGTTGGCCCCAAAGCGCTTGAAATGTCCACTTGCAAATTCCACAAGAAGAGGGTTTCAAATCTGCTCTGACTAAAGGAAGGTTCAACTCTGTGAGTTGTAAAAATGCAAAGCAAAGAAGTTACTGAGAATTCTTCTGTCTAGCATTACATGAAGAAATCCCGTTTCCAACGAAATCCTCAAAGAGGTCAAAATATCCACTTGCAGACTTTACAAACAGAGTGTTTCCAATCTGCTCTATGAAAAGAAAGGTTAAACTCTGTGAGTGGAACGCACACATCACAAAGAGGTTTCTGAAAATGATTCTCTGTAGTTTTTACACGAAGATGTTTCCTTTTCTACCGTTGGCCCCAAAGCGCTTGAAATCTCCACTTGCAAATTCCACAAATAGAGGGTTTCAAATCTGCTCTTCCTAAAGAAAGGTTCAACTCTGTGAGTTGAACACACGCAACACAAAGAAGTTACTGAGAATTCTTCTGTCTAGCATTAGATGAAGAAATCCCGTTTCCAACGAAATCCTCAAACAGGTCAAAATATCCACTTGCAGACTTTACAAACAGAGTGTTTCAAAAGTGCTCAATGAAAAGAAAGGTTAAACCCTGTTAGTGGAACGCACACATCAGAAAGTGGTTTCTGAAAATGATTCTCTCTAGTTTTTATACGAAGATATTTCCTTTTCTTCCGTTGGCCCCAAAGCGCTTGAAATCTCCACTTGCAAATTCCACAAAAAGAGGGTTTCAAATGTGCTCTACCTAAAGAAAGGTTCAACTCTGTGACTTGTACACACGCAACCCAAAGAAGTTACTGAGAATTCTTCTGTCTAGCATTAGATGAAGAAATCCCGTTTCCAACGATGTCCTCATAGAGCTCCAAATATCCACTTGCACACTTTACAAACAGAATTTTTCCAAAGTGCTCTATGAAAACAAAGGTTAAACTCTGTGAGTGGATCACACACATCACAAAGTGGTTTCTGAGAATGATTCTCTGTAGTTTTTCTACGAAGACATTTCATTTTCTACCTTTGGCCCCAAAGCGCTTGAAATGTCCACTTGCACATTCCACAAAAAGAGGGTTTCTAATCTGCTCTGTCTAATAGAAGGTTCAACTCTGTGAGTTGTACAAACGCAAAGCAAAGAACTTACTGAGAATTCTTCTGTCAAGCTTTAGATGAAGAAATCCCGTTTCCAACGAAATCCTCATAGAGGTCCAAATATCCACTTGCAGACTTTACGAACAGAATGTTTCCAAAGTGCTCTATGAAAAGAAAGGTTAAACTCTGTGAGTGGATCACACACATCACAAAGTGGTTTCTGAGAATGATTCTCTGTAGTTTTTATACGAAGATATTTCCTTTTCTACCGTTGGGCCCAAAGCGCTTGAAATGTCCACTTGCAAATTCCACAAAAAGAGGCTTTGAAATCTGCTCTGTCTAAAGGAAGGTTCAACTCTGTGAGTTGTACAAACTCAAAGCAAAGAACTTACTGAGAATTCTTCTGTCTAGCATTAGATGAAGAAATCCCGTTTCCAACGAAATCCTCAAAGAGGTCAAATATCCACTTGCAGACTTTACAAACAGAGTGTTTCCAAACTGCTCTATGAAAAGAAAGGTTAAACTCTGTGAGTGGAACGCACACATCAGAAAGTGGTTTCTGAAAATGATTCTCTCCAGTTTTTATACGAAGATATTTCCTTTTCTACCATTGGCCCCAAAGCGCTTGAAATCTCCACTTGCAAATTCCACAAAAAGATGGTTGCAAATCTGCTCTTCCTAAAGAAAGGTTCAACTCTGTGAGTTGTACACACGCAACCCAAAGAAGTTACTGAGAATTCTTCTGTCAAGCTTTAGATGAAGAAATCCCGTTTCCAACGAAATCCTCATAGAGCTCCAAATATCCACTTGCAGACTTTACAAACAGAATGTTTCCAAAGTGCTCTATGAAAAGAAAGGTTAAACTCTGTGAGTGGAACACACACATCACAAAGTGGTTTCTGAGAATGATTCTCTGTAGTTTTCATACGAAGATATTTCCTTTTCTGACGTTGGCCCCAAATCCGGTGAAATCTCCACTTGAAAATTCCACAAAAAGAAGGTTTCAAATTTGCTCTGTCTAAAGGAGGGTTCAACTCTGTGAGTTGTACACACGCAACCCAAAGAAGTTACTGAGAATTCTTCTGTCTAGCATTAGATGAAGAAATCCCGTTTCCAACGAAATCATCAAAGAGTTCAAAATATCCACTTGCAGACTTTACAAACAGAGTGTTTCAAAAGTGCTCAATGAAAAGAAAGGTTAAACCCTGTTAGTGGAACGCACACATCAGAAAGTGGTTTCTGAAAATGATTCTCTCTATTTTTTATACGAAGATATTTCCTTTTCTTCCGTTGGCCCCAAAGCGCTTGAAATCTCCACTTGCAAATTCCACAAAAAGAGGGTTTCAAATCTGCTCTACCTAAAGAAAGGTTCAACTCTGTGAGTTGTACACACGCAACCCAAAGAAGTTACTGAGAATTCTTCTGTCTAGCATTAGATGAAGAAATCCCGTTTCCAACGAAATCCTCATAGAGCTCCAAATATCCACTTGCAGACTTTACAAACAGAATTTTTCCAAAGTGCTCTATGAAAACAAAGTTTAAACTCTGTGAGTGGATCACACACATCACAAAGTGGTTTCTGAGAATGATTCCCTGTAGTTTTTATACGAAGATATTTCCTTTTCTACCATTGGCCCCAAAGCGCTTGAAATGTCCACTTGCTCATTCCACAAAAAGAGGGTTTCTAATCTGCTCTGTCTAATGGAAGGTTCGACTCTGTGAGTTGTACAAACGCAAAGCAAAGAACTTACTGAGAATTCTTCTGTCAAGCTTTAGATGAAGAAATCCCGTTTCCAACGAAATCCCCATAGAGGTCCAAATATCCACTTGCAGACTTTACAAACAGAATGTTTCCAAAGTGCTCTATTAAAAGAAAGGTTAAACTCTGTGAGTGGATCACACACATCACAAACTGGTTTCTGAGAATGATTCTCTGTAGTTTTTATACGAAGATATTTCCTTTTCTACCGTTGGTCCCAAAGCGCTTGAAATGTCCACTTGCAAATTCCACGAAAAGAGGGTTTCAAATCTGCTCTGTCTAAAGGAAGGTTCAACTCTGTGAGTTGTACAAACTCAAAGCAAAGAACTTACTGAGAATTCTTCTGTCAAGCTTTAGATGAAGAAATCCCTTTTCCAACGAAATCCTCATAGAGGTCCAAATATCCACTTGCAGACTTTTCAAACAGAATGTTTCCAAAGTGCTTTATGAAAAGAAAGGTTAACCTCTGTGAGTGGAACACACACATCACAAAGTGGTTTCTGAGAATGATTCTCTGTAGTTTTTATACGAAGATATTTCCTTTTCTACCGTTGGCCCAAAGCACTTGAAATGTCCACTTACAAATTCCACAAAAAGAGGGTTTCAAATCTGCTCTGTCTAAAGGAAGGTTCAAGTCTGTGAGTTGTACAAACGCAAAGCAAAGAACTTACTGAGAATTCTTCTGTCTAGCATTAGATGAAGAAATCACCTTTCCAACGAAATCCTCAAAGAGGTCCAAATATTCACTTGCAGACTTTACAAACAGAATGTTTCCAAAGTGCTCTATGAAAAGAAAGATTATACTCTGTGAGTGGAACGCACACATCACAAAGTGGTTTCTGAGAATGATTCTCTGTAGTTTTTAAACGAAGATATTTCCTTTTCTACCGTTGGCCCCAAAGCGCTTGAAATGTCCACTTGCAAATTCCACAAAAAGAAGGTTTCAAATCTGCTCTCTATAAAGGAAGGTTAAACTCTGTGAGTTGTACAAACGCAAAGCAAAGAAGTTTCTGAGAATTCTTCTGTCTAGCATTAGATGAAGAAATCCCGTTTCCAACGAAATCCTCAAAGAAGTCCGAATATCCACTTGCAGACTTTACAAACAGAGTGTTTCCTAACTGCTCTATGAAAAGAAAGGTTAAACCCTGTTACTGGAACGCACACATCACAAAGAGGTTTCTGAAAATGGTTCTCTGTAGTTTTTATACAAAGATATTTCCTTTTCTACCGTTGGCCCCAAAGCGCTTGAAATGTCCACTTGCAAATTCCACAAAAAGAGGGTTTCAAATCTGCTGTGTCTAAAGGATGGTTCAACTCTGTGAGTTGTACAAACGCAAAGCAAAGAACTTACTGAGAATTCTTCTGTCTAGCATTAGATGAAGAAATATCGTTTCCAACGAAATCCTCAAAGAGGTCCAAATATCCACTTCCAGACATTACAAACAGAGTGTTTCAAAACTGCTCTATGAAAAGAAAGGTTAAACTCTGTGAGTGGAACCCACACATCACAAAGTGGTTTCTGAAAATGATTCTCTCTAGTTTTTATACGAAGATATTTCCTTTTCTACCGTTGGTCCCAAAGCGCTAGAAATGTGCACTTGGAAATTCCACAAAAAGAGGGTTGCAAATCTGCTCTTCCTAAAGAAAGGTTCAACTCTGTGAGTTGAACACACGCAACACAAAGAAGTTACTGAGAATTCTTCGGTCTAGCATTAGATTAAGAAATCCCGTTTACAACGACATCCTCAAAGAGGTCCAAATTTCCACTTGCAGACTTTACAAACAGAGTGTTTCCAAAGTGCTCAACGAAAAGAAAGGTTAAACTCTGAGAGTGGAACGCACACATCACAAAGTGGTTTCTGAGAATGATTCTCTGTAGTTTTTATACGAAGACATTTCCTTTTCTACAGTTGGCCCCAAAACGGGTGAAATCTCCGCTTGTAAATACCACAAAAAGAGGGTTTCAAATCTCCTCTGTCTAAAGAAAGGTTCAACTCTGTGAGTTGTACACACACAAAACAAAGAAGATACTGAGAATTCTTCTGTCTAGCATTAGATGAAAAATCCCGTTTCCAACGAAATCCTCAGAGAGGTATAAATATCCACTTCCAAACTTTACAAACAGAGTGTTTCCAAAGTGCTCTATGAAAGGAAAGGTTAAACTCTGTTAGTGGAACGCACACATCACAAACTGGTTTCTGAAAATGATTCTCTTTAGTTTTTATATGAAGATATTTACTTTTCTACCTTTGGCCCCAAAGCGCTTGAAATGTCCACTTGCAAATTCCACAAATAGAGGGTTTCAAATCTGCTCTGTCTAAAGGAAGGTTCAACTCTGTGAGTTGTACAAACGCAAAGCAAAGAACTTACTGAGAATTCTTCTGTCTAGCATTAGATGAAGAAATCCCGTTTCCAACAAAATCCTCAAAGAGGTCCAAATATCCACTTGCAGACTTTACAAACAGAACGTTTCCAAAGTGCTCTATGAAAAGAAAGGTTATACTCTGTGAGTGGAACGCACACATCACAAAGTGGTTTCTGAGAATGATTCTCTGTAGTTTTTATACGAAGATATTTCCTTTTCTACCGTTGGCCCCAAAGCGGTTGAAATGTCCACTTGCAAATTCCACAAAAAGAGGGTTTCAAATCTGCTCTGAATAAAGGAAGGTTCAACTCTGTGAGTTGTACAAACGCAAAGCAAAGAAGCTTCTGAGAATACTTCTGTCTAGCATTAGATGAAGAAATCCCGTTTCCAACGAAATCCTCAAAGAGGTCAAAATATCCACTTGCAGACTTTACAAACAGAGTGTTTCCAATCTGCTCTATGAAAAGAAAGGTTAAACTCTGTGAGTGGAATGCACACATCACAAAGAGGTTTCTGAAAATGATTCTCTGTAGTTTTTACACGAAGATGTTTCCTTTTCTACCGTTGGCCCCAAAGCGCTTGAAATGTCCACTTGCAAATTCCACAAATAGAGGGATTCAAATCTGCTCTTCCTAAAGAAAGGTTCAACTCTGTGAGTTGAACACATGCAACACAAAGAAGTTACTGAGAATTCTTCTGTCTAGCATTAGATGAAGAAATCCCGTTTCCAACGAAATCCTCAAGGAGGTCCAAATATCCACTTGCAGACTTTACAAACAGAGTGTTTCAAAAGTGCTCAATGAACAGAAAGGTTAAACCCTGTTAGTGGAACGCACACATCAGAAAGTGGTTTCTGAAAATGATTCTCTCTATTTTTTATACGAAGATATTTCCTTTTCTTCCATTGGCCCCAAAGCGCTTGAAATCTCCACTTGCAAATTCCACAAAAAGAGGGTTTCAAATCTGCTCTGCCTAAAGAAAGGTTCAACTCTGTGAGTTGTACACACGCAACCCAAAGAAGTTACTGAGAATTCTTCTGTCTAGCATTAGATGAAGAAATCCCGTTTCCAACGAAATCCTCATAGAGCTCCAAATATCCACTTGCAGACTTTACAAACAGAATGTTTCCAAAGTTCTCTATGAAAAAAAGGTTAAACTCTGTGAGTGGATCACACACATCACAAAGTGGTTTCTGAGAATGATTCTCTGTAGTTTTTATACGAAGATATTTCCTTTTCTACCGTTGGCCCCAAAGCGCTTGAAATGTCCACTTGCACATTCCACAAAAAGAGGGTTTCTAATCTGCTCTGTCTAAAGGAAGGTTCAACTCTGTGAGTTGTACAAACGCAAAGCAAAGAACTTACTGAGAATTCTTCTGTCAAGCTTTAGATGAAGAAATCCCGTTTCCAACGAAATCCTCATAGAGGTCCAAATATCCACTTGCAGACTTTACAAACAGAGTGTTTCCAAACTGCTCTATGAAAAGAAAGGTTAAACTCTGTGAGTGGAACGCACACATCAGAAAGTGGTTTCTGAAAATGATTATCTCCAGTTTTTATACGAAGATATTTCCTTTTCTACCGTTGGCCGCAAAGCGCTTTAATTGTCCACTTGCAAATTCCACAAAAAGAGGGTTTCAAATATGCTCTGTCTAAAGGAAGTTTCAATACTGTGAGTTGTACAAACGCAAAGCAAAGAACTTACTGAGAATTCTTCTGTCAAGCTTTAGATGAAGAAATCCCGTTTCCAACGAAATCCTCATAGAGGTCCAAATATCCACTTGCAGACTTTACAAACAGAATGTTTCCAAAGTGCTCTATGAAAAGAAAGGTTAAACTCTGTGAGTGGATCACACACATCACAAAGTGGTTTCTGAGAATGATTCTCTGTAGTTTTTATACGAAGATATTTCCTTTTCTACCGTTGGGCCCAAAGCGCTTGAAATGTCCACTTGCAAATTCCACAAAAAGAGGCTTTGAAATCTGCTCTGTCTAAAGGAAGGTTCAACTCTGTGAGTTGTACAAACTCAAAGCAAAGAACTTACTGAGAATTCTTCTGTCTAGCATTAGATGAAGAAATTCCGTTTCCAACGAAATCCTCAAAGAGGTCAAATATCCACTTGCAGACTTTACAAACAGAGTGTTTCCAAACTGCTCTATGAAAAGAAAGGTTAAACTCTGTGAGTGGAACGCACACATCAGAAAGTGGTTTCTGAAAATGATTCTCTCCAGTTTTTATACCAAGATATTTCCTTTTCTACCGTTGGCCCCAAAGCGCTTGAAATCTCCACTTGCAAATTCCACAAAAAGAGGGTTGCAAATCTGCTCTTCCTAAAGAAAGGTTCAACTCTGTGAGTTGTACACACGCAACCCAAAGAAGTTACTGAGAATTCTTCTGTCAAGCTTTAGATGAAGAAATCCCGTTTCCAACGAAATCCTCATAGAGCTCCAAATATCCACTTGCAGACTTTACAAACAGAATGTTTCCAAAGTGCTCTATGAAAAGAAAGGTTAAACTCTGTGAGTGGAACACACACATCACAAAGTGGTTTCTGAGAATGATTCTCTGCAGTTTTCATACGAAGATATTTCCTTTTCTACCGTTGGCCCCAAATCGGGTGAAATCTCCACTTGCAAATTCCACAAAAAGAAGGTTTCAAATTTGCTCTGTCTAAAGGAGGGTTCAACTCTGTGAGTTGTACACACGCAACCCAAAGAAGTTACTGAGAATTCTTCTGTCTAGCATTAGATGAAGAAATCCCGTTTCCAACGAAATCCTCATAGAGCTCCATATATCCACTTGCAGACTTTACAAACAGAATGTTTCCAAAGTTCTCTATGAAAAAAAGGTTAAACTCTGTGAGTGGATCACACACATCACAAAGTGGTTTCTGAGAATGATTCTCTGTAGTTTTTATACGAAGATATTTCCTTTTCCACCGTTGGCCCCAAAGCGCTTGAAATGTCCACTTGCACATTCCACAAAAAGAGGGTTTCTAATCTGCTCTGTCTAAAGGAAGGTTCAACTCTGTGAGTTGTACAAACGCAAAGCAAAGAACTTACTGAGAATTCTTCTGTCAAGCTTTAGATGAAGAAATCCCGTTTCCAACGAAATCCTCATAGAGGTCCAAATATCCACTTGCAGATTTTACAAACAGAGTGTTTCCAAACTGCTCTATGAAAAGAAAGGTTAAACTCTGTGAGTGGAACGCACACATCAGAAAGTGGTTTCTGAAAATGATTATCTCCAGTTTTTATACGAAGATATTTCCTTTTCTACCGTTGGCCCCAAAGCGCTTTAATTGTCCACTTGCAAATTCCACAAAAAGAGGGTTTCAAATATGCTCTGTCTAAAGGAAGTTTCAACACTGTGAGTTGTACAAACGCAAAGCAAAGAACTTACTGAGAATTCTTCTGTCAAGCTTTAGATGAAGAAATCCCGTTTCCAACGAAATCCTCATAGAGCTCCAAATATGCACTTGCAGACTTTACAAACAGAATGTTTCCAAAGTGCTCTATGAAAAGAAAGGTTAAACTCTGTGAGTGGATCACACACGTCACAAAGTGGTTTCTGAGAATGATTCTCTGTAGTTTTTATGCGAAGATATTTCCTTTTCTACAGTTGGCCCAAAAACGGGTGAAATCTCCGCTTGTAAATACCACAAAAAGAGGGTTTCAAATCTGCTCTGTCTAATGGAAGGTTCAACTCTGTGAGTTGTACACACGCAAAACAAAGAAGATACTGAGAATTCTTCTGTCTAGCATTAGATGAAAAATCCCGTTTCCAACGAAATCCTCAAAGAGGTATAAATATCCACTTCCAGACATTACAAACAGAGTGTTTCCAAAGTGCTCTATGAAAGGAAAGGTTAAACTCTGTTAGTGGAACGCACATATCACAAAGAGGTTTCTGAAAATGATTCTCTTTAGTTTTTATATGAAGATATTTACTTTTCTACCTTTGGCCCGAAAGCGCTTGAAATGTCCACTTGCAAATTCCACAAATAGAGGGTTTCAAATCTGCTCTGTCTAAAGGAAGGTTCAACTCTGTGAGTTGTACAAACGCAAAGCAAAGTACTTACTGAGAATTCTTCTGTCTAGCATTAGATGAAGAAACCCCTTTTCCAAGGAAATCCTCAAAGAGGTCCAAATATCCACTTGCAGACTTTACAAACAGAGTGTTTCCAAACTGCTCTATGAAAAGAAAGGTTAAACTCTGTGAGTAGAACGCACACATCAGAAAGTGGTTTCTGAAAATGATTATCTCCAGTTTTTATACGAAGATATTTCCTTTTCTACCGTTGGCCGCAAAGCGCTTTAATTGTCCACTTGCAAATTCCACAAAAAGAGGGTTTCAAATATGCTCTGTCTAAAGGAAGTTTCAACACTGTGAGTTGTACAAACGCAAAGCAAAGAACTTACTGAGAATTCTTCTCTCAAGCTTTAGATGAAGAAATCCCGTTTCCAACGAAATCCTCATAGAGGTCCAAATATCCACTTGCAGACTTTACAAACAGAATGTTTCCAAAGTGCTCTATGAAAAGAAAGGTTAAACTCTGTGAGTGGATCACACACATCACAAAGTGGTTTCTGAGAATGATTCTCTGTAGTTTTTATACGAAGATATTTCCTTTTCTACCGTTGGGCCCAAAGCGCTTGAAATGTCCACTTGCAAATTCCACAAAAAGAGGCTTTGAAATCTGCTCTGTCTAAAGGAAGGTTCAACTCTGTGAGTTGTACAAACTCAAAGCAAAGAACTTACTGAGAATTCTTCTGTCTAGCATTAGATGAAGAAATTCCGTTTCCAACGAAATCCTCAAAGAGGTCAAATATCCACTTGCAGACTTTACAAACAGAGTGTTTCCAAACTGCTCTATGAAAAGAAAGGTTAAACTCTGTGAGTGGAACGCACACATCAGAAAGTGGTTTCTGAAAATGATTCTCTCCAGTTTTTATACGAAGATATTTCCTTTTCTACCGTTGGCCCCAAAGCGCTTGAAATGTCCACTTGCAAATTCCACAAAAAAAGGGTTGCAAATCTGCTCTTCCTAAAGAAAGGTTCAACTCTGTGAGTTGTACACACGCAACCCAAAGAAGTTACTGAGAATTCTTCTGTCAAGCTTTAGATGAAGAAATCCCGTTTCCAACGAAATCCTCAAAGAGTTCCAAATATCCACTTGCAGACTTTACAAACAGAGTGTTTCCAAACTGCTCTATGAAAAGAAAGGTTAAACTCTGTGAGTGGAACACACACATCACAAAGTGGTTTCTGAGAATGATTCTCTGTAGTTTTCATACGAAGATATTTCCTTTTCTACCGTTGGCCCCAAATCGGGTGAAATCTCCGCTTGCAAATTCCACAAAAAGAAGGTTTCAAATTTGCTTTGTCTAAAGGAGGGTTCAACTCTGTGAGTTGTACACACGCAACCCAAAGAAGTTACTGAGAATTCTTCTGTCTAGCATTAGATGAAGAAATCCCGTTTCCAACGAAATCCTCATAGAGCTCCAAATATCCACTTGCAGACTTTACAAACAGAATGTTTCCAAAGTTCTCTATGAAAAAAAGGTGAAACTCTGTGAGTGGATCACACACATCACAAAGTGGTTTCTGAGAATGATTCTCTGTAGTTTTTATACGAAGATATTTCCTTTTCTACCGTTGGCCCCAAAGCGCTTCAAATGTCCATTTGCACATTCCACAAAAAGAGGGATTCTAATCTGCTCTGTCTAAAGGAAGGTTCAAGTCTGTGAGTTGTACAAACGCAAAGCAAAGAACTTACTGAGAATTCTTCTGTCAAGCTTTAGATGAAGAAATCCCGTTTCCAACGAAATCCTCATAGAGGTCCAAATATCCACTTGCAGACTTTACAAACAGAGTGTTTCCAAACTGCTCTATGAAAAGAAAGGTTAAACTCTGTGAGTGGAACGCACACATCAGAAAGTGGTTTCTGAAAATGATTATCTCCAGTTTTTATACCAAGATATTTCCTTTTCTACCGTTGGCCGCAAAGCGCTTTAATTGTCCACTTGCAAATTCCACAAAAAGAGGGTTTCAAATATGCTCTGTCTAAAGGAAGTTTCAACACTGTGAGTTGTACAAACGCAAAGCAAAGAACTTACTGAGAATTCTTCTGTCAAGCTTTAGATGAAGAAATCCCGTTTCCAACGAAATCCTCATAGAGGTCCAATATCCACTTGCAGACTTTACAAACAGAATGTTTCCAAAGTGCTCTATGAAAAGAAAGGTTAAACTCTGTGAGTGGATCACACACATCACAAAGTGGTTTCTGAGTATGATTCTCTGTAGTTTTTATACGAAGATATTTCCTTTTCTACCGTTAGCCCCAAAGCGCTTGAAATGTCCACTTGCAAATTCCACAAAAAGAGGCTTTGAAATCTGCTCTGTCTAAAGGAAGGTTCAACTCTGTGAGTTGTACAAACTCAAAGCAAAGAACTAACTGAGAATTCTTCTCTCTAGCATTAGATGAAGAAATTCCGTTTCCAACGAAATCCTCAAAGAGGTCAAATATCCACTTGCAGACTTTACAAACAGAGTGTTTCCAAACTGATCTATGAAAAGAAAGGTTAAACTCTGTGAGTGGAACGCACACATCAGAAAGTGGTTTCTGAAAATGATTCTCTCCAGTTTTTATACGAAGATATTTCCTTTTCTACCGTTGGCCCCAAAGCGCTTGAAATCTCCACTTGCAAATTCCACAAAAAGAGGGTTGCAAATCTGCTCTTCCTAAAGAAAGGTTCAACTCTGTGAGTTGTACACACGCAACCCAAAGAAGTTACTGAGAATTCTTCTGTCAAGCTTTAGATGAAGAAATCCCGTTTCCAACGAAATCCTCATAGAGCTCCAAATATCCACTTGCAGACTTTACAAACAGAATGTTTCCAAAGTGCTCTATGAAAAGAAAGGTTAAACTCTGTGAGTGGAACACACACATCACAAAGTGGTTTCTGAGAATGATTCTCTGTACTTTTCATACGAAGATATTTCCTTTTCTACCGTTGGCCCCAAATCGGGTGAAATCTCCACTTGCAAATTCCACAAAAAGAAGGTTTCAAATTTGCTCTGTCTAAAGGAGGGTTCAACTCTGTGAGTTGTACACACGCAACCCAAAGAAGTTACTGAGAATTCTTCTGTCTAGCATTAGATGAAGAAATCCCGTTTCCAACGAAATCCTCATAGAGCTCCAAATATCCACTTGCAGACTTTACAAACAGAATGTTTCCAAAGTGCTCTATGAAAAGAAAAGTTAACCTCTGTGAGTGGAACACACACATCACAAAGTGGTTTCTGAGAATGATTCTCTGTAGTTTTTATACGAAGATATTTCCTTTTCTACCTTTGGCCCCAAATCGCTTGAAATGTCCACTTGCAAATTCCACAAAAAGAGGGTTTCAAACCTGCTCTGTCTAAAGGAAGGTTCAACTCTGTGAGTTGTACAAACGCAAAGCAAAGAACTTACTGAGAATTCTTCTGTCTAGCATTAGATGAAGAAATCCCGTTTCCAACGAAATCCTCCAAGAGGTCCAAATATCCACTTGCAGACTTTACAAACAGAATGTTTCCAAAGTGCTCTATGAAAAGAAAGATTATACTCTGTGAGTGGAACGCACACATCACAAAGTGGTTTCTGAGAATGATTCTCTGTAGTTTTTATGCGAAGATATTTCCTTTTCTACAGTTGGCCCCAAAACGGGTGAAATCTCCGCTTGTAAATACCACAAAAAGAGGGTTTCAAATCTGCTCTGTCTAATGGAAGGTTCAACTCTGTGAGTTGTACACACGCAAAACAAAGAAGATACTGAGAATTCTTCTCTCTAGCATTAGATGAAAAATCCCGTTTCCAACGAAATCCTCAAAGAGGTATAAATATCCACTTCCAGACATTACAAACAGAGTGTTTCCAAAGTGCTCTATGAAAGGAAAGGTTAAACTCTGTTAGTGGAACGCACACATCACAAAGTGGTTTCTGAGAATGATTCTCTGTAGTTTTCATACGAAGATATTTCCTTTTCTACCGTTGGCCCCAAATCGGGTGAAATCTCCACTTGCAAATTCCACAAAAAGAAGGTTTCAAATTTGCTCTGTCTAAAGGAGGGTTCAACTCTGTGAGTTGTACACACGCAACCCAAAGAAGTTACTGAGAATTCTTCTGTCTAGCATTAGATGAAGAAATCCCGTTTCCAACGAAATCCTCATAGAGCTCCAAATATCCACTTGCAGACTTTACAAACAGAATGTTTCCAAAGTTCTCTATGAAAAAAAGGTTAAACTCTGTGAGTGGATCACACACATCACAAAGTGGTTTCTGAGAATGATTCTCTGTAGTTTTTATACGAAGATATTTCCTTTTCTACCGTTGGCCCCAAAGCGCTTGAAATGTCCACTTGCACATTCCACAAAAAGAGGGATTCTAATCTGCTCTGTCTAAAGGAAGGTTCAACTCTGTGAGTTGTACAAACGCAAAGCAAAGAACTTACTGAGAATTCTTCTGTCAAGCTTTAGATGAAGAAATCCCGTTTCCAACGAAATCCTCATAGAGGTCCAAATATCCACTTGCAGACTTTACAAACAGAGTGTTTCCAAACTGCTCTATGAAAAGAAAGGTTAAACTCTGTGAGTGGAACGCACACATCAGAAAGTGGTTTCTGAAAATGATTATCTCCAGTTTTTATACGAAGATATTTCCTTTTCTACCGTTGGCCGCAAAGCGCTTTAATTGTCCACTTGCAAATTCCACAAAAAGAGGGTTTCAAATATGCTCTGTCTAAAGGAAGTTTCAACACTGTGAGTTGTACAAACGCAAAGCAAAGAACTTACTGATAATTCTTCTGTCAAGCTTTAGATGAAGAAATCCGGTTTCCAACGAAATCCTCATAGAGGTCCAAATATCCACTTGCAGACTTTACAAACAGAATATTTCCAAAGTGCTCTATGAAAAGAAAGGTTAAACTCTGTGAGTGGATCACACACATCACAAAGTGGTTTCTGAGAATGATTCTCTGTAGTTTTTATACGAAGATATTTCCTTTTCTACCGTTGGCCCCAAAGCGCTTGAAATGTCCACTTGCAAATTCCACAAAAAGAGGCTTTGAAATCTGCTCTGTCTAAAGGAAGGTTCAACTCTGTGAGTTGTACAAACTCAAAGCAAAGAACTTACTGAGAATTCTTCTGTCTAGCATTAGATGAAGAAATTCCGTTTCCAACGAAATCCTCAAAGAGGTCAAATATCCACTTGCAGACTTTACAAACAGAGTGTTTCCAAACTGATCTATGAAAAGAAAGGTTAAACTCTGTGAGTGGAACGCACACATCAGAAAGTGGTTTCTGAAAATGATTCTCTCCAGTTTTTATACGAAGATATTTCCTTTTCTACCGTTGGCCCCAAAGCGCTTGAAATCTCCACTTGCAAATTCCACAAAAAGAGGGTTGCAAATCTGCTCTTCCTAAAGGAAGGTTCAACTCTGTGAGTTGTACACACGGAACCCAAAGAAGTTACTGAGAATTCTTCTGTCAAGCTTTAGATGAAGAAATCCCGTTTCCAACGAAATCCTCATAGAGCTCCAAATATCCACTTGCAGACTTTACAAACAGAATGTTTCCAAAGTGCTCTATGAAAGGAAAGGTTAAACTCTGTGAGTGGAACACACACATCACAAAGTGGTTTCTGAGAATGATTCTCTGTAGTTTTCATACGAAGATATTTCCTTTTCTACCGTTGGCCCCAAATCGGGTGAAATCTCCACTTGCAAATTCCACAAAAAGAAGGTTTCAAATTTGCTCTGTCTAAAGGAGGGTTCAACTCTGTGAGTTGTACACACGCAACCCAAAGAGGTTACTGAGAATTCTTCTGTCTAGCATTAGATGAAGAAATCCCGTTTCCAACGAAATCCTCATAGAGCTCCAAATATCCACTTGCAGACTTTACAAACAGAATGTTTCCAAAGTGCTCTATGAAAACAAAGGTTAAACTCTGTGAGTGGAACACACACATCACAAAGTGGTTTCTGAGAATGATTCTCTGTAGTTTTTATACGAAGATATTTCCTTTTCTACCGTTGGCCCCAAAGCGCTTGAAATGTCCACATGCAAATTCCACAAAAAGAGGGTTTCAAATCTACTCTGTCTAAAGGAAGTTTCAACTCTGTGAGTTGTACAAACGCAAAGCAAAGAACTTACTGAGAATTCTTCTGTCAAGCTTTAGATGAAGAAATCCCGTTTCCAACGAAATCCTCATAGAGGTCCAAATATCCACTTGCAGACTTTACAAACAGAATGTTTCCAAAGTGCTCTATGAAAAGAAAAGTTAACCTCTGTGAGTGGAACACACACATCACAAAGTGGTTTCTGAGAATGATTCTCTGTAGTTTTTATACGAAGATATATCCTTTTCTACGGTTGGGCCCAAAGCGCTTGAAATGTCCACTTGCAAATTCCACAAAAAGAGGCTTTGAAATCTGCTCTGTCTAAAGGAAGGTTCAACTCTGTGAGTTGTACAAACTCAAAGCAAAGAACTTACTGAGAATTCTTCTGTCTAGCATTAGATGAAGAAATTCCGTTTCCAACGAAATCCTCAAAGAGGTCAAATATCCACTTGCAGACTTTACAAACAGAGTGTTTCCAAACTGCTCTATGAAAAGAAAGGTTAAACTCTGTGAGTGGAACGCACACATCAGAAAGTGGTTTCTGAAAATGATTCTCTCCAGTTTTTATACGAAGATATTTCCTTTTCTACCGTTGGCCCCAAAGCGCTTGAAATGTCCACTTGCAAATTCCACAAAAAGAGGGTTGCAAATCTGCTCTTCCTAAAGAAAGGTTCAACTCTGTGAGTTGTACACACGCAACCCAAAGAAGTTACTGAGAATTCTCCTGTCAAGCTTTAGATGAAGAAATCCCGTTTCCAACGAAATCCTCATAGAGCTCCAAATATCCACTTGCAGACTTTACAAACAGAATGTTTCCAAAGTGCTCTATGAAAAGAAAGGTTAAACTCTGTGAGTGGAACACACACATCACAAAGTGGTTTCTGAGAATGATTCTCTGTAGTTTTCATACGAAGATATTTCCTTTTCTACCGTTGGCCCCAAATCGGGTGAAATCTCCGCTTGCAAATTCCACAAAAAGAAGGTTTCAAATTTGCTTTGTCTAAAGGAGGGTTCAACTCTGTGAGTTGTACACACGCAACCCAAAGAAGTTACTGAGAATTCTTCTGTCTAGCATTAGATGAAGAAATCCCGTTTCCAACGAAATCCTCATAGAGCTCCAAATATCCACTTGCAGACTTTACAAACAGAATGTTTCCAAAGTTCTCTATGAAAAAAAGGTTAAACTCTGTGAGTGGATCACACACATCACAAAGTGGTTTCTGAGAATGATTCTCTGTAGTTTTTATACGAAGATACTTCCTTTTCTACCGTTGGCCCCAAAGCGCTTGAAATGTCCACTTGCACATTCCACAAAAAGAGGGTTTCTAATCTGCTCTGTCTAAAGGAAGGTTCAACTCTGTGAGTTGTACAAACGCAAAGCAAAGAACTTACTGAGAATTCTTCTGTCAAGCTTTAGATGAAGAAATCCCGTTTCCAACGAAATCCTCATAGAGGTCCAAATATCCACTTGCAGACTTTACAAACAGAGTGTTTCCAAACTGCTCTATGAAAAGAAAGGTTAAACTCTGTGAGTGGAACGCACACATCAGAAAGTGGTTTCTGAAAATGATTATCTCCAGTTTTTATACGAAGATATATCCTTTTCTACCGTTGGGCCCAAAGCGCTTGAAATGTCCACTTGCAAATTCCACAAAAAGAGGCTTTGAAATCTGCTCTGTCTAAAGGAAGGTTCAACTCTGTGAGTTGTACAAACTCAAAGCAAAGAACTTACTGAGAATTCTTCTGTCTAGCATTAGATGAAGAAATTCCGTTTCCAACGAAATCCTCAAAGAGGTCAAATATCCACTTGCAGACTTTACAAACAGAGTGTTTCCAAACTGCTCTATGAAAAGAAAGGTTAAACCCTGTGAGTGGAACGCACACATCAGAAAGTGGTTTCTGAAAATGATTCTCTCCAGTTTTTATACGAAGATATTTCCTTTTCTACCGTTGGCCCCAAAGCGCTTGAAATCTCCACTTGCAAATTCCACAAAAAGAGGGTTGCAAATCTGCTCTTCCTAAAGAAAGGTTCAACTCTGTGAGTTGTACACACGCAACCCAAAGAAGTTACTGAGAATTCTTCTGTCAAGCTTTAGATGAAGAAATCCCGTTTCCAACGAAATCCTCATAGAGCTCCAAATATCCACTTGCAGACTTTACAAACAGAATGTTTCCAAAGTGCTCTATGAAAATAAAGGTTAAACTCTGTGAGTGGAACACACACATCACAAAGTGGTTTCTGAGAATGATTCTCTGTAGTTTTCATACGAAGATATTCCCTTTTCTACCATTGGCCCCAAATCGGGTGAAATCTCCACTTGCAAATTCCACAAAAAGAAGGTTTCAAATTTGCTCTGTCTAAAGGAGGGTTCAACTCTGTGAGTTGTACACACGCAACCCAAAGAAGTTACTGAGAATTCTTCTGTCTAGCATTAGATGAAGAAATCCCGTTTCCAACGAAATCCTCATAGAGCTCCAAATATCCACTTGCAGACTTTACAAACAGAATGTTTCCAAAGTTCTCTATGAAAAAAAGGTTAAACTCTGTGAGTGGATCACACACATCACAAAGTGGTTTCTGAGAATGATTCTCTGTAGTATTTATATGAAGATATTTCCTTTTCTACCGTTGGCCCCAAAGCGCTTGAAATGTCCATTGCAAATTCCACAAAAAGAGGGTTTAAAATCTACTCTTCCTAAAGAATGTTTCAACTCTGTGAGTTGAACGCACCCAACCCAAAGAAGTTACTGAGTATTCTTCTATCTAGCATTAGATGAGGAAAACCCGTTTCCAACGAAATCTTAAAAGAGGTCCATATATCCACATGCAGACTTAACAAAGAGAGTGTTTCCAAACTGCTCTATGAAAAGAAAGGTTAAACTCTGTGAGTGGAACGCACACATCACAAAGTGGTTTCTGAGAATGATTCTCTGTAGTTTTTATACGAAGATATCTCCTTTTCTACTGTTGACCCCAAAGCGCTTGAAATGTCCACTTGCAAATTCCACAAAAAGAGGGTTTCATATCTGGTCTGTCTATAGGAAGGTTCAACTCTGTGAGTTGTACACACGCAAAACAAGAAGTTACTGAGAATTCTTCTGTCTAGAATTAGATGAAGAAATCCCGTTTCCAACGAAATCCTCAAAGAGGTCCAAATATCCACTTGCAGACTTTACAAACAGAGTGTTTCCAAACTGCTCTATGAAAAGAAAGCTTAAACACTGTGAGTGGAACGCACACGTCACAAAGTGGTTTCTGAGAATGATTCTCTGTAGTTTTTATACGAAGATATTTCCTTTACTACCGTTGGCCCCAAAGCGCTTGAAATGTCCACTTGCAAATTCCACAAAAAGAGGGTTTCAAATCTGCTCTGTCTAAAGGAAGGTTCAACTCTGTGAGTTGTACAAACGCAAAGCAAAGACGTTTCTGAGAATTCTTCTGTCTAACATTAGATGAAGAAATCCCGTTTCCAACGAAATCCTCAAAGAGGTCCAAATATCCACTTGCAGACTTTACAAACAGAGTGTTTCCAAACTGCTCTATGAAAAGAAAGGTTTAACTTTGTGAGTGGAACGCACACATCAGAAAGTGGTTTCTGAAAATGATTCTCTCTAGTTTTTATACGAAGATATTTCCTTTTCTACCGTTGGCCCCAAAAGCGCTTGAAATCTCCGCTTGCAAATTCCACAAAAAGAGGGTTTCAAATCTGCTCTGTCTAAAGGAAGGTTCAACTCTGTGAGTTGTACACACACAAAACAAAGAAGTTACTGAGAATTCTTCTGTCTAGCATTAGAAGAAAAATCCCGTTTCCAACGAAATCCTCAAAGAGGTCCAAATATCCACTTCCAGACATTACAAACAGAGTGTTTCCAAACTGCTCTATGAAAAGAAAGGTTAAAGTCTGTGAGTGGAACGCACACATCACAAAGTGGTTTCTGAAAATAATTCTCTCTAGTTTTTATACGAAGATATTTCCTTTTCTACCGTTGGCCCCAAATCGGGTGAAATCTCCACTTGCAAATTCCACAAAAAGAGGGTTTCAAATCTACTCTACCTAAAGAAAGGTTCAACTCTGTGAGTTGAACACACGCAACACAAAGAAGTTACTGAGAATTCTTCTGTCTAGCATTAGATGAAGAAATCCCGTTTCCAACGAAATCCTCAAAGAGGTCCAAATATCCACTTGCAGACTTTACAAAGAGAGTGTTTCCAAACTGCTCAATGAAAAGAAAGGTAAAACTCTGTTAGTGGAATGCACACATCACAAAGTGGTTTCTGAGAATGATTCTCTGTAGTTTTTAAACGAAGATATTTCCTTTTCTACCGTTGGCCCCAAATCGGGTGAAATCTCCACTTGCATATTCCACAAAAAGAGGGTTTCAAATCTGCTCTGTCTAAAGGAAGGTTCAACTCTGTGAGTTGTACAAACGCAAAGCAAAGAAGTTTCTGAGAATTCTTCTGTCTAGCATTAGAGGAAGAAATCCCGTTTCCAACGAAATCCTCAAAGAGGTCCAAATATCCAATTGCAGACTTTACAAACAGAGTGTTTCCAAACTGCTCTATGAAAAGAAAGGTTAAACTCTGTGAGTGGAACGCACACATCAGAAAGTGGTTTCTGAAAATGATTCTCTCTAGATTTTATACGAAGATATTTCCTTTTCTACCGTTGGCCCCAAAGCGCTAGAAATGTCCACTTGGAAATTCCACAAAAAGATGGTTGCAAATCTGCTCTTCCTAAAGAAAGGTTCAACTCTGTGAGTTGAACACACGCAACACAAAGAAGTTACTGAGAATTCTTCGGTCTAGCATTAGATGAAGAAATCCCGTTTCCAACGAAATCCTCAAAGAGGTCCAAATATCCACTTGCAGACTTTACAAACAGAGTGCTTCCAAAGTGCTCAACGAAAAGAAAGGTTAAACTCTGTGAGTGGAAGGCACACATCACAAAACGGTTTCTGAGAATGATTCTCTGTAGTTTTTATACGAAGATATTTCCTTTTCTACCGTTGGCCGAAAAGCGCTTGAAATGTCCACTTGCAAATTCCACAAAAAGAGGGTTTCAAATCTGCTCTGTCAAAAGGAAGGTTCAACTCTGTGAGTTGTACAAACGCAAAGCAAAGAAGTTTCTGAGAATTCTTCTGTCTAGCATTAGATGAAGAAATACCGTTTCCAACGACATCCTCAAAGAGGTCCAAATATCCACTTGCAGACATTACAAACAGAGTGTTTCCAAACTGCTCTATGAAAAGACAGGTTAAACTTTGTGAGTGGAACGCACACATCAGAAAGTGGTTTCTGAAAATGATTCTTTCTAGTTTTTATACGAAGATATTTCCTTTTCTACTGTTGGCCCCAAAAGCGCTTGAAATCTCCGCTTGCAAATTCCACAAAAAGAGGGTTTCAAATCTGCTCTGTCTAAAGGAAGGTTCAACTCTGTGAGTTGTACACACGCAAAACAATGAAGTTACTGAGAATTCTTCTGTCTAGCATTAGATGAAAAATCCCGTTTCCAACGAAATCCTCTAAGAGGTCCAAATATCCACTTGCAGACATTACAAACAGAGTGTTTCCAAACTGCTCTATGAAAAGAAAGGTTAAACTCTGTGAGTGGAACGCACACATCACAAAGTGGTTTCTGAGAATGACTCTCTGTAGTTTTCATACGAAGATATTTCCTTTTCTACCGTTGGCCCCAAATCGGGTGAAATCTCCACTTGCAAATTCCACAAAAAGAGGGTTTCAAATCTGCTCTTCCTAAAGAAAGTTTCAACTCTGTGAGTTGAACACACGCAACACAAAGAAGTTACTGAGAATTCTTCTGTCTAGCATTAGATGAAGAAATCCCGTTTCCAACGAAATCCTCAAAGAGGTCCAAATATCCACTTGCAGACTTTACAAACAGAGTGTTTCCAAACTCTTCAATGAAAAGAAAGGTTAAACCCAGTTAGTGGAATGCACACATCACAAAGTGGTTTCTGAGAATGATTCTCTGTAGTTTTTAAACGAAGATATTTCCTTTTCTACCTTTGGCCCCAAATCGGGTGAAATCTCCACTTGCATATTCCACAAAAAGAGGGTTTCAAATCTGCTCTGTCTAAAGGAAGGTTCAACTCTGTGAGTTGTACACAAGCAAAGCAAAGAAGTTACTGAGAATTCTTCTGTCTAGCTTTAGATGAAGAAATCCCGTTTCCAACGAAATCCTCAATGAGGACCAAATATCCACTTGCAGACTTTACAAACAGAATGTTTCCAAAGTGCTCTATGAAAAGAAAGGATATATTCTGTGAGTGGAAGCACACATCACGAAGTGGTTTCTGAGAATGATTCTCTGAAGTTTTTATACGAAGATATTTCCTTTTCTACCGTTGGCCGAAAAGCGCTTGAAATGTCCACTTGCAAATTCCACAAAAAGAGGGTTTCAAATCTGCTCTGTCTAAAGGAAGGTTCAACTCTGTGAGTTGTACAAACTCAAAGCAAAGAACTTACTGAGAATTCTTCTGTCTAGCATTAGATGAAGAATTCCCGTTTCCAATGAAATCCTCAAAGAGGTCAAATATCCACTTGCAGACTTTACAAACAGAGTGTTTCCAAACTGCTCTATGAAAGAAAGGTTAAACTCTGAGAGTGGAACGCACACATCAGAAATTGGTTTCTGAAAATGATTCCCTCCAGTTTTTATACGAAGATATTTCCTTTTCTACAGTTGGCCCCAAAGCGCTTGAAATGTCCACTTGCAAATTCCACAAAAAGAGGGTTGCAAATCTGCTCTTCCTAAAGAAAGGTTCAACTCTGTGAGTTGTACACACGCAACCCAAAGAAGTTATTGAGAATTCTTCTGTCAAGCTTTAGATGAAGAAATCCCTTTTCCAATGAAATCCTCATAGTGCTCCAAATATCCACTTGCAGACGTTACAAACAGAATGTTTCCAAAGTGTTCTATGAAAAGAAAGGTTAAACTCTGTGAGTGGAACACGCACATCACAAAGTGGTTTCTGAGAATGATTCTCTGTAGTTTTTATACGAAGATATTTCCTTTTCTACCGTTGGCCCCAAAGCGCTTGAAATGTCCACTTGCAAATTCCACAAAAAGAGGGTTTCAAATATGCTCTGTCTAAAGGAAGGTTCAACTCTGTGAGTTGTACAAACGCAAAGCAAAGAACTTGCTGAGAATTCTTCTGTCTAGCATTAGATGAAGAAATCCCGTTTCCTACGAAATCCTCAAAGAGGTCCAAATATCCACTTGCAGACTTTACAAACAGAGTGTTTCCAAACTGCTCTATGAAAAGAAAGGTTAAACTTTGTGAGTGGAACGTACACATCAGAAAGTGGTTTCTGAAAATGATTCTCTCTAGTTTTTATACGAAGATATTTCCTTTTCTACCGTTGGCCCCAAAAGCGCTTGAAATCTCCGCTTGCAAATTCCACAAAAAGAGGGTTTCAAATCTGCTCTGTCTAAAGGAAGGTTCAACTCTGTGAGTTGAATACATGCAACACAAAGAAGTTACTGAGAATTCTTCTGTCTAGCATTAGATGAAGAAATCCCGTTTCCAACGAAATCCTCAAAGAGGTCCAAATATCCACTTGCAGACTTTACAAACAGAGTGTTTCCAAACTGCTCAATGAAAAGAAAGGTTAAACTCTGTTAGTGGAATGCACACATCACAAAGTGGTTTCGGAAAATGATTCTCTCTAGTTTTTATACGAAGATATTTCCTTTTCTACCGCTGGCCACAAATCGGGTGAAATCTCCACTTGCAAATTCCACAAAAAGAGGCTTTCAAACCTGCTCTGTCTAAAGGAAGATTCAACTCTGTGAGTTGTACAAACGCAAAGCAAAGAACTTACTGAGAATTCTTCTGTCTAGCGTTAGATGAAGAAATCCCGTTTCCAACGAAATCCCCAAAGAGGTCCAAATATCCACTTGCAGACTATACAAACAGAGGGTTTCCAAACTGCTCTATGAAAAGAAAGGTTAAACTCTGTGAGTGGAACGCACACATCAGAAAGTGGTTTCTGAAAATGATTCTCTCCAGTTTTTATACGAAGATATTTCCTTTCCTACCGTTGGCCCAAAAGCGCTTGAAATGTCCACTTGCAAATTCCACAAAAAGAGGGTTGCAAATCTGCTCTTCCTAAAGAAAGGTTCAACTCTGTGAGTTGTACACATGCAACCCAAAGAAGTTACTGAAAATTCTTCTGTCAAGCTTTAGAAGAAAAGAAATCCCGTTTCCAACGAAATCCTCATAGAGCTCCAAATATCCACTTGCAGACTTTACAAACAGAATGTTTCCAAAGTGCTCTATGAAAAGAAAGGTTAAACTCTGTGAGTGGAACACACACATCACAAAGTGGTTTCTGAGAATGATTCTCTGTAGTTTTTAAACGAAGACATTTCCTTTTCTACCGTTGGCCCCAAATCGTGTGAAATCTCCACTTGCAAATTCCACAAAAAGAAGGTTTCAAATTTGCTCTGTCTAAAGAAAGGTTCAACTCTGTGAGTTGTACAGACGCAAAGCAAAGAAGTTACTGAGAATTCTTCTGTCTAGCATTAGATGAAGAAATCCCGTTTCCAACGAAATCCTCAAAGAGGTCCAAATATCCACTTGCAGACTTTACAAACAGAGTGTTTCCAAAGTGCTCTATGAAAACAAAGGTTATACTCTGTGAGTGGAACGCACACATCACAAAGTGGTTTCTGAGAATGATTCTCTGTAGTTTTTATACGAAGATATTTCCTTTTCTACCGTTGGCCCCAAAGCGCTAGAAATGTCCACTTGGAAATTCCACAAGTAGAGGGTTGCAAATCTGCTCTCCCTAAAGAAAGGTTCAACTCTGTGAGTTGAACACACTCAACACAAAGAGGTTACTGAGAATTCTTCTGTCTAGCATTAGATGAAGAAATCCCGTTTCCAACGAAATCCTCAAAGAGGTCCAAATATCCAATTGCAGACTTCACAAACAGAGTGTTTCAAAAGTGCTCAATGAAAAGAAAGGTTAAACCCTGTTAGTGGAACGCACACATCAGAAAGTGGTTTCTGAAAATGATTCTATCTAGTTTTTATACGAAGATATTTCCTTTTCTTCCGTTGGCCCCAAAGCGCTTGAAATGTCCACTTGCAAATTCCACAAAAAGAGGGTTTCAAATATGCTCTGTCTAAAGGAAGGTTCAACTCTGTGAGTTGTACAAACGCAAAGCAAAGAACTTACTGAGAATTCTTCTGTCAAGCTTTAGATGAAGAAATCCCGTTTCCAACAAAATCCTCATAGAGGTCCAAATATCCACTTGCAGACTTTACAAACAGAATGTTTCCAAAGTGCTCTATGAAAAGAAAGGTTAAACTCTGTGAGTGGAACGCACACATCACAAAGTGGTTTCTGAGAATGATTCTCTGTAGTTTTTATACGAAGATATTTCCTTTTCTACCGATGGCCCAAAAGTGCTTGAAACGTCCACCTGCAAATTCCACAAATACAGGGTTTCAAATCTGCTCTGTCTAAAGGAAGGTTCAACTCTGTGAGTTGTACAAACTCAAAGCAAAGAACTTACTGAGAATTCTTCTGTCTAGAATTAGATGAAGAAATCACGTTTCCAACGAAATCCTCAAAGAGGTCCAAATATCCACTTGCAGACTTTAAAAACAGAGTGTTTCCAAACTCCTCTATGAAAAGAAAGGTTAAACTCTGTGAGTGGAACGCACACATCAGAAAGTGGTTTCTGAAAATGATTCTCTCCAGTTTTTATACGAAGATATTTCCTTTTCTACCCTTGGCCCCAAAGCGCTTGAAATGTCCACTTGCAAATTCCACAAAAAGAGGGTTGCAAATCTCCTCTTCCTAAAGAAAGGTTCAACTCTGTGAGTTGTACACACGCAACCCAAAGAAGTTACTGAGAATTCTTCTGTCAAGCTTTAGATGAAGAAATCCCGTTTCCAACGAAATCCTCATAGAGCTCCAAATATCCACTTGCAGACTTTACAAACAGAATGTTTCCAAAGTGCTCTATGAAAAGAAAGGTTAAACTCTGTGAGTGGAACACACACATCACAACGTGGTTTCTGAGAATGATTCTCTGTAGTTTTTATACGAAGATATTTCCTTTTCTACCGTTGGCCCCAAAGCGCTTGAAATGTCCACTTGCAAATTCCACAAAAAGAGGGTTTCAAATATGCTCTGTCTAAAGGAAGGTTCAACTCTGTGAGTTGTACAAACGCAAAGCAAAGAACTTGCAGAGAATCTTCTGTCTAGCATTAGATGAAGAAATCCCGTTTCCAACGAAATCCTCAAAGAGGTCCAAATATCCACTTGCAGACATTACAAACAGAGTGTTTCCAAACTGCTCAATGAAAAGAAAGGTTAAACTCTGTGAGTGGAACCCACACATCACAAAGTAGTTTCTGAAAATGATTCTCTCTAGTTTTTATACGAAGATATTTCCTTTTCAACCGTTGGCCCCAAAGCGTCAGAAATGTCCACTTTAAAATTCCACAAAAAGAGGGTTGCAAATCTGCTCTTCCTAAAGAAAGGTTCAACTCTGTGAGTTGAACACAGGCAACACAAAGAAGTTACTGAGAATTCTTCGGTCTAGCATTAGATGAAGAAATCCCGTTTACAACGAAATCCTCAAAGAGGTCCAAATATCCACTTGCAGACTTTACAAACAGAGTGTTTCCAAAGTGCTCAACGAAAAGAAAGGTTAAACCCTGTAGTGGAACGCACACATCACAAAGTGGTTTCTGAGAATGATTCTCTGTAGTTTTTATACGAACGTATTTCCTTTTCTACAGTTGGCCCCAAAACGGGTGAAGTCTCCGCTTGTAAATTCCACAAAAAGAGTGTTTCAAATCTGCTCTGTCTAAAGGAAGGTTCAACTCTGTGAGTTGTACACACGCAAAACAAAGAAGTTACTGAGAATTCTTCTGTCTAGCATTAGATGAAGAAATCCCGTTTCCAACGAAATCCTCAAAGAGGTCCAAATATCCACTTGCAGACTTTACAAACAGAATGTTTCCAAAGAGCTCTATGAAAAGAAAGGTTATACTCTGTGAGTGGAACGCACACATCACAAAGTGGTTTCTGAGAATGATTCTCTGTAGTTTTTATACGAAGATATTTCCTTTTCTACCATTGGCCCCAAAGCGCTTGAAATCTCCACTTGCAAATTCCACAAATAGAGGGTTTCAAATCTGCTCTTCCTAAAGAAAGGTTCAACTCTGTGAGTTGAACACACGCAACACAAAGAAGTTACTCAGAATTCTTCTGTCTAGCATTAGATGAAGAAATCCCGTTTCCAACGAAATCCTCAAAGAGGTCCAAATATCCACTTGCAGACTTTACAAACAGAGTGTTTCCAAAGTGCTCAATGAAAAGAAAGGTTAAACCCTGTTAGTGGAACGCACACATCAGAAAGTGGTTTCTGAAAATGATTCTCTCTTGTTTTTATACGAAGATATTTCCTTTTCTTCCGTTGGCCCCAAAGCGCTTGAAATCTCCACTTGCAAATTCCACAAAAAGAGGGTTTCAAATCTGCTCTACCTAAAGAAAGGTTCAACTCTGTGAGTTGTACACACGCAACCCAAAGAAGTTACTGAGAATTCTTCTGTCTAGCATTAGATGAAGAAATCCCGTTTCCAATGATATCCTCATAGAGCTCCAAATATCCACTTGCAGACTTTACAAACAGAATTTTTCCAAAGTGCTCTATGAAAACAAAGGTTAAACTCTGTGAGTGGATCACACACATCACAAAGTGGTTTCTGAGAATGATTCTCTGTAGTTTTTATACGAAGATATATCCTTTTCTACCTTTGGCCCCAAAGCGCTTGAAATGTCCACTTGCACATTCCACAAAAAGAGGGTTTCTAATCTGCTCTGTCTAATGGAAGTTTCAACTCTGTGAGTTGTACAAACGCAAAGCAAAGAACTTACTGAGAATTCTTCTGTCAAGCTTTAGATGAAGAAATCCCGTTTCCAACGAAATCCTCAAAGAGGTCAAATATCCACTTGCAGACTTTACAAACAGAGTGTTTCCAAACTGCTCTATGAAAAGAAAGGTTAAACTCTGTTAGTGGAACGCACACATCAGAAAGTGGTTTCTGAGAATGATTCTCTGTAGTTTTTATACGAAGATATTTCCTTTTCTACCGTTGGCCCCAAAGCGCTTGAAATCTCCACTTGCAAATTCCACAAAAAGATGGTTGCAAATCTGCTCTTCCTAAAGAAAGGTTCAACTCTGTGAGTTGTACACACGCAACCCAAAGAAGTTACTGAGAATTCTTCTGTCAAACTTTAGATGAAGAAATCCCGTTTCCAACGAAATCCTCATAGAGCTCCAAATATCCACTTGCAGACTTTACAAACAGAATGTTTCCAAAGTGCTCTATGAAAAGAAAGGTTAAACTCTGTGAGTGGAACACACACATCACAAAGTGGTTTCTGAGAATGATTCTCTGTAGTTTTCATACGAAGATATTTCCTTTTCTACCGTTGGCCCCAAATCGGGTGAAATCTCCACTTGCAAATTCCACAAAAAGAAGGTTTCAAATTTGCTCTGTCTAAAGGAGGGTTCAACTCTGTGAGTTGTACACATGCAACCCAAAAAAGTTACAGAGAATTCTTCTGTCTAGCATTAGATGAAGAAATCCCGTTTCCAACGAAATCCTCATAGAGCTCCAAATATCCACTTGCAGACTTTACAAACAGAATGTTTCCAAAGTGCTCTATGAAAAGAAAGGTTAAACTCTGTGAGTGGATCACACACATCACAAAGTGGTTTCTGAGAATGATTCTCTGTAGTTTTTATACGAAGATATTTCCTTTTCTACCTTTGGCCCCAAAGCGCTTGAAATGTCCACTTGCACATTCCACAAAAAGAGGGTTTCTAATCTGCTCTGTCTAATGGAAGTTTCAACTCTGTGAGTTGTACAAACGCAAAGCAAAGAACTTACTGAGAATTCTTCTGTCAAGCTTTAGATGAAGAAATCCCGATTCCAACGAAACCCTCATAGAGGTCCAAATATCCACTTGCAGACTTTACAAACAGAATGTTTCCAAAGTGCTCTATGAAAAGAAAGGTTAAACTCTGTGAGTGGATCACACACATCACAAAGTGGTTTCTGAGAATGATTCTCTGTAGTTTTTATACGAAGATATTTCCTTTTCTACCGTTGGGCCCAAAGCGCTTGAAATGTCCACTTGCAAATTCCACAAAAAGAGGCTTTGAAATCTGCTCTGTCTAAAGGAAGGTTCAACTCTGTGAGTTGTACAAACTCAAAGCAAAGAACTTACTGAGAATTCTTCTGTCTAGCATTAGATGAAGAAATCCCGTTTCCAATGAAATCCTCAAAGAGGTCAAATATCCACTTGCAGACTTTACAAACAGAGTGTTTCCAAACTGCTCTATGAAAAGAAAGGTTAAACTCTGTGAGTGGAACGCACACATCAGAAAGTGGTTTCTGAAAATGATTCTCTCCAGTTTTTATACGAAGATATTTCCTTTTCTACCGTTGGCCCCAAAGCGCTTGAAATCTCCACTTGCAAATTCCACAAAAAGATGGTTGCAAATATGCTCTTCCTAAAGAAAGGTTCAACTCTGTGAGTTGTACACACGCAACCCAAAGAAGTTACTGAGAATTCTTCTGTCAAGCTTTAGATGAAGAAATCCCGTTTCCAACGAAATCCTCATAGAGCTCCAAATATCCACTTGCAGACTTTACAAACAGAATGTTTCCAAAGTGCTCTATGAAAAGAAAGGTTAAACTCTGTGAGTGGAACACACACATCACAAAGTGGTTTCTGAGAATGATTCTCTGTAGTTTTCATACGAAGATATTTCCTTTTCTACCGTTGGCCCCAAATCGGGTGAAATCTAAACTTGCAAATTCCACAAAAAGAAGGTTTCAAATTTGCTCTGTCTAAAGGAGGGTTCAACTCTGTGAGTTGTACACACGCAACCCAAAAAAGTTACAGAGAATTCTTCTGTCTAGCATTAGATGAAGAAATCCCGTTTCCAACGAAATCCTCATAGAGCTCCAAATATCCACTTGCAGACATTACAAACAGAATGTTTCCAAAGTGCTCTATGAAAACAAAGGTTAAACTCTGTGAGTGGAACACACACATCACAAAGCGGTTTCTGAGAATGATTCTCTGTAGTTTTTATACGAAGATATTTCCTTTTCTACCGTTGGCCCCAAAGCGCTTCAAATGTCCACTTGCAAATTCCACAAAAAGAGGGTTTCAAATCTGCTCTGTCTAAAGGAAGTTTCAACTCTGTGAGTTGTACAAACGCAAAGCAAAGAACTTACTGAGAATTCTTCTGTCAAGCTTTAGATGAAGAAATCCCGTTTCCAACGAAATCCTCATAGAGGTCCAAATATCCACTTGCAGACTTTACAAACAGAATGTTTCCAAAGTGCTCTATGAAAAGAAAAGTTAACCTCTGTGAGTGGAACACACACATCACAAAGTGGTTTCTGAGAATGATTCTCTGTAGTTTTTATACGAAGATATTTCCTTTTCTACCGTTGGCCCCAAAGCGCTTGAAATGTCCACTTGCAAATTCCACAAAAAGAGGGTTTCAAATCTGCTCTGTCTAAAGAAAGGTTCAACTCTGTGAGTTGTACAAACGCAAAGCAAAGAACTTACTGAGAATTCTTCTGTCTAGCATTAGATGAAGAAATCCCGTTTCCAACGAAATCCTCCAAGAGGTCCAAATATCCACTTGCAGACTTTACAAACAGAGTGTTTCCAAAGTGCTCTATGAAAAGAAAGATTATACTCTGTGAGTGGAACGCACACATCACAAAGTGGTTTCTGAGAATGATTCTCTGTAGTTTTTATGCAAAGATATTTCCTTTTCTACAGTTGGCCCCAAAACGGGTGAAATCTCCGCTTGTAAATACCACAAAAAGAGGGTTTCAAATCTGCTCTGTCTAATGGAAGGTTCAAATCTGTGAGTTGTACACACGCAAAACAAAGAAGATACTGAGAATTCTTCTGTCTAGCATTAGATGAAAAACCCCGTTTCCAACGAAATCCTAAAGAGGTATAAATATCCACTTCCAGACATTACAAACAGAGTGTTTCCAAAGTGCTCTATGAAAGGAAAGGTTAAACTCTGTTAGTGGAACGCACACATCACAAAGTGGTTTCCGAAAATGATTCTCTTAATTTTTATATGAAGATATTTACTTTTCTACCTTTGGCCCGAAAGCGCTTGAAATGTCCACTTGCAAATTCCACAAATAGAGGGTTTCAAATCTGCTCTGTCTAAAGGAAGGTTCAACTCTGTGAGTTGTACAAACGCAAAGCAAAGTACTTACTGAGAATTCTTCTGTCTAGCATTAGATGAAGAAATCCCTTTTCCAAGGAAATC